>NW_004444013.1:3980343-4033601 GCF_000243295.1 Trichechus manatus latirostris
CACAACTTGTATAAGGAAAGGTCATGGAAGTTCCATAGACACATCCAAACTCCCTGAGGGACTGAATTGCTGGGCAGAGGGCTGTGGGGACCATGGTCTCAGGGAACATCTAGTTCAACTGGCATAACACAGTTTACAAAGACAATGTTTTACATTCTACCTTGGTGAGTAGCTTCTGGGGTCTTAAAACCCTGTAAGCAGCCATCTAAGATACTCCACTGGTCTCACCCCATCGAGAGCAATGGATAATGAAGAAAACAAGATACAAGGAAAAGATTAGTCCAAAGGACTAATGGACCGCAACCACCACGGCCTCCACCAGACTGAGTCCAGTACAGCTAGATGGTGCCTGGCTACCACCGCTGACTACTCTGACCGGGATCACAACGGAGGGTCCCGGACAGAGCTGGAGAAAAATGTAATACAAAATTCTAACTCACAAAAAAAGATCAGATTTGCTGGCCTGACAGAAACTGGAGAAACCCTGAGAGTATGGCCCCTGGGTGCTCTTTTAGTTCAGCAATGAAGTCACTCCCGAGGTTCGCCGTTCAGCCAAAGATTAGACAGGCCCATAAAACAAAACGAGACTAATGGGGCATAACAGTCCAGGGACAAGGAGTAGAAGGCAGGAGGGGACAGGAAAGCTGGTAATAGGGAACCCACGGTTGAGAAGGGACAGTGTTGACATGTCACGGGGTTGTTAACCATTGTCATAAAACAATATGTGTACTGTTTAATGAGAAACTATTCTGTAAATCTTCATATAAAGTACAATAAAAATATATATATATATTAAAAAAAGACTGGCTTTTCAGCGCTAGAATTTCTCAGTAAGGCTTAACGTATTTTTAATATTCTTGAAACATATTTCTGAGAAGGTGGATCCAATTGACAGAGCCACCAGAAATATATAAAAATAATTGCATTATATCTTTAACAAATTTACATCCGCACTCTTGTATCTTTGCTCATTTCATATGCAACAATGACCTTCAATTTTTGATGTATTTTTTCCACTTTTGATATGGCTGCACATTATTTTAAATGTTTACTAGAAATTTCTTGTTTCATGGGTGTATTTAAGTGGTTTGTTTTTTGACTATTGAGCCATAGAAGGTAATTACGTACTAAGGACATTAAGCACATGTCACATTGGTTGAAAAAATTTAATAAAATTTTCTTTTAACTGAAAATTTTTATGAAAGACTTGGAGGCTGCCTTAGACAAGCCGTGCTATTGAAATAAGTAGATTAGAAGAAGCCAAGCCTGTGCCTGCATGAAATACACATCTCTGCTGTCAGTTAGTCCCCCTCATCCTCCCGATTTTATCTGGCTGTAACGGGCTTCCTCCCCACCCCACCCTCACCCTCCATTTCACAGCCTCAACCCCTCTTCTAAGTGGGAATTGGAGTATAAACAAATGGTGATGGCCTTGGACCTCATCTTCGTCTCTCCTTCCTCCCACCCAGACTCCTTCTATGCATTAAGTATCAGAACATGCACAGGATGGGACTGTGACCCATCTGCCATTATAGAGAGAGCAGTTCAGAAGACATGTGGCAATTAAAGGTCGTCTCCTTCTGTCGCTTAAACAAGCACATCTTGGATTCTTACTGTAATATAAATGAGAGAGGTAGATAAAATGTCCGGGTCATTTAAGCTGCATGTTGTTAGTATCATTGGTTGGAGAATTCCCCTGGAGGGATTGGGAGGAATATCTTTACATGAACAGCCCAGCGGGATCATTTATCTGGGATGGAGAGGAAGAGCAGATGAAACTGGCTAAGTAAGGCAGAAAGCTGACAATAGTGACATACAATATTTGTTCAAAGCCTATACCACTGAAGGTTTAGCCTGCCATGTGATACAATCATTAATTCATTCACACATTCATTCAACACCCGTGCATGGGATGTCCAGCACAGGGCATTGACACTCTATGTGGGCCCGGCTACAAAGCCCTGGTCCCTACAGAACCTTATAGACTAATGGGGGGACAGACAAGTAAATAAATAATAGAGCCCTATAATGATGTTCTGAGAAATGCCTGGCCTTTGCGGCTGACACATTTCAATGGCTAAGGAAACGCATTAAATTTGTGACCTTGGCCTTAAACTTTCTCAGGCTTAAATCCATCATCTGTAATATATGAATAAAAACATCTACCTCTAGGAGTTCCTTTGAGATTAAATACATGAAATAGCAACTTCAGGGCCTGTGTTCAATAGATATTGAGTAGGTGATTAAAAACAAAGGCATGTCCAAAATACAGTGGTCATTCAGAGAAAGAAGACACTAAATGAGAAGGGTCATCATAAAAGAGGGGCTATTTGAAGTGGGTTTTGAGGGAAATGTAGGAGTTCACCAGGTGGATAGGGCAGAGAGACAATTCCAGGCAGAGATATGAGCATGCACAAAGTTGGAGAAGAATGAAAATACAGCTAATGTGGGCTGATGTTTGAAATAAGCTTGCAGTCAAGGCACAAGGCCACCAGGGAATTTTTGCTGATGGGATGTCAAGAGGCTTCCTGTGGGGTCATGGTCCTCAAAATGGCCCTCTGCTGACCAAGTCTAGACACTTGATGCTGTCAGTGTTCTGTGAGTGGAGTTGATCTTCTGAGAGACTCACACTAACCCAACTTTTGAGAGACTGATCTATAACCAGAAAGCGCATGTGTAACTTTCTGTTAACAAATCCACTGATAGTAAGGATGGGGTACTCTCAACAGCATATCAGCATTTCATCCTGCTGTGCAAAGGAGCACAGAAAGTAGTTTCTCAATTTTTTTTTTTAAAATAATGTCACTGTTAAGTGACCATCTTGGCTGCCTATAGTCTCTGCTGCCTATAGTCACAGAAAATATTGAAAGAACAGTCTGGAGCAAATCCCCATCCCAGTGATCAGGATAATAATGACACTAAAGGTTAATAATTTGTGATCACGGCCTAAAAGCCTGGCATTTTACATGCATCATGTCACAGAATCCTCACAATGTTTGAGCCCATTACTATTGTTTTTCCCATTTTAGAGATGAAGATACTGAGGCTGAGAGTCTAAGCAGATTGGCCGAGGTTACACATTTAGAAAGTGGACAAATTGGGATTCAAACTCCGGCTGCCTGTCTCCAAAGCCAGGGTGTTTTAACTTCTAGCTTAAACATAAAACCAGATCATGACAACAGGGGCTAACCCTTGTGCTCTGGTGGGAAGGAACTGGGTCCGAAGCGGAAGAAAGCATTTTATTGAAGCATCTGTAGCTCAGCGATAGCAGATTGCTGGGGAGGCCAGTGAAAAGCCCTTTAGCAAAGCTGCATAAGAGAGAGGCAGGTTCTCTGTCAGGCTGAGCAAGGCCCCAGCACTGTGGGCCTGGGCCTGGCAGAGGCCCTGCTTCCGGGCTAAGGGGCCTTGGACAAATCAATTAACCTTTATGAGCTTTATGAGCATATGCCCTATAAAATGAGGAGGATCCCTTTAATGACTGTCTTGCATGGCCATTATGAGGATCCAATGAAAAAAAATTATAGTGCACATAAAAATGCTACCCACCACCGGCGTTCTTAGAAAGCAGAGCGGCGCTGCAGGCCTTCAGAAAAAGCGGCTAACATTGTCAGGTGGGCTGGGCTGGAAATTTGTACCGACTCCCCAGACAGATGAAAGAAGAATGCTTGCTGCGAGCATGGGCCCAGCACGTGCAGAAACACGTAGGCATTTGACAACACGACGTGTCTGGCAGATGGTAATTGGCTTGTTTGAGTGGGCGTGTGGGAGTGGAGAAGGTGAGCAGGCTATGAGGATCAGACAAGGCCTGGTGATGCTTCTGACATGTTCCATGAAAATGGAAAACCAATATATTTATACTGAAGTGAAAAGAAAAAAAATTGCTGAGGCACAGATGAGAAAATGCTTCATGCAAGCCCTCTACAAGCTCTGAAGCACCCTTCAAACATTCGGCATTGCTGTTGCTGGGGGCGTTGTCACATTACAGCAAGCCAGGGATTGCCACTCCTAAAACATTGCCTGCGATTTCAAATGGCTGTAAGAGATGCTAAAATTCCCCATCCAGTGGGAGGAGGGCAGGCACTGCAATCCTCGTGGAGGGTGATTTATTACCACAAATAATCAATAGCACTAGGTGCACATCAATTTTATATCTAATTTAAAATTTTGAGGTCTCAGTGTGCTCATTAAAGAGTATAATGGATTTACATATTTTAATTATGTTTTATGGATTGTGAACATAATGTAATTAAGAGACTTTTCAGTAGGCATGATTAATGAACAGGGTGGCAGACGTATGGCAGGAGACGCCGCTCAGAGTGGACTGGGTGAGCGGAGTCCAGCCCAAGGCTGGCAGCCAGACTTGAGTGCTGAGACACCATTCCTGTTCTCAGAGTCTAACGCTTCATGGGGGAAGAGCAGGCCAGCTGGGGAGAGGCAGCGGCTGCAGTGCTGGATCTGGCAGGGTGTCTCTGCATGCTAAACAGTCCTTCCCTTGGCCTCTTGTGTGTCTCTCATGCCTGCCCCTCCTCGCTGTCCCACTGCTACTGTCTCAGTCTTGTTGACTTGTTGCTAGTTGCAAACCCTGGTGGCGCAGTGGTTAAGCGCTACAGCTGCTAACCAAAAAGGTCGGCAGTTCGAATCCACCTTGGAAACCCTATGGAGAAATTCTACTCTGTCCTATAGCGTGGCTATGAGTTGGAATCGACTCGACGGCAGTGGGTAGTTGCAGTCCAATTAACTCTGACTCATGGCGACCATATGTACAATGGAACAAACGCTGCCTGGTCCTGTACTTTCTTCATGATCTTTATGGATCAGACCATTGTGATCCATAGGGTATGTTCATGTATCCAGAGAACTCTTGTCAATTTTTGCCACATTTCAAGTGCTCCCAAGACTCTCTCATCTAACTCTGCTCCCAGGTACCAGGAGCTCTTGAGAACTACAGCTCAGAGAAAGAACTATAGCCCAGCAAATGACCCCTGATGACCCCAAGTACAACCAAATGAAACACTGCCTGGTCTTGTGCCATCTTCACGATCTTGGTATGCTTAAGTCCATTGTTGTGACCACTGTACATTCTGAGTGCCTTCCAACCTATGGACCTCATCTCCCAGCACTATATTGAACAATATCCTGTTGTGATCCATAGGGTTTTCACTGGCTAATTTTCAGAAGTAGATTGCCAGGCCTTTCTTCCTAGTCTGTCTTAGTCTGGAAGCTTTGCTGAAATCTGTCCAGCATGGGTGAGCCTGCTGGTATTTGAAATACCAATGGCATAGCTTCCAGCATTGTAGCAACACACATGCCACCACAATAGGACAAATTGACAGACGAGTGACAGCCAACAGACACACCAGATTCCCAACCAGTGGCTGCAGCCTAGACTTCTCTTCCCTGTATTTACAGTGTGGCTTTGGAGTTTAAAAAGATTGGGTCCAAATTCCATATCACACCTATTTTTAGTGGGACCTTGGTTTTCCCATTTTTGAAACGGGGCAAACAATACTAGGCCTTCAGGTTTGCTGTGGGGATTAAAAGCAGCAGGCATTCTAATTATGACAGATTCAAAGCATAGTGCACACAACAGCAGAAAGCAGCCACCGAGAAGAGGGAACTGCCTTTCCACCAGCCTTCCTTCAGCCTCGCTTACACACCTCTAAGGAAATTCTCAATTCACAGCTCTGATGGATTGCTCTGCTCAGATATCTTTACAACACCCTGCTGCCTGCAGAATGAATTGCGGATGGGTCTCCTGGCCTCCACGCCCCTGGGAGTGCCCACTTCACTTCCTCAGTGTCCTGTGCTCCTCACTATTCCTCCTCTAGGAATGATCTAATCACTGCTGTTTGCACAGACCTGCAGCATCTCATTGCTTCCTCTGCCTTTGAATTGGCCTTTAGGGGGAGCTCAAGACTTCATCATCCTGTTGGCCTGGGTCAAAGGCAAAGATATTATTGAGTCACAGAGGTAGGCAAGTAACAGATACTCAGGAGATATTTGTTGAATGAAGAGACAGATGAATGGAGTGACGGATGTCAGGATAAGAGTAAAGCTTCGCTTCTAGCTGGCTTCTTCTCATTTAAAGTCTTACTTTCGGGGATCCTTTCTTCTTTGCTTTTTGTTTGGCAGTAGAAATCCCTGGGTGGTGCAGTTTGCTCTAGGCTATTAACTAAAAGGTTGGTGGTTCAGATACACCCAGCGGCTCCGTGGAAGAAAGGCCTGGCAATCTGCTGCTATAAAATTACAGCCAAGAAAACAGTTCTACTCTGTAACACATGAGACCACCATGAGTTGGAATCAACTCAAAGGCAATGGGTTTAGAGGCCACCTTCCACTTGGCTGGAGGCAAATATCCTTCCTTCTGCAACTATCCCACCTTAGAAAGCTAAGTGGCACCTAAAATGAGCTTCAAGGGCAAAGGAAAGCCTGGAATGGGAGGTGAGGCCATTACTCCAGGTCCTGTGGAGAAACAGCTCCACCCCCAGGAACATGAGTCCTTCATCTGACTTTGTGTCAGCTCATCACAGAGCAGTGAGGCCTTGAGAACCAGAACCAGAGTCCTGAGGACCACTGGGCCGTCGGTCTTTGTTCACCTTGGGCAAAATGCAACCTGGTGACTCAGAAATTGTGTGATCCAATTTACCTGTCAGCTAATGTTTGGGAACAAGAGTTCCCAATACAAATAAAATGTTCCTTAGCCTGGACTTTTTCTCTGCTTCCTTAGGGTGACTTAAGCCATGGAAAATTGTTGGTTAAGGATTTTTGGATGCTGGTTCTTTGCTTACATATATATCCTGGAGACAAACAGGATTAGCCGATTGTAACAAGGACATCAGGGAAAGTTTCCCAAAGATGCTAATATCTGAGTTGATTTTTTGAGCGCTAAAGAGGAGCGTACTCATAGTAACCCTATATGACAGAGTAGAACTGCCCCATAAGGTTTCCAAGGAGCAGCTGGTGGAATCGAAGTGCCGATCTTTTGGTTAGCGGCTGTAGCTCTTAACCTCTGTGCCACCAGAGCTCCCAGGGCTCTATAGGGTCCCTATGAGTCAGAACCAATTTGATAACAATGGGTTAAGGAGGAGTGTGCCAACTGGATACATGCCATCAAGTGGGAACAACATGTACAAAGCATAGGGAAAAAGCATAGGATATGGTATGTTGATGTTATAACTGGCTAAATCTTAGGGTCTAAGGAAGAGGGGTGGGAGATAAAGCTAGAAAATTAAAAGGGCTTCCCATAATGGTGGGTCTGGTATTCATTCTTTCAACCTGTGTTTATTGAGCATCTGCTCCCTATTGTTATAGGGGCCTTGAGTATGTGAATAAGCAGACAAATCCCTCACTTTCCAAGAGTGTTCATTCTACCATATAATCTAGAGGTGACTGCATTCATCCAAGGGTAATGAGGGGATTATTAGGGAACATTTCAAGCAAAATGGTCACATAATCAGAGCTGTGTTTCAGAAATGTTTCTGATGTTGGTGTGGATGATGACTGGAGGTTGGAGACACCAGAGGTGGGAGGGCTGTTGAGGATCCTGCTGCAATAACTCAAAAAAGAGATTACTTAGGGCAGATTGGGAGGGAGAAACCCAGGAGACAGAGTCAGAAGTTGTTTTAGAGGTAGACTTCAAAAGTATGTCTGAAAGAACTTGATAATATTTTATAATCCATTAAATGTTGGGGGCTAGAGATAAAGGAATCTTCGAGGATGAAGCCAGAGTCTTGGGTTGTGAGGAATACGTGTATGGTACAATACACCAGGATAGGAGATACAGAAGGTAAAGTAGGTCATCGGGGGAACGAGAAGGATGGTTTTAGACACACTGCATTTGCTGTGTCTGGGGTAGTTACTAAGCTCTGTCTGGTAGACCAATAGATGTTGTCAAATGTTCAAGAGAGAGGTGGGTGTTAGAGATACAGATTCAGAAGTCATGAGGGAATTTCTCTGAGCGGGTGAGGAAGAGGAGCTAGAAAAGGCAGCATAAAAAGTAGCACTCAAAGGAGAAATAGAGCTGAATGTACGTGATGGGGGAATATGGAAATAGGAAAACTGCAATGAAGACGTGATTAAAAACAACAAATTCCGTGGAGAGACCTGACGTAAAGACAGTTAGAGAGGACACTGATGATTTAGGATGGACAGAGTCCTTGGCAGTGATGGGGTGAAGTCCACATTGCCACAAATTGGTCAAAGGATTGGGAAGCAAGAAAAACGGGAGATTTGGAGAAGCCTATCTTCCAGAAGTTAGTTAATGGAGGTAAGGATGAATAGGCTGGTGGCTTGAGGGACAGGGAGGTTTAAGGGTAGGGATTTTTTTTTTTTTTTAAATAGGAAGAGATGTACCTTCCTACTGGAACTTTTTCAGGGCCACCTAGCAGGAATGTTGGCCCCAATATGTTTCCTTGGGTAGCTTGCTCAAGTGCTGGCCACACAGGTGGAGTAAAATTCTCCTTGAGCGTCTTCCACTGCTATCTGTCTAAAGTGTTACTTTATGGGGCAAGAATATCTGTGAGCATTGAAATATCTGGAGTGTTGAGTACTTTGAAAAAAACTTAATTATGCAGAGAAAGTGAACTTTTTCACTTAGGGAAATCAGTGCAGATGGAAAACCTGCTTCTTGACTTTTGTGACCATCAAAGGCTCTGCCACTTACTACCATGTGACAATGGGCCAGCTACTGAATGTCTCCAAGCCTGTTTCTCTATGTGTAAAACAGCAACGATATCACATTACGGGCTTGTTTTTGGAGACTCCCACTCGGCACCATTAATTTTCTCAGGGCGAGAGCATAGTTAGACTCCCAGTAATGCTAGCCCTCTCCTCCCCACCCCCGCCAGCGTTTGATTACCATGCATTTGATTACTTCAGCCTGAGCCAACTCCCTTAACAAATGTTTCCACCTTAGATTAAAATTAATTCAAAAACAGGGACTGACAACACATCCTGTAAGGAACTAAGAAAATGGCATTAATTTTGTAAATTAATAAATATGCAAATGGAAGCTTAGTATGGAAGAGGCTCTATAAGCAGGAAGTAAATTGTGTTGTAAATTATGCATTGCCATATGGAGCAGATACCCTTGACTTAGCACGCGAGGCAGAGAGAGCTGGGGTAGACCTTGCTGGAATGGCTTCTGAGAATGAGTGGCAGCCTCCTCCAGCAGCAAGCTGGGTTGCTGAGTCACACAGCTGGCTCTGGAGTGGCAGCCAAAGCCCCATGGTGAGCAGGCTGCTACCCAGCCATTGCTGAGAAGAGCCTGGGGAAGAACAGCCCCCGGGCACTGGGAGAATGGCCAGCCATGAGCCCACGTGTGACAGCCGCATGCCACTGAGCAGGCTGCCAGAGGAGGGTGCGGGAGGGGAGGGGGGGCTTCCTCGGCTGCCTGAGCCTTAGCTGGCACGACCACAATTCTAGCTTCCAGACAGGTGTGCCTGGCCTGGGGAACTGTGAGTTGCTGCTAGATTGATTCATCAATCATTAAAAAACAAATAGTCTAAGAACCGACCAGGTGTTCACTTTGTGCTAAATAGATGCTTTAGGGCAGTGGTGCCCCTTTATGACTATTCAGCAGAACCATCTAGGGAACTTTTTAGAAATAAATTCCTGGGCTTCTACCTCAGAAATTTGGATGTAGCAGGTCTGGGCTGGTACCTGAGAATCTGTTCTCACACTGCCAGGTAATGCTGATGATCAGCTAGGTTTGGGGGTCTTAGATCAGAGAACCCCCCACCTCCTTAGTCTGGGCCTTTAGAGGTCTTCAAATGGAGTGGAGAAGGCAAGGTTAGGAGTCAGGACACAGTCCTGGCCTGTATTCTTCATTGCCTGCGTGCTTAGTAATGGGGATGACTGTGAGTGAGCCCAGAGAAATTACTGATAGCTAGGCAGATCAGGAAAGGCTTTAGGGGGCCTAGGTGGCTCATTGCTGTTTGCTCAACTGCTACCCTAAAGGTTGGTGGTTTGCACCTACACAGTGGTACCGTGGAAGAAAGGCCTGGTAATCTGCTTCTGTTAAGGTTATAGTCAAGAAAACTCTACGAAGCACAGTTCTACTCTGTAACACATTCGGTTGCCATGAGTCGGAATCAACTCAATGGCAACTAATAACAACAACAGCAAGGAATGGGTAGGGATCAGGTTATAACCAGAATGCTCCTTAGAGGCCATGATGGTGAGACTTCGGTTCACTTACTTTGGACATGGCATCAGGAAAGACCAATTGCTAGAAAAGGATACTACGGTTGGTAAAGTAGAGGGTCAGCAAAAATGAGGGACACTCTCAATGACATGGGTTGACACAATAGCCACAATGGACTAAGATATACCAATGATTGCCGATTCTTCCATGAAGTGGTTCAACCTGTGAACTTGACGCCTGTCCTAGGGTTCTCTAGAACCACAGAACCAGTGATTACTATATATATTATGTACATATATACCATCATGTGCTGCATAACATCCATTCAGACAACATCCAATTGTAAATCTGCCAGTTGTCCCATAAGTTCAGAAATCTTAAGCAGAGAACAGGATGTAGCGGATGTGACCAGACTTAGCCAGGAGGGAGCTGCCACCTTTGCACCTCAGACCAGCTCGTGCTTGGGGAACCTACCCTGGGCTTGTCCCACACCCCTAGATCTCATCTTCAGTGAACTGGGCCTGTGGGGCTGTCTGGGCCTCCAAAGAGCCTGAAGCCTCCCTGAGTGCCCAGGGCCTCTCCTAAAGGCCCAGTCCCTGGGCTCCACCAGCTCAGCAAGTGCCCTCACCGCACCGTCACTCTCCTGGGATGTAGTCACTGACCTGGGACAGCAGCGAGCAGAACTCTGGCCTCTCCCGTCCCTTGGTAAGGAACACTTCTGCTATCTCAAAGTTGTGATAAGAAAATAATACAGTGTTCACACACTGTCTGAAAAACGTCCTATTTCACAGAACGTATCATGGACATTAAGTGATGCATGACTGTATAGAGAGAGAGAGGGAAGGGAAGGGAGGGAAAGGAAGAGAGAAAAAGACTTACTTCAAGAAATTGGCTCACATGATTGTAGGCGCTGGCAAGTCCTAAGTCCGTAGGTAAGGTGGCAGGCTGGAGAATCCCATAGGCTTCCGTCCCAAGGTCCATAGATCAGGCGACAGAAGGAGTGCAGAGTGAAGAGAGAGTGAGTTCTGGCCACACCCTAATAAAACTCCTCTTTCAACCGATTGATTGATCACATTACATTAAATTACATTATGGAAAGTAATTGCATTACATAGGATTACATTATGGAGCCTAAGCTAGACTAGTGTTTGGCCAAAACACTGGGAAACATAGCCTAACCACACTGACACATAAAATTAACCATCACACCACCCCATCCCTCTACCTCACCAGTTGAAACCAATAGACCACACCCAACACGGCTAACTATGTTCCCAACCCTAAGCAATGCCCTCTGTGATGGGGATAGGTAAATTTCGTGTCTCTTCTTTTCCTCAGGTAACTTCAGGCTGGCACGCTTATAGCAACCGGCACCTACCCCGGGGGCGGTGGGGGAGGGGCTCCCTATAAGCAGAAGGCGGAAGGAAGCTCCAGATGGCCAAGTCTCCTGACTTCTATTTGGAAGAGGAGTGCTTGGCCCTGGACACTCTGTCGTGGAGACCGTGAGTGTATGTTCTGTGGGTTTGTGAGATCAGCCAGTTCACACCAGTGTGATGGTGGTGACTGGGCCTCAAATAAAGGACGTGGGGACCTGCTCAGCAAAAAGCAGTGGTCCCGGCTGCTGTACGGTTCTTGTAACTTGAACACACTGCCCATGAACTATTTGCTAGTTTTATCCTAACGGGCTGCAGGAAGGACACAGCGCACTGGTTTAGGAAAGGAGTCATGGAAATGCCACGTTAAAGGCTTGCCTTTGAGTCTGAGTCCTTGAGGGTGCCAGCAGCTTGAGGGGTCTTCACCAGCACTCACCCTCTGTTTCTCGGCTCCTTCCTCTGACAATCCCTGCCCTATCTAACTGCTTAGGGTGGGAGAAAGATCCAGAGAGATAAAGGGTATAGAAGTGCTTTGAAAAGGGCAAGGAGATACCCAAGTGCAAGGCATTAGTATGGCCGTTCTAAGTCACTCAGCCCAGGGCTGTTGGGAGAGCTCAGTGAGATGGCAGACATGTAAACCCCTTGTAAGTTATAAAATGTGAACTAGATGGAGAATTATTAGTCGTAAGGCATGATTATCTATGTGGTTCTGATAACAACACCATTTTGCCACCTGCTGCCCAGGCATTTCTGTAGCTGCATGACTTTGCAGAGACATGAACTTGGCATGCTGAGGTTTGCCCAGCTGTAAAATGAACTCTCTCCGGGGATGGCAAGCTCAGCCAGATTGTGTGGCTCCATGGGGATGTTTAGCCCAGAGATGATAAGTGGATGGGCAGATCACAGGCTTCAGGGAAGACATCAAGGCCTGTCAAGGGGAAGAGGGAAGGCTCAGAGGACACAGCCAGCTTAAAAATCAGTGGAAGGTTTATGGAGGCAGATATGACTCAGGCCAACACTTACAGCACTAAAAAACCAGTTGCTCTGGAGTCAATGCCGACTCCTGGCGACCCCATGTGGGTCAGAGTAGAACTGTGTTCCACAGGGTTTTCAGTGGCTGATTTTCAGAAGTAGATTGCCAGAACATCTCACAATAAACAAACAAATAGATAAATACACACACGTGTCTGTGTGCCATTAGCCGTTAAAGGGGTTGCAGTTGATGAGTCTGTCCTTTTATACTTTGTAGACATTTAATTAGACATTTATTAATATTTGATTTTGTAATTTTCTTCTTCTATTTTGTAATGAGAATACCTCTTGCAGGTGCCAGCTATGGGGCCTCATGAGGCTCCATGTCTTCTACCAAAGGACTCTGGTAAAATATGATCATTTACAGGGCTTATCATATATTTAACATGTTAACGCTGGCACAAGTGACTTAGCTTCTTGGGGACTCTCCTATGTCATACGTCTGTGAGTCTTACGCTGGAATAAACTCCTCTGAACTGCTCCAAGATGGGTGAGCTCTCTGCCTAGCTGTCCCCACACAATGCAGATGACTGTAAGGAGCATATGGCTAAGGATAGAAAAGCACAAAAATGTGTATTTTAAGAGATTATCTCACCATGTTTATAGTACGTGCTCAATATGCATTTCCTTATTTGATCCTGGGAGAAGTCAATTGAAATGGTAATTTTCTCTTTCATTGTGGTGAAAATACACATAACAAAACATATACCATCCCAACAATTTTTACATGTACAATTCAGTAACATTTATTACATTCTGCAAGTGCTGCCACCATTCTTGCTATCCTTTTCCTGATTATTCCACCACTGTTAACAGAAACTCAACGCCCACTAGGCAGAAGTCTCCCTTTCTCCCCTCACCACCTCTGTAAGCACTAATAATCTTTGGTCTGTATACATTCACCTATGTCATAGAAAAAAGACCATACAGTATTTGTCCTTTTGCAACTAACTTGTTTTGCTTAGCATGCTGTTTGCAAGGTTCATCCATGTAGTGGCATGTATCAGGACTTCATTTCTCTTTATGACTGAGTAGTATTCCATTGTGTGTATAAACCACGTTTTGTTTATCCATTCATCTGTTGATGGACATTTCCATTGCTTCTACCTTTTGGCTGTTGGTAACAGTGCTGCAATGAACATTGTGTACAGGTTTCTGTTTGTGTTTCTGCCTACATTTCTTCTGGATATATACCTAGGACTGGGATTGCTGGCTGATATGGTAGTTCTATGTTTAACTTTTTGAGAAGCCAACAGACTTTTTCCCCAGTGGTTGTACCATTTTGCAAACCCCCCCAGCAATAGATGAGGGTATCAGTTTCTCCACAGCCTTGCCAACACCTATTGTTTTCCGTTTTTTTTTTTTTTGATCATTGCCATTCTAATAAGGGTGAGGTGGTATCTCATTGTAGTTTTGATTTGTATCTCTCTAATAGCTAATGAAAGGAGCAGCCCTGGTGGCGCAGTAGTTAAAGTGCTCAGTTGCGAAGCAAAAGGTTGGAAGTTCAAACCCACTAGCCACTTTGCCGGGGAATGATGTGGCAGTCTTTTTCCATAAAGATTACAGCCTTGCAAACCCCACGGGGCAGTTCTAGTCTGTCCTGTAGGGTCACTATGAGTCGAAATTCGCCTGATGATGATGGGTTTGATTTGGTTTTAGAATGGCTAATGAAAGAAGTCCAGGTGGCACAGTGGTTAAGCACTCAGATGCTAACCGAAAGGTCAGTTGTTTGCACCTACCAGCCACTCTGAGGGAGAAAAGACCTGGCAATCTGCTCCCATAAAGATTACAGCCTAGGAAGCCCTTCAAGGCAGCTCTACTCTGCTCTATAGGTTCACTATGAGTTGGGATCGACTCAGTGGCACACTACAACAACAATGGCTAATGAAGAAGCCGTGGTGGCACAAAGGGTTAAATACTTGATTTCTAACCAAAGGGTTGGTGGTTCAAATCCACCCAGTGGCTACATGGGAGGGAGACCTGGTAACTTGCTTCCATAAAAATGACAAAGAAGCCCTGTGGAGCAGTTCTACTCTGTCACCAGGGGTCGCTATGGGTGGAAAACTTGACAGTACCTAAAAACAACAACAATGACTAATGTGGTGGAGTGTATTTCCAAGTGTTTGTTAGGTGAAATGGTACAGTTTTAAAAGGGACCAAGTCAGAGACAGGTTTCAAAGAGTTATCAGGACTGATGGACTGGGCCGAGGCTAGCAGGCAGAACTGTCCGGAAGCAGCCTCCTCCAGCTCTCACCTCTCTGGGAGTGCACGGCTCCCTGGAGCTATCCAATCTGCAGATCTTACCTGTGTGTCTGGACCTTTGGTGACTGTTCTCTGTATCATTGGATCTGCAGCATTGTGCCTTCTGCTCTGATGGAGTGATTTCTGCGCTCACCCTGCTCCTTAATTCCTACGTGTCACTGACTCGTCATGTGAAAGTTAAACCACAGACCTGGACAGGGGCCAGGGATTAGGGATTGCTTTCCCCTCATTCTGCCTTTCGATTTACCTACCTGTTTATTTACTGATAAACAGAAGTAGTCTGTGCTGCATTTTGCAAATAATCTGGCAAATCTTTGAGATTTATTCTAACGATTGATTAGGAAAGTCAATGTTGAACATGGAGGATTAAAAAAAGAAATATTTGGAAACTACTTATGCATCTGTTATCTCAAAGGCAATCTTGACTCTTCCAAATTTATACTGGCACAGGCAGAAAGGGGTGGAAAATTCTTATTTTTATATATTGCACAGTCTATATGATGGAACAACCACCCGTCTGTGAGTTTGTCATACTCTGGTGGCCTGTCTGTTGCTGTGATGCTGGAAGCTCTGCCTCTGGTATTTCAGATACCAACAGAGTCACCCATGGTGGATAAGTTTCAGCAGAGTTTACAGACTAAGACAGACTAGGAAGAAAGGCCTGGTAATCTACTTTTGAAAATTAGCTAATGAAAACCCTGTGGAGCATGAGAGAATATTTTCTGATATAGGGCTGGAAGATGAATCCTCTAGGTTGAAAGGCAACAGTGGACTCAAGCACGCTGACAATCATGAGGACGGCATGGGACCAGGCAGAGTTTCATTCTGCTGTACGTGGGGTGGCCATGAGTTGGAGGTGACTCGACGTCTCCTAACAACAACAACAACATCAACATACGAAGCAAAGAACACCTTGCTGGCCCTTGAGAGACGTTGGTCCTGACCTGAATCTGTCCACTGATCGGTGGTGTGACCTTGATCAGGTTATTTAACCTCCACAAGCTACAGTTTACTTATTCCACCCCCTCCCCGACCCCACTATTAACAATATCCATCTACAGAAAGGGAGATGCCAGTCTAGCCTTTCCCACCTCCAGGCTTTGTTGTGAGGCTATCGTTGAGACAAGGCTTACAAAACTGCTTTGAATACTAAGTCTCTCTTCAGATGCCTGGTGTTGTTTCAAGCCTCATCAAGGTAGGTAAAGATAATCTTGATATAAAAATGGAATTAGGCTTACAGGTCTAATAGTCTAGTTATTTTTGGATGCCAAAAATTCTGATTGTGTGTATATACTAGCAATTTTGAAGAGAACTGGAAAAATTCCTTCAAAGTATATATTTTGGGGAAACTTTTTCTTTTAAACACAGATAAGCAAATTCTGAATAAAAAAAATAATTAGCTGGTTTAACCTCTCAGTTTCCCTAATTCAGTTCTTGGTATGTAGTAATTCAATTCTTTGTCATCTCACCTCTGGCAGCTGATACTCAAGGATCGTGACTATGCCTCAGGGGATTCAAGTCAGTCCCCTGGAGGGCAGGGAGAATATGCTATAGATTCTACTTCCATTCCCTTGTATATTTCATTCTTTAAAATTCTTTTACTTTTGCGTGTTAGTACATTGGTACATGTAAATAATTTATCCACCACCCATCTCTGAGATTTTCATACTGTTGTGGTTTGTGTGTTGCCATGATGCTGGAAGCTATGCCACTGGTATTTCAAATACCAGCAGGCTCACCCATGGTGGACAGGTTTCAGTGGTGCTTCCAGACGAAGACAGAGTAGGAAGAAAGGCCTGGTGATCTACTTCTGAAAATTAGCCAGTGAAAACCCTGTGGGTCACAACAGAATAGTGTCCAATATCGTGCTGGAAGATGAGCACCCTAGGTTGTAAATCACTCAAATATATGGTGGTCAAAACAGTGGACTCAAGCAAACCAACGATTGTGAAGATGGTGCAGGACTGGACACCATTTACTTTGTTGTATACGGGTCGCCATTAGTCAGAGCCAACTCCACAGCAACTAGCAACAACAACAAATAATAATTTATAAATATACATATATTGGAGTGCATGTTCTTTTTCTTCTTCTTTTTTTAAATTGATGGTGTACAGGGTCAGGTCTTTGAGGGCCTGTAACCTACCCTATGGCCAAGTTTCCCCACTGGCCTCCTGCCTGTAGCCTCTCCCTGCTGCAAGCACTCTCCATGCCGCTTCCAGACTCGTCTTACTACAGGACACCTCTGGGCAGGTCTCTCCTCTGCTGAACGTCCACCACCACCATAGGAAGACCAAAGGCCTGAAACTGGCGTCCACTGCCTGTGAGGCTGTGACTCAGTCCCCCAGCTCTGGCTCTTCGTCAGCCCTCGCTCTACATAAACATCTCGTTCATACTGAAGCCGTGTCACTTACTGCTCCCCGCTTGTCCCTTTTCTGATGATGGGCCCCATGGACAATGCCATTACCATCACGGGGCACACCTTCCTCTTCCAACTCCATCTATCAAAATCCTACCCTCCTCAATCAACATGGCCTATATCCAAGTCATTATCCTTGTTTGAGGAGCCCCGGTGGCGCAGTGGTTAAGTGCTTGGCTGCTAACTGAAAGGTTGGCTGATCGAACCTACCAGCCACTGAGTGGGAGAAAGATATGGCAGTCTGATTCGGTAAAGATTACAGCCTTGGAAACACTATGGGGGCAGTTCTACTCTGTCCTACAGGGTCGCTATGAACCGGAATTGACTTGATAGCAACTGGTTTGGTTTTGGTTTATCCGACTTTGAAATACATTTCCTCTACTGCATTTCTGGACTCACTTAATGTATTCCTTCCCCTTGCATAGACTAGGAATCGCAAATAAAAATTTAATAGACAATAGACTAGGGGAAGATATTTCCAATGCCTACAACAGTCAACTGAATAATTTCTAGAATATACAAAGAAATCCCTCAAGCCAACAACAAAAGGACAAGGAAACCCAATAGAAAAATGAGATGAGGATTTGTTGTTGTTAGTTGCTGTCGAGTTGATTCCAACTCATGGCAACCCCATTGAGTAGAACTGCTCCACAGGGTTTACCTGGCTCTGAACTTTTGGAAGCAGATCACCAGGTCTGACTTCTGAAGTGCCTCTGGGCGAGTATGAACCACCAACTTTTTAGCTAGAAGTTGAATACTTAGCATGTAAGCCACCCAGGGACTTCAGGGCTGAGAATATCCCAAAACAATTCATAAAAGGGGAAGCTCTAATAGGCAACAAGTATATGAATAAATGCTCAAATTCACTAATAATCAAATAAATGAAAATTAGAATAACATTGGGATACCACTTTAGATTCATCCAGATAATACCATCTGTTGGATAGGATGGGGGTGATTCCAAATCCTTCTTTGCTTTCATCTATCACTCATCTGTTGATTTGGGAGTCATCAACCTCCTTGGCTAAGATTTGTCTTTGAGCCCCATTCTTGCAATTTCAACCCATTTGTAGGCATCTCTGCTTCAATATGTCATTGGTTTAATAAACACAGTATGTCTAAAATGGAGCCTGTGCTGTGCTTCTCCAAATGTAATTCTCTACCTCTGATTCCTTCTCAATGGATGCCGTCACCCACTAGTTTGTCTTAGTCATTCAAGTCCCTGCTTCTTCCCTCTCTTACAGAATCTGTCCTCTCCACAAGAAATGTGTCACAAAAATCAGTACCAGTTGTCATCGAGTTAGCTCCTACTCATGGCAACCCCGTGTGTCAGAGTAGAACTGTGCTCTATAGGGTTTTCAATGGCTGATTTTTCAGAAATCAGTCACCAGGCCTTTCTTCCAAGGTACCTCTGGGTAGACTTAAACCTTCAACCTTTTGGTGAGCAGTCAACCACGTTACCCATTTGCACCACCCAGGGAGACCTTATTCTACCCCTCCAGTGTATTTGGCACCTGTCCTCATGTTCCGTTCTTTCCACATCACCCTAGTTCAGGCCACCATTATCTATTGCCCAAGTTACTGAAATGATTTCTCATTTCTTCTCCTTCCCTACAATTGTGCTAATTAACTTCATAATGAGTACTTTCTATTTGCCAGCCCTTTGGCTACAAGAGTAAACAAACCCCACTCTATGACCTCAAGGAACCTGTCCTCCTCTCTAGTGGGAAGGAAAGACAAATGAGCAAATAATTGCAATTCTGTGAGAGGAGGGAGTAGTGTAGTTACTGTGGGAGCCTGGAGGAAGGGCGCCTAATACCACAGTCCACCCTCCACAAGCCATGCCTGTGATCTTTCCAAAATGCAGGCCTGAGCACACGTCCCTGGCTTAAAACTCCCCCAAGTCTCCCCACTGCTTTCAGGATAACGTCCCTGACATAGGGTAAACCCACTCACGGTCTGTCTGAATCCAGCTATCTAGTGACTTTTTGAACTCTCTGGCTGTGATAATCTACTCATATTCCACACACAGTCCATTCTTTCTCCTGCCTCTGCAAAAGATCTTTGCACCTGCTACAAGTCCAGCAGTATTTTAGGTTGGTGCAAGAAATAGTTTTATTCAGATGGAGTTGTATATTAAATATTTGCATTTGCCTCATGTCACTCCCCTCCCCAAGAATGTATAGTGATAATCTAACAGACATTACATTCATTAAATACCAGCAAAGTGCAATGCGTTATGCTAAACGTGGAGGAGGCAAGGATGAGTTAGCCAAATCAACCACCTGCTCCCTCCCTGCCTCCCTCCCACCTCATCATGCTTCCTCTACTTGTCTCTACATCACCCCCTGTCTAGATACTGTTCATCCTTCCAGCACATTCAAACACAGCTCTCTGCATGTTTTCTGTCTTCCAAGTGGAAGGTCAAAATCCCCTTTTGAACTCCTATCACACTGTATGTCTGCTTCTCCCATATGACACCCATCATTGCTATTCTGTGTCATCGCCACATATGCACGCAGCCAGCCCAACTCCCACCCAGACTCTGCTCTCCCTTAATGGAAAGGCACTCTCTGATTTAACTTTGTCTGGCACAGTCTAGGTACTCAGTAAATGTGCTGAATTAATGAGAAGTAGCTCTTGTTTTTTGTTGTTAGCTACCATTGAGTCGGTATCCGACTCATGGGAACCCATGCACGATGGAGTGAAATGCTGCCTGGTCCTGCGCCGTCCCCACGATCTGTTGCGGATCAGATTGTTGTGATCCATAGGGATCTATTTGGAATGATTGCCAGGCCTTTCTTCCTAGTCTGTCTTAGTCTGAAAGCTCTGCTGAAACCTGTTCAGCATTACAGCAACATATAAGCATCCACTGACAGATGGGTCGTGGCTGCCCATGAGGTGCATTGAGCACATACTGTGTGCACAGGCTTGCTGATGCAAGCAAGTTCAGATGTGGTGAGCAGCTCAGTGGGGCATGTGTAATTGGGGGTGGCTCTGCAGAGTGTGCACTGGCAGGGGATGGGGCTGGCTGGCGAGCGTGGAGCCAGATGGCAAGTCATGCTAAAGGTATGCCATGCTGAAGAGCTGGGACTTCATCCTGTGGGTACTGCGGTTTTAATGAGAGGACCAACGCTATTCTCTTTGCCTAATTATATTCTAATTGTTCAGTCATTAAAGTCAAAAAGGTATTAATCGGTGACTATGCCAAGCATTGCTAGAGGTATAAAAAGCTCACAGTCTATAAACATAAAAACAGCAGAAACGACAACCACAAGTGGCGTTTTTCCACCTCTTGCTATAGTGATAAGGACCTTACCAAAAACCTGTCGCCGTTGAGTTGATTCTGATTCATAATGAACCTACAGGACAGAGTAGAACTGCCCAGTAGGGTTTCCAAGGAGCAGCTGGTGGATTTGAACTGCAGACATTTTGGTTAGCAGCCTGAGCTCGTAACCTAACCAAAAAACCAATTGCCGTGGAGTCCTTTCTGACTCGTAGTGACCCCATGCATTACAGAGTAGAGCTGAGCTCCATAGGGTTTTCTTGACTGTAATATTTACGGAAACAGATTGCCAGGCTTTTCTTCCGCAGTGCTGTTGTATTGGTTTGAACTGCCAACCTTTCAATTAGTAGTTGAATGCAAACCGTTTGTGCCACCGGGGTCCCTGTGAGTAAGAAGGGCCTTACATACATGGTCTCATTTACTCCCGACAACCCTTTGCAATAGGTGCTGCTGCTATCCTTTTTAGAGATGAGAAAACTGAGAGTTAGGAGCCAAAGACACACTGCTTGAAAGTAGCTGAGTAGGGATTTGGTTTAGTTTTAAAGGCTCACGTTTGTGTTTTAAGACTTGTTTTCCATTATAGGAGTCCCTGGGTGGTACAAATGGTTAATGCGCCCGGCTGCTAACTGGAAGGTCCGTGGTTCGAGTCCACCCAGAGGCACCTAGGAAGAAAGCCCTGGCAACCTACTTCTGAAAAATCAGCCATTGAAAACCTTATAGAGCACAGTTCTACTCTGACACACATGGGGACTCTATGAATCAGAGTCCAATTGACGACAACTGTTTTCTCAGTTTCCACTGCATCTCTCCTTCCCTTTCACCCCAAACTTGTTGCATCTAATCTAGACCTGCCCCTGCTGCTGTCAGTCAAAGCAGCCCAAGCTCTCCCAGGAACCCCTTCCCCCTCCGATGTGTCCTGACCTCTGCGCAAAGGCACGGCATGGAGCAGAAGCAGCAGCTGTTATTGGTGCATCTGTGGTCCTCGTCGTGCGTGAATGTCAGCCTGCGGGCAAGAGCAGGATCTATCACTGTCAAACCCGAAGGCCTTTTTTGTATTCTTGCAAACTCAGGGCTTTTCAGATCTTTAAGCCTGATCAGAGAGAGAGGATGACAGTAGCTGACTTAAATCTCAGCAAGTGGAGAGGCGAGACAGGCAAAGAGAGGAGCCAGGCATAAAGTAAAGTGCGCTGCCTCTTTTGGGGAAGATAAAATACAGCTCCTTGCGCGCGCAGCCCAAAAAGAACCGTTAGAGAACAGAAGCGATCTCTGTCTCATTTAGCTCTATTGTTTCACCATGTTCCTTTCAGAAGGAAAGTGATGTGTCTTGCTTTTGTTTCAAGTTGCATTTTATTTTTCCTTGCACAGAATTTTCTCTTCCTTTAGTAGGCAAGGACTGTTTCCTTTCGCCTCTCTTCACAAGCAGGGCTTACATCCCAAACATATTTCTACCCAGCTCTCAGAGTCCAGCTCAATTATTATTGTAATTGAATGCATTTACGAAATGTTTTAATGATTTTGTACCTTGAGAAAGTCCCTGGGTGGTGCGAATGGTTAATGTGCTTGGCTGCTAACTGAAAGGCTGGGAATTTGAGTCTACCCAGAAGCTCTCTGGAAGAAAGGCCTGGTGATCTACTTCTGAAAAGCCAACCATTGAAAACCCTGTGGAGCACAGTCTACTCTGACACACACAGGGTCTCTATGAGTAGGAATTGACTTGATGGAAAGTCGTTTCTTTTTTTTGATACGGTAGTGTGTGTGTGGTGTCAGGCTACAAATATCACCATCACTGACTCACTCAGGGAGTATTTCTTAGCATCTGCTGACTTTGCTGCATTGCTAAGGGCATGAAGTAGTTGCCACATGAGGTAGTTACTGCCCTGAACATGTGACTTAAAAAAAAGCAACACAAAAGAAGGTAAATTATGATACAGAGGTCGAACAGAAAAGTGGCAAGATCACAACTGTCCCAAGGGCAAATTTAGACTCTCTGTTCCCTGCGTTTGTAGAAAGAAAGGCTCCTTATGAATTTTATCAGAAGACTTTCAGGAAAAATAGAGACGGAAGTAACACTAGTATCTTCTTGGAGTACCTATATATGCCAGGCACAGTCGTTTTTGTTGTTGTAAGTTGCTGTGAAGTCAACTTAACTCATGGCGACCCGGGTACAACAGAACGAAACACTGCTCAGTCCTGCACCATCTTCACACTCGTTGGTCTGCTCAAATCCATTGTTGTGACCATTGTGATTTTCAGTACCTTCCAACCTAGGGGGCTCCTTTTCCAGCAATATTTCAGACAATCTTCTGTTGTGAACCATAGGGTTTTCAGTGGCTAATTTTCAGAAATAGATCTCCAGGCCTTTCTTACTAGTCTGTCTTAGTCTGGAAGCTCTGCTGAAACCTATCCACCATGGATGACCCTGCTGGTGTTTGAAATACTGGTGGTATAGCTTCCAGCACCATAGCAACACACAAGTCCACTACAGTGTGATAAACAGATAGGTAGCGGTATATATAGTATATACTGTGAAAACTGGAACCTGTGTAAGGCCACAATCTTTCAGAGAAGGAAAACACAAAATATTTCCCACTAATAGATAGTGATAGAAAAGTGGTAAGAATGCACCCTGTCAAAGGTGGAAAACTCATGAGACCTGGAAAAACAAGGCAGTCCCTTGGAGTTCCGGCTCTCGTGGGTTTCACTGTATGTGCACATGTGTGTACATATATATATATATTTTTGTGTTGTTATGTCCTATAAAGTCCCTGCAAACATGGAGTTAGTGATTACTGAACCGGCCTCACTCTGCCTTGGTTGGGAACGTAAGTATGGGCGACTCAAACTTTTTGGGCTCTGCTCATGCGCATGTCCATGAACGGCCACAAAGTGCCGGGAGTGTTGACTTTGGTGTTAGAAATACATTCTAGCAAGGAGGCAAGTCTGCAAATACAGAATCCACAAATCATGAAGATTGGTTGTATGTACCTGTGTCTGTGTGTGTACATACATATAGTCAATCTTCATTAGTTTTGCATGTTTTTGTCAATCTTATATTTTTTTTTCTCATTTTTTTAATTGTACTTTAGGTGAAGGTTTACAGAACAAATAGTTTCTCATTAAACAGTCAGTACGCATATTGTTTTATGACGTTGGTTAACAATCCCACGACATGTCAACATTCTCCCTTCTCAACCTTTTTTTTTTTTTTTTTTTTTGGTATAAATATGCGTAGCCAAAGATACACCATTTCAAAAATTTCTACATGCACAATTCAGTGACATCGATTACGCTCTTCCAGTTGTGCTGCTATTCTCACTTTAGATGAAGGTTTACAGAACAAAATAGTTTCTCATTAAACAGTTAGTACACATGTTGCCCTATGACAATGGCTAACAACCCCATTACATCTCAACACTGTGCTTACTCAACCTTGGGTTCCCTATCACCAGCTTTCCTGTCCCCTTCTGCCTTCTAGTCCTTGTCCCTGGACTGCTGTGCCTCATTAATCTTATATATCTTACATATCTATATCATATATATCTTGCATTTTTATTTTTACCCTAGACCTCTACCTTGAGCGCCACACTCATAAATCCAATTCCCTATTCAAATTCCCCATAAAGATGTTTCACAGAAATCTCAAACTTTACATCACCCAAGCAGAACTATTGAGTTTCCCTTAAAAAATATCAATCACCCCAAATTCTGAATTTCTTTAAATGGCACCACCATTACCTACCCGGGTGCTCAGGTTAAAAAACTTGGGACTCAGTTTCTCTTTCTTTCTTTGCCTTATATCCAGCCCATCAGTAAGCCCTGTCAGCTCTAAACCCCCAAAATCTATCCAGAATGCAGGCACTTCTCACCACCTGCACTGCTGCAATAATGGTCCCTGCAGTCCTTCTGAGCAGCCTCCTGGCCCCCATGCCTCTCCTCCAATCCGCTCTCCGCCAGGCAGGAAGAGGAACCTTCCGGAAGTCTAAATAACAGCATACCACAGCCCTAGAGGACCCCTCCAGTGGTTTCCCACTTCCCTTAGAGTGAAAAGCGAGCTCTCCACCCTGACCATTGTGGCCCCACATCCTCTGCCCCACTTATGTCTCCCAGCTCATCTCCCTCATTACCTGTCCATGTGTGCTGATCACCTCATTCTCCAAAAGCCACGCGGTTCTTTTCTTGGGGCCCTTACAGTTTGTTTCCCTCCTGCCCTGAGTGCTCTCCCTGGTCTAGGAGGGCGGGCTCATTCTCATCGCTAGGAGCTCCCCTCTGCCATCTCCTCCTCTCACACATCTTCCAGACCCAGAACTCTCAAGCAGCCCTCTGTTCCCACCAAGGTTCTCTAGCCAATCCTCTTTGTCATGCTTATGTGTTCCTGAAATGATCTTTTTCACTTGTTTCCATACTAATCTATCACCAAGAGAATGTAAGCTCCTTGAGGGCAGGTGCTTGGCCCGTCTGCCTGTAACCTGCCCCTTCCTGTAGCCTGCCTCTGGCACGGCAGGGGCTCAAGGAATTTCCGATGATGACCAGATGTCCAGATGTGTTTCCATCTCTAACTGGGACGTGCATGGCTTCTGTCAGCATCAACTGTCGCCTGCCTCCACCAGGCAGCCTGCCTGCTCCTCTCCCTGTGACTTCCCATCAGGGGCTGCCACCGTCTCCTCTCTCCAAATGGATCTGGCATCTGCCTAGATATTTTGGCTTTGCCTTGCCCGATGATTCTGGTTGCATTTGCATGTTCGCATCACTGTTATCTCTGCCGGCTGCTCTCTTCTTCCAGGCACCACCGTGCCCCTCCCACCGTGACCTGTGGCATTGCACTGTGGGCTCCTGTCCTCTAGGGAGCTGTGTCTGCAGACCCTCATGGATGCACAGGGTTCCTGCCCTGGGATTTCCTTCCTACACTGTGGTCCCTGTATCCTTGGAACAGGAGAAAAAAGGAAGACTCAGCTGTGCTTTGTCTCAGCCACGTTTAAAGCCGTCCTCCAGTCCTTGTCTTGTTTCCAGTCTCCTCAGCAAGGGCTCAGCAGTGGCAGGGTGGGAAGCCAGAAGACAGGGACACAGCATTACATCATCACATTACCTACCGGCCACCAGCAAACTCAGTTAGCTGGTGTGGTAGCTGTACAGCAGTGGGGCGCTCACAGCAGAGCTCCTGCTGCCAGGAAGGACACGGGAAACAGGTGACAGCATGGGTCATCAAGCAGAGTCCCCAGCAAATTAACCCTGTTGCAGCTCAACTCTAATGTAGTTTGCTGTCTACAAATTTGGACAGCTACTTATAGTTTAAGAACCCTGGTGGCACAGCAGTTAAGAGCTACGGCAAGCTACAGCTGCTATCCAAAAGGTCGGCAGTTCGAATCCACCAGCAGCTCCTCGGAAACTCTATGTGGCAGCTCTACTCTGTCCTATAGGCTCACTATGAGTCAGAATCAACTCGATGGAAACGAGCTTTTTTTTTTTTTTTGGTGGTACAAACGGTTAAGCGCTCAGCTGCTAACTGAAAAGTTGGTGGTACAAACCTACCCAGCGGCTCCACAGGAGAAAGACCTGGCAATCTGCTCCCATAAAGATTACAGCCAAGAAAACCCTATGAGGCAGTTCTACTCTGTCACATGAGGTCACTATGAGTCATAAGTGACTCGACAGCACCCAACAACACTTACAGTTGAATCTTTTAATGGATTTAAATCTTGAAAAATATAATACTATTCACTAACTGTGTGTTCGGTCCGTGGGCGGTGCAAATGGTTTGCACTTGGCTGCTCATCTGAAGGTTGGTGGTTCGAACCCACCCAGTGGCAGTGCAGAAGAAAGGTCTGGTGATCTGCTTCCAAAGATTACAGCCAAGAAAACCCTATGGAACACTTCTACTCTGTAACACATGGGGGTTGCCATGAGTTGGAATTGACTTGACAGCAACTGGTTTGGTTTTTGATGTCAGTTATTTCTTGCACCACCCATTCTTGAGCAACCTTGCTTTTTCTTCTGTAAATAAAGGAGCCTTATCACACGTCTGCAATTCTGTTGTACTGTGGTGGCTTGCATATTGCTGTGATGCTGGAAGCTACGCCAGTGGTACTTCAAATACCACCAGGGTCCCCATGGTGGACAGGTTTCAGTGGAGCTTCCAGCCTAAGACAGACTAGGAAGAAAGACTTGATAATCTACATTCAAAAATGAGCCAAAGAAAACCCTGTGGCTCACAACAGAACATTGTCTGATACAGTGCTGGAAGATGAGCCCCCTAGGTTGGAAGGCACTCAAAATACACAATGGCTACAACGGTGGACTCAAACATATCAACGATTGTGAAGATGGTGCAGGACTGAGCCCCATTTCGTTCTGCTGTACACGGGCTCGCCGTGAATTAGAGCCGACTCGACAGCAACTGACAACATCAACAGCAATACTGAGACCTGGAGACATGAGAACAGTTGCCTGTGTAAATTCAGCAAGTGGTCGTCTCTTAGGCACTACTTATATACTCATCCTTCTTGGACACATCAAATCATCAGCCAAGCAAACATCTTGGGTAAGAGAGAAGGCAGAAAATTCTAATTTAGAGTAAGTGAAGGTCAATCAGGATTACTGAGAAGTCAAAATAATGTAATACTTTAACCACAGTGTCAGGAGAGCTGAGAAGTTTTTACTTGAATAGCCCTTAGAATTTAACTTGTTCAACCCTGTAATTTTACAGATGAGAAAACCAAGAGCCGTACAGGTTAAATTATTTTCTCTAGGCCACATGGTCGGTTAGCAGAAACGTGGAATTAGTACAAATAAGCCCTGGTTCCCTCCCTTCCCTAGGGGTGATCTTGCAGAGTCCCTTCAGAAAGCGTGTCCTGCCCAGGGATGACGTGCATTTTTCTTTCTTTTTGTAAAATATACATAAAATAAAATTTACCATTTATACCATTTTTAAGTACAAAACTCAGTGGCATTAAGTCTATTCATAATATTGTACAACCGTCACCACTGTTTATTCCAAGAACATTTTCATCACCCCAAACAAACTCTGTACCCACTAACCAATACCTCCTTTCCCCCCGCCCCTGGTCTACTTTCTGCCTCTGTGAATTTGCCTCTTCTAGATAGCTTACATAAGTGCAATCAGGCCATATTTGTCTTTCTGTGTCTGAGTTACTTCACTCAGCATGTGTCACAACATACATCAAAGCTTCATTTCTCTTTAGGGCTGAATAGTATTCCATTGTATGGCTATACCATATTTTATTTATTCATTCACCTATTAATTGACACTTGAGTTATTTACATCTTTGGTCTACAGTGAATTGTTCTGCTTTGAACAGTGGTGTACAAGTATCTGTTTGAGTCCCTGTTTTCAATCCTTTTGGGTTTATACCTAGGAGTGGAATTGCATGACCAGATGTTCATATAGTAATTCTATGTTTAACTTTCTAAGCACCATGTAGTAGGCCTATAAATGCTGTTGACAATATATTGATAGGACATTGGCTTTTTGTCACTAGGCTAAAAGATAATCAGAGTCATTATTGGCTTTAATTTTTTAATAGTAACTCTCTAAGATATCTCTAAGATAAATTTCAAACACTGAAAATGTCAAATTAGAGGGGTTCATATTCAGTTGCAGGAAGGTTAACCCTGCTCCTCTCACAGCAAGCCCGATTTCCCAGCCACCTGTTGCCCTAAGGTTCATTTTCCGCCCCTCTTCCTTTGGAGACCAGAAGAGGGACTTATGCACAGGAGACCCAATTTCTCGGCTACCAGCACTCCCGGCTCTGTGCAGAAGCCATTTGCGACACAACGAGGGTTCAGTGCTGTGTTCTAAATAGCTCGTAAATCATGCAGCTCCTTCAGGAGGAGTTTAAAGAGGGCCTATTTGCTGGCCAGTATCCTCCTCTCCCCTCGGGCCGACGAGTGAGGGCTGTGAGCCTTGCACATCTTTCATCTGTATTCAGCTTCATGAAGCCACAGGATGGGGACGCAGTGACGCATGGTTCCTAAGGAGACATCTCTCAAACGCGTGAAGATTCTCACTTGGCTTTATGACACAGGCACACTGCTAGCTGTACTTGGTTGAAGCTGTGCTAAAATGTTGATCAGTTCAGTGGACAAACAACACAACAAAACAGTTGAGACATTTTTCTAGCCTTTGGGCTTCTAATATTTCACCTGAATTTACCAGGGTTTAGGCATATGTTAGAGTCCCAGGGTGGGGCAAACGGTTAAGAGCTCGACTACTAACCCAAAGGTTGGTGGTTCAAACCCACCCAGAGGCACCTCAGCAGAAAGGCTTGGCAATCTGCTGCTGAAAGGTCACAGCCATGAGAACTCTGTGGAGCACAGTTCTACTCTACACACATCGGGGCACCAGAGTCAGAATTAACTCAACGGCAACTTTGTTTTAGGCATTTGTTGTTTTTGTCTCTCTCTCTCTATATATATGTATATCTGTCTCTATCTCTATTTCCTTCTCTCTCTATCCCTCCTCTCCTTCATCCCTCTTTCTCTCTCCCCACTTCTTTCTCCGTCCCTCTCTCTTCCCTTCCTCCCTCCCTCCTTCCTCCCCTTGTTCTTCCTCTCTCTCTCTTTGTAAGGGGGCCACATCTATTGTGGGGGAATTGAGTGAGTTTGGAGTCAGGCACAGTCTACAGCTAAGTCCGTCTCTCACACAATGAATGGTCTGCACGCGTGGGGAGCCGCTCTGAGTTTTAGATGAGGAGTAGCAATAGGGTGGTGAAAACATCAGTAAGATTCTCTCTGTGTAGTTCCTGGCGCAATGTGTAGCCTATCGTAGACGTTTGTTCATTCTCCATCCCTAAAAATCCACGGCGTGCCTTGTCTGTGGCAGCCCTCCTTCTAGACCCCAGGGACATCTTAGTGTTAGTTGCCACCGAGTTGATTCTAGTCTCATGTGTGACAGAGTGGAACTGCTCCATGGGGCTTTCTTGGCTGTCATCTTAATGGAAACAGATCACCAGGACTTTTCGTCCATGGTCCCGCTGGGTGGGTTTGAACCTTTTGATTAGCTGTTGAGTGCCAACCGTTTGCACCACCCAAGGACCTTAGATTTCAGGGATGTAGCACCTAATTAAATGGATCAAACCTCACTTTCTTGGAACCGAAGTTCTGGTGGAGAAGACAAACAATAAGCTAATAAATAAGTTGAAATATATAGAATGTGACACGGTGATTTAAAAAAAAAGCAGGGAAGGAGGGCGGGGAATGTGAGTTTGGGGAAGAGGCAGTTAAGATTTTAAATGGGTCATCGGGGAGGGCCCCACGGAGATGACGTGGTGATGGAGGTGCCACAGGTGCCTGGGAAAGAGTGACCAGACAGGGGAACAAGGGCAAAGCACAGTGCCATGAGCTGTCGCTGTTTGTGTATAAAGAAGAGCTGTGCCCACCCCTCGTGGACGGGTGAAGACACAAGGTGGGTGCAGTTCTTTACATCAATCACTCCCTCCTTTCATCTTGCCTGACTCAATCTGGACCACATTCAGTATTGTGAGGACCAGAGGCCACACAGACCCAGGTGAAACTCATGTAGGTGGGCCAGGTTTCAGCAGTTGGCAAGAAGGGACGAGGAGGGCAGGCCATGGATCACAACAGAACATTATTGGACTTGCTTGCTTTGGACAAGCCATTAGGAGGGGGTCAGTCGCTGGAGGAGCATCATGCTTGGTGAAGCAGAGGGCCAGCAAAGGTGAGGGAGACCCTCGGTGAGTGGATTCAACGATGGACTGAAACACTCCGGTGATTGTGAGGATGATGCAGGACTGGACATCGTTTAGTTTTGCTTCATTCTGTTGTGCCTAAGTTCACCATGAGTCCGAGTCGACTTCAGAACAGCTATCTATCTATCTAATCTATCTAACATGTATTACTCATGATAATATCTGCAAATATGCTTTGCAAGGAATAGAGTTGTGGATCTCAACCTTGCCCATTAAAATTACAAAGAAACTTACAAGTACTGATGCTGAGGCTCTAACCCCAGAGATTCTGAGGTGACTGGTCTGAAGCCCGGGGCTGGACACTTTGTTTTTTTTTTATTGTACTTCAGGTGAAAGCTTACAGAATGAATAGTTTCTCAAGAAACAGTAGTACACATATTGTTTTATGGCATTGGTTAACCCCACAACATGTCAACCCTCTCCCTTCTCGACCATTTCTTTTTTTTTTTGGTGAAAATATACATAGCAAAAAAGATACCATTTCAAAAATTTCTACATGCACAGTTCAGTGACGTCGACTACGCTCCTCCGTTTGTGCTGCTATTCTCTCTTTAGATGAAGGCTTACAGAACAAAATAGTTTCTCATTTAACAGTTAGTACACATGTTGCCCTATGACAATGGTTAACAACCTCACAACACATCAACACTATCCTTACTCAACCTTGGGTTCCCTATCACCAGCTTTCCTGTCCCCTTCTGACTTCTGGCCCTTGTCCCTGGGCTGCTGTGCCCCACTAGTCCCATTTGGTTTTATGGGGCTGTCCACTCCCCGGCTGAACGGTGAACCTTGGAGATGACTTCACCATTGAGCTAAAAGGGTGTCTGGGGGCCATACTCTTGGGGTTTCTCCAGTCTCCTTTAGGCCAGTAAATCTGGTCTTTATTTTGTGAGTTAGAATTTTGTTCTACATCCTTCTCCAGCTCAGTCCAGAACCCTCTGTTGTGATCCTGGTCAGAGCAGTCAGTGGTGGTAGCCGGGCACCATCTAGCTGTACTAGACTCAGTCTGGGGAAGGCCATGGTAGCTGTGGTCCATTAGTCCTTCAGACTAATCTTTCCCTTGTATCCTGTTCTCTTCACACTCCGTTGCTCCTGAAGGGATGAGACCAGTGGAGTATCTTAGATGGCTGCTCACAGGCTTTTAAGACTCCAGATGCTACTCACCAAGGTAGAATGTAGAACATTGTCTTTATAAACTGTGTTATGCCAATTGAGCTAGATGTTCCCCAAGACCATGGTCCCCACAGTGGGGCTGGACACTTTGTATAAAGCTCCCAGGTATTGCAGATGTAGTTTCCTGGCACTCGGTGTCACCCCTGCCCTTCTGGCCTCTCCCCGGTACCGTGTTGGCCAGCCTCCTGGCCTGCAGGGTTCCTGTGGAATTCCACCAATGAGAGGCAGACAAGGGAAGGCCTCATGCTGGGCGGCAGCTTGGGCAGGTGCATGGGTGTGGGTAGACAGCCGACCTGGGGTTTTGCCTGAGGTTTTGCAGTGTCTTCCTAAGAATCACCAAAGGGAAACTGTAAGTGGCTGGTGGTGCAAATGGTATGCATTTGTCTAGTAACTTAATGGTGGTTTGAACCTACCCAGCAGCGCCGAGGAGAAAAGTCCTGGTGATCAGCTTCTATAAAGATTAAAGTCAAGAAAACCCTAAGTAGCACAGTTCTGCTCTGTAACACATGGGTCGCCATGAGTCGGAATCAACTCAGTGACAGTGGGTTTGTTCTTTTTTTTTGGTTTCCAAAAAGCTTTCCTTGCAAATTTCCTGAAAGCAGCCTTCCCAATCGCATCCCTCCCAGTGGTGCAGCCTCCACCTTCCTGCTCTGAACTCAGCCTGTGGGCTGTGTTCCCTGCAGAGCACTGGCAGATGTCCCAGGGGTTCTGCTGTGCAGCCAGGCCTGAGACCCATTATTGTAAATATTCACGGGTGTTCGCCTTACGTTTGGGAGCCCAGCCTGCCCTGGTGAGACCAGCCCCACTGCCTGCCAGACGCCACCAGTGGGAGAGTGTTTTTTGTTGTTGCTGTTAGCTGTTGTTGAGCTGGCCCCTGACTCAGGTCAACCCCAGGCACTATGGGATTGGACCGACCTTGTGATCCATAAAGTTTTCATTGGCTGACTTCTAGAAGTAGTTTGGCAGGCCTTTCTTCCTAGTCTGTATTAGTCTGGAAGCTCCACTGAAACCTATTCAGCATCATAGCAACACACAGCCTCCACTGACCGGTGGGTGGTGGCTGTGCATGAGGTGCATTGGCCGAGAATTGAACCTGGGTCACCGGCATGGAAGGTGAGTATTCTACAGCTGAGCCACCACTGCCCTGGGGGATTGTTTAGTGGCGCCCGCAAATTCTTCCCATTTCAGCACACATGCTCCATTTTGATGTGACGTCACTGATCCAGTCACACACAGGGAGGACTGTTTCTCTACCTCCTTGAATATAGACTGATCTTGTGGCTTGCTTTGACCCAGAAAACATGGCAGAAGTGGCACTGCATGAGTCCTAGAGCCTGAAGCTCAAGAGTAGTGGCAGATTCTGCCTTTGCTTCTTGGAAAGCTGCCTGGAACTGCCAGGCTAGGCTACTGGAAGGCAAGATTTATGCGGTGTGTTAGCTTCCTATTGCTGCTGTAACAAATTGCCACAAACTTTGTGGTTTAACACACATTTATAATCTTACAGTTCTGGAGGCCAAAAGTCAAAATCAGTCTCACTGGGATAAAGTCAAGGCATCAGAGGGCCTGCTTCTGTCTGGAGGCTCTGGGGAGAACTGTTACCATGTCTTCTCTAGCTTCTGGGGGTTGCTTGCTTTCCTTGCTCCTGGTCCAACTTCTGCTTCCATCCTCACATCTCCTTCTCTGACTCTGGCCCTCCCAATTATAAGGACCTTGTGATTACATTGGGCCCACCTGGATAATCCAGGCTAATCTCCCCATTTCAACATCCTTAATTCAGTCACATCTACATAGTCCCTTTTGATATGTAAGGTAACTTATTCACAGGTTCTAGGGATGGGGACGAGGACATCTTCGTGTGTGGGGTGGGGTGGGGGCTTGATTATTCTTCCTACCACAGGCAGCCATGAAAATGTGCCTCTCAGATGTGGGACTCCAGGGAGCAAGTTGAGCCCTGGCCCAGCCACTGAGCTCTGAAATCCGTCCTCATGTTTGCACCAAGGCTGCCCTCCCCAGGCTGCTCTCAGTGACTGACCCCCACAAACGGCTGCCATTGAGTCAACTCTCAGTCATGGTGACCTCATATGGGTCCAAGTGGAACTGCACTCTATAGGGTTCTCAGTGACTGATTTTTCAGAAGTAGATTGCCAGGCCTTTCTTCCAAGGTGCCTCTGGTGGACTTGAACCTCCAACCTTTTAGTTAGTGGCTGAGCGTGTTTACCTTCTCCATTACCGGGGGCTCCATGATTGAGCACAGCAGGATCCTAAGGGAGGCCCATTCCCGGAGACAAAGGATTTCTCTGATGTGACGCCATGTCAGCTTTGCTGAAACTTTCACAGAACTGCAAGACTTGTCTTGCCCAGCCTTCCCTCTTTCCCTTCTCCTTCACAGGATTAGAACTGTGTGATGTCTGACGGCTGTCCCAGTCTCCTCGAGCTCCCTCCCCACTTTCCCCTCCCAGGCCTTTCTCTGATGAATCTCTTGCATGTCGGATGCTGGCCTGCCATCTGCCTGGAGGACTGAGACTGAGCCAGCCTCACTGAGATGCTCCAAGCTGTCCAGGGGAGAGCCAGTGCTAACTTGCCTACCTGATCCTCCAGTGAATACCGCCACAGGAAGGAGCCTAGGAGGAATCAGTAACCTCCTACCCAGTGCACAGAACAGTGAGCAATGGTCATTTTTAGTTGTGTAGTAAAATCTAATGATACACCGCCAGAGACTTAGGCGAAACAGGCACAGCGAGAGCCAGAACGGGACGTGCCAAGAGCAGCTGAGGCTGAGCCGCCCGGTGCCGATGAATCCTGCTGTGCTCTAAGCCAGCATTCCTGCCCCCACCCGTCTTTCCTGAGCCACTCCTGTCTGCCCGACCTTGGGCTACAGACCCAGATTAGGTCTATGTTCACGCTTTGATTCAGGCCTCAGTAAATCCCACATTTGGATTCTGTCCTTGCCGACACTGGGCCTTTAAGTGTCACCATTCCTGCCTTACCAACTTACCTTCAGACCTGGGCTAGCCCCCCTGCTCTATCCTTGCTATTCCCTGTCCGTCTCTGAAATCTGACCTGGATGACCCTCTCTCTGGTCTGGTCCTTGGTTCCAGTGGCCCTGGGCTTCTGCCTTTGGCCCCGTCCCTGTCAGGTGCCCAGGCAAAGTGTACACCAGGAGTCGGCACTGCAGCTAAGCTTCGGTGCTGGCGTCCAGCCTGGCGGCTCTCACGCCCTTTCCCTCTCAGCATCACATTCTCTTCTGTAACCTGAAGGGTGTCTTTTTGTGCCCTCCTGAACCCTTTGCTGTGTGTTCTTACCTCCTAAACTGTTTGCCAACACACCAGGGCATCACTGACTGAGAAGTTCAACTCCTGTCAGTCCATGGCATGCGGTCTGATTCAGGTGCCTGTGTCTGTCTGACCCACCCAAGTACCAGATTTCCGAATCGGCAGCTGCTTCTTCCAGAGGATGACTCAGGATTTGTCATATGTCTTAGTCATCTGGTGCTGCTATAACAGAAATACCACAAGTGGATGGCTTTAACGAAGAGAAATTTATTCTCTCACAGTCTAGTAGGCTACAAGTCCAAATTCAGGGCATCAGCTCCAGGGGAAGGCTTTCTCTGTTGGCTCTGGAGGAAGGTCCATGGCATCAATTTTCCCTTGGTCTAGGAGCTTCTCAGGCACAGGGACCCTGCGTCCAAAGGATGCACTCTGTTCCTGGTGCTCCTTTCTTGGTGGTATGAGGTTCCCGTGTCTCTCTGCTTGCTTCTCTCTTTTATATTTCAAAAGAGATTGGCTGAAGACACTATCTAATCTTGTAGATCTCATCAATATAGCTGCCATAATAATAATCCATATTATTACATCTAGTGATAGAATATACAACTCATAGGGAAATCATATCACATGACAAAATGGTAGACAATCATACAATACTGGGAATCATGACCTAACCAAGTAGACAGATATTTTTAGGGGACACAATTCAATCCATGACACCACGCCAGCATGAACTGGCCTGCATCCGAAGTTCCTAACTTGTGAATCCTCTGCGTGGGGGGTTGCACCTGAAACCATTTTCAGGTAGCAAGAATACACTTGATTCATACAGAGGCTTTCCTATTGGAGAAAAAAAAAATTAGATCCCTTTTCTGCACTCCAGTAAATAAAAGGACTGAACGGAACCCATAGCGACCCTATAGGACAGAGTAGAACTGCCCCATAGGGTTTCCAAGGAGCAGTTGGTAGATTCAGACTGCGGCCTTTTTGGTTAGTAGCCGAGCTCTTAACCACTGCACCACCAGGACCCCACAAATAAAAGGAGTATACTATTAAATAGAATGAGGAAAAACTTGCTCTTAGGGGAAAAGTGAATACTTTCGCATTGTGGTGAAACGAAGGTGCATGGAGGGCAAGATCATGAACATCAGAGGTTCTTTCATGTTTTCAGGGAAGCAAATGTCCTAGAGAGTCTAAGTAACAGGGAAATCTATTAGTAGTTGTCTGATGCAGAAATTTTTTTAATCTTAAACTCCTTTCATACGTCTTTGGGGTATTTAAAGAGAAGACCTTAAGCTGGTACTAAAATGTCTCCAGGACCCTTTTTTAAACTTGTCTCCTGCTCTGTAAGGATATCTGCTAATGGCTGGGGTCTTCTGCTGTGACTGCTGTTTCCAAGGTGAGGTGGGTGGGTAGGGGGCGTTTGTGTTACCCAGGAGTGGTCACTGACATGAGAACTCATACATCTTTATCATATTTTTACCCAAATAATGCATGAGTTCTACATTTGTTTGCCAACCATGGTCTACCCCTGTGAGGTATTTCCGTAAAAGCGCTATGCTTTTTTTTTTTTTTTTTAACATGTGCTGTAAAGAAAATTAGCATAGTACGCTTATGAAAATACCTCACGGTGGGGAGGGCACGGTTGGCAAGCAAACGTAGGACGTGTGCGTTATTTGCGTAAAATGTGGTATATGTGAGCTAGACCATCACACATACAGTATAAAACATACACATTCTAGATACGATCTGGAGTGTGCAATCGCAGCTGTGTGTGGTGAAAATGGTTAAGCACTCGGCTACAAACTGAAAGGGTGGAGGTTAGAGTCTACTCAGAAGCACCTAGGAAGGAAGGCCTGCTGATGTACTTCCGAATCAGCCACTGAAAATTCTATGGAGCACAGCTCTACGCTGACATACATCAATTGTCATGAGTCGGTATTGACTTGACAGCGGTGTTTTGTTTTGTTAATCCTAGACATTTCGGGACAGTCTCATAGTCAATTATGTTCCCTGATATACCTCCACTCTCTCAGAAATTTTGATATTTCTGGGATGACTGAGTGAATCCAGTCTACAGACCTAGTAGGTGAGCAAGCTGAGGTCTTCACACAAGGAGTGTGATGACGCCTGCCATCCTCAGCAGATGTGAATGATGAACGGGCCATGACATTCTTTATTTATGTTATTTAAATTTTTTCTGCATGTAATTTTTGTGAAAGATAATAAATAACAAAACTACATTTATTTTTTGCGGCTTTGTGAAACTTTATGTCATCTAGGGATGCTTTTGACTGCAGGCAACAGAAAGGCCGACTAACAGTGGTCCATGCAAGAAAGTCATGTCATTCTTCCCGTCACAGGAGGTTGCAGGAGGGTGGTTCTGGGCAGTGTCATCAGCTCAGTGGTGTCAGAGGTGCTGGGTTGGCATCTCTGGATTCTCTTGGATATTCCTCATGGTCACAGGATGGTTGCTGTATGTCCAGGCATCAAAACCACGCACAGGTATCTCAAGTAAAAAGAAAGTGTCACAAGCAAAAATGGATTTTCCTCACGAGGTTCTTTTTCTACTCTTCTTCTGTGTCTAAATCAGAGAAGGAAAATTTCCAAGAAGCCCTCTTCTTCCATTTCATTGAGTGGATCTGCGCCATGTATGTCTCTCTAGCTTCAAGGGGAACTTAGGAAGTCAGAATCTAGCAAAGTCGGGGTGGTGCTGAACTTCTCTAAAAAGGACTCCAAAATAAAGCAGCCTGAAGAGTTTGAGAGCTTCATTACTCAACCAATGCAAAGGTTTTGGTCCTTCTCAAATATCCTGACATGACTGGCCAATTACATCAAAATTACCACCTGTGCCTTCAGAGCAATAAGCAACACTACTGAATTTATTGTTTAAGCATGTATTTATTGAGCATCTACTACGTTCCACAAAGTCATCTAATGCACATCAGGGAATGGTTTGAATGTGAATTCACTTAGCTCAGATACTGTCTCATACTCCTGATTATAAGCATGTAGGTCCCTTTTCTGTTTAAAGTTGAATGTAGGGATTAGTGAGTTGTTAAGGGGATTTCAACCAATTAGTGAGCTTCCTATTGTCAGGAATATCTGAATAGATAGTGGATCTTCACCTGGACAGCCTATATTATACAAGGAGGGGGGCAAAAGCTGATGGCTGCGAAATTCCATTTCAAAACAGTTTTCCATGAGCATAAAGAGCAAGGGATGATTCTTCAGCTACATTCTATAGGAGCCTAAACTGACCCTGCCTGGTTCAACTATTGGTACAAGTTTTCACCATGCATTGAGACTTGGAATATGAGGAGGATTTGATAGTGATAATATGGTGTTATAAAACCTAGGAATGCTCTAATACTAAGTACAATCTTAGTCATTCTTCATGATGAGGTTCTAAAGGAGATGTCTTTGCTAGGGAAAATGGCAAAGGAAAGCAGAGACTCTTTATCATTATCTGGGCTTAGGCTGAATTTTGGAAGTAGATCACCCAGGCTTTTCTTCCTAGTCTGTCTTAGTCCGGAAGCTCTGCTGAAACCTGTTCAGCATCATAGCAACTCATGAGCCTCCACTGACAGATGGGTTGTGGCTGTGCATGAGGTGCATTGACCGAGAATTGAACCCAGGTCTCCCTCATGGAAGGCAAGAGTTCTACCACTGAATCTATTCCAGATGTTGTGTATATGCTATCTAATTTGATTACTATGAATAGCATCCCTGTTTTACAGATGAGGATCCCTGGGCTTGTGAGGCGAGGCAATTTTCCTTCGATGACACACAGCTAAGAGGCAGCAAACTGGGATTTGCACCTTCATTCTGCCCGATTCAAAAGTGCCTGCATTTCCCACTACATCAAGCATTTAATGTTCTGTGATCCTAAGATCCTGCACTTCGGGGATCCTCAGACAGACTGATTCCACAGTTTAGTGTTCAATGGGATCCACAGAATGGCTAAAGGAGGAGGGTGAGACGGAGCATGAGGTGGTAGGAAGAAGAGAAAATACAAGAAGATCAATCCTTTAGTTCCTCCTGAACAGCGTATTCCTCTTTATTTCTGTTTCTACCATGCAGGCTGGTGACCTGAAAGCAATACCCTCGCAAGGCAGGTGTTTCTCATTTCCTGGCTCCTAATCTAATAGAAATGTCTGAACGAGTTGGCTGGCTCTGCCTGAGAGAGGGGAAAGAAAATTCTAGAATCAATCACTGCATTTGAAACTGCATCTGCAGAGACGATGTCTTGAAGAGGGCAGTGGGCAGAGTGTGTTGGGGAAGGCTAGCACTGTTTGCCCGGGGCTTCTCCTAGCAACCACGGCTCCTCTCTTGGTCTTTTGGCCACATCCTGATGAAGGGGCTGAGGAGGGTCTCCCTGAGCTGAGCCTGGCTGGGGCGCTGCCCCTATCAGACTGGCGGGTTCACCCGCCTCTGTGTCAGAACTCATTTTTCAACTTGATTGAGTGCCTGCTCGCCTGCTGCCAACCAGAGGGTCATGCCTAGAGTTTCCAGGCTGTGGTCTCTGAAGCTCTCCTTACTAAGACATTGAAAACTACTACAGTAAGTTTATGTTAATGGGGGTGGACTAACTTGGAAAAGGATAGCGACAAAGGTTGCACAGCATGAAGAATGCAATCGGTGTCACTAAATCGTACATGCGGAAATTGTTAAATTGGTGAAGGTTTTGTTGTGTATATTTTCACCACAATTAAAAAATATCTGTTGAGAGAGGGATGAATAGGCGGAGCATAGGGCATATTTAGGGCAGTACAACTATTCTATATGATACTGTAATGGCAGACACATGACATGACTTTTGCCAAAACCCATAGACTATAAAACACAAAGAGTTAACCCCAATGTAAACTATGGACTGTAGTTAATAACCATGCATCTATATTGGTTTATCGATTGGAACAAATGCATCACTGGGGTGCAAACTGTTAATAACAGGAGAAACAGGGTGCAGGGGGAGAAGCGGTATTTGGGGTTTTCTATCCTTTCTGCACAATTTTTCTGTAAATCTAAAACCGCTCTAAAAAAAAAAAAAGTCTATTAAAACAAATGATGTCCTAGCGGAGAGCTGGCAGGAGTTCTGTGAAACTCCAGTTGTCCCCAAGGGGTATCCAGTGCAAGTTTCCCCCAGTGGGAATCCATCTGTGTAAGGACAGAATCCTTGAGAAACACTTGCAGAGTAGGATAACATGGTAATTAAAGGGGCTTCAATTGTGGTTGAGTCCTTGGGTGATACAAGGGTTAATGTGCTCAGCTGATAACTGACTGCTGACCAAAAGGTTGGAGGTTCGAGTCCATCCAGATGTACCACAAAAGAAAGGCCTGGAAATCTGCTTTCAAGAAAGCAGTCATTGAAAATCCTACGGAGCACAGTTCTACTCTGACACACATGGGGTCATTGTGAGTTGGAGTCAACTTGACGGCACTGGCTCGGTTTTGGGGCTTTATAATGCTTCAGCCCTAGTGTGGGTGGTAGAGAGCCGTATATGTGCCCCAACTACCAATGGAGGCTGCAGATTCTATCAATGTTTTGTCACCTAAAGTGTTAGACACCAGGAACCAGATATGTCCAACAAAGGGCCTACACAGTCCTTAGATGCTTAAGGTGATCACACAAAATTGTCTGAGGCTTGAAACAAATAGTAAAGTTTTATTAACACCCCTACATTTTAGAAGCTTGCCAAGTTCCTTCCCGCTAAGGCTATCTTCTTTCCCAGCTTCCTAATCATACTCATTGCCACTGAGTCGATTCTGACTCAGCAATCCTACAGGACAGAGTAGAACTGCCCCACAGGGTTTCAAGGCTGTAATCTTTACAGGATCAGACTGCCACATCTTTATCCTGTGGAGCCGCTGGTGGGCTCGAACTGCTGACCTTTCAGTTAGCAGCCAAGCACTTAACCACTGTGCCACCAGGCTCCTTTTCCTAGTCATAGCTCCAGTAAAATAATAATAATAATAATAAGTTTAAAAAGATGCTACCATGTTGTTCAGAGTTTCAGCAGAAATACCAAGGCCAAAAACAGTACAAGAGGTGGCAAGTACACACACATCCTTAATTAAGGCACTAGACTACACTGAGGACCTGCTAAGAGACTACAAAATTTCTTCAGACAGCATTAGTCCGTGTCTTAGTTATCTAGTGCTGCTATAACAGAAATCTGCAAGTGAATGGCTTTAAGAAAAAAATTTATTCTCTCACAGTCTAGCAGGCTGGAATTTCAAATTCACAGTGCCGGCTTCAGGGGAAGGCTTTCTCTCTCTGTCGTCTCTGAAGGAAGGTCCTTGTCATCAATCCCCCTGGTCTAGGAGCTTCTCAGTGCAGGGAACCTGGATCCAAAGGACATACTCTGCTCCTGGCACTGCTTTCTTCGTGGTAGGAGGTCCCCATGTCTCTCTGCCCGCTTCTCGCTTCTCTCTTTTATATCTCAAAAGAGATTGGCCTAAGACACAACCTAACCTTGTGGTTTGAGTCCTGCCTCATTAACATAACTGCCACTAATCCAGCCTCCTTAACATCATAGAGGTAGGATTTACAACACATAGGAAAATCACATCAGATGACAAAAATGGTAGACAATCACACAATACTGGGAATCATGGCCTAGCCAAACTGACACAAAATTTGGGGGACACAATTCAATCCATGACAGTCCCACACACACATTGCCTACATATGAGTGGATTAAGGATAATGATAGAGAGTTTCTCGGGGACAGTTGTCAGGATGTTGTTTATCCCTCCCCATGGAGCCTAGGTCGGGGAAGAAGGAATGGAGGAGAACAACCTGAGTGTTACATGTGGCCCTGAAGTAGAGATGACACAGGGAACTAGCCCCTGACTCACTTGGGTCTGAGGGGCTGTGGGGAGGGGCTTGGCTGGAACACCCACTGCCTGGTCATAGGGCAAGATATAGGAATGTCCTCAATGGCCCGTACATCCAGAGTGGGCAAGACGCATCTGCTAAGGTCTCTGTGGTCCACATGTGGACCTGATAAGGAAGCTCTTCCAAGCAGGGACAAGGTGGCCCCAACAGAGTGAGCTGTAGGCCAGAAGCAGAGGGAGAGGTTAAGTGGCCAAAGGGAGGAGGCAGTGTCCACTTCAGGGAGGTGCAGGCCAGAAATTCCTGGTGATGGGGAGGGGGTCTAAAAGAGAATGATCACACCCTGAAAGCGCATCGAGGTCCCTGGGTGTTCAAACGGTTTGCCTTCAGCTACTAACCTAAAGGTTGGTGGTTTGAACCCACCCAGTGGTGCTGTGGAAGAAGGACTTGGCAATCTGCTTCAGTAAAGATTATAACCAAGAAAACCCTATGGAGCAGTTCTAGTCTGTAACATATGGGGTCGCCGTGAGTCGGAATCGACTCAACAGCAACAGGTTTGGTTTGGTTTTCGAAGGCCCACTGACAAATTACAATGGTAGCAGTCAAGTAAGAACTTTCCTGCCCCTTACCTCCCCTCCCTAATCCACTCAAACCCTTGACAGGCCCAGAAGACAGCCAGAAGGTGAAAGCAGTGGTATACTGAAGAGAGAAGGAGACAGCCCTTCCCCACCCTCTTCCCCACTGTGGGCTTTCCAGCCAAGGAAAGGCCGACCTGGGGAGGGAAAACATTTTCAATGAATGGTAGCTTAGGCTTTGGATATGCCCCACTGGATTTTTTTAATACCTAGAAAAAGATACCCTTTTTACTATTATTATTATTATATGAAAGTGACTGGAGAACTTTTTATTATCTAAGAGTGACCTGAAAAGCCAGATGACCTGATTGAAAGTTCATGTAGCAATAGTAGAGGTGGAGGACAAGGGGGATACTTTAATCTTGAAGTACAGTGGCTGATATAATGATGTTGCTTTCTGTCTCAGTTTCCAGTTGACTACTAACCTAAAGGCTGGCAGTTCAAACCCACCCAGCAGTACCATGGAATAAAATCCTGTGATCTGCTTTTGTTAAGATTACAGCCAAGAAAACTCTATGGAGCAGTTGTTACAGCCTGTAACACATGGGGTTGCTATGAGTTGTAAGTGATGATGACAGGGTTCTGTCTACACCCAAGTCTAGCTTAATTATTAAACTGGTTGCATGAATTTCTCCTAAAAGACAGAAGACTTTAGAAGAAAAAATAAATCTAAGTGCACCATTGGGGGAAACTGGTTAAAGAGTACACAGAATCTTTCTGTAATTTTTCTTACAACACCACATGAAGCTATAATTTTCTCAATAAACATTTTAATTAAAAGTTATGTTTATGAAGAGGCTGTGATAATATAGGATGTATTGTCTATTAACATAACCACAGGCTTTTTCTAAAAAAGGTTAAAATTTTCATAAAATTTATATACAGCACAATTACAGCTCTCCCAAACAGATTCCAAGAATGCAAAAGGAAAAAGTGTATAACATTGAACACTACAGGAAAAACAGAAAAGTCAAAGAAAGATAAAAATTACTCTAGCAAATGAAGGCGGAGCCAAAATGGCACTATAAACAGAAGCACGACGCCGTCCCTCCACAACAAAGACCCAAAAAACAAAGTTAAAACAGAGACAAACATCAGTCCTGGAACCATAAGTGTCAAATGAAGAGAGACAGAACTCATCTAAGCACTGAATGGAATAAGAAACTAACAGAGAACAGAGAGCGAGGAGAGATATTGAGTGGAGGTCCCCTATCAGCTAACACAGCATGGATTCACCGTCTTGGATGCCTGCTGGAGATCGGTGGACAAGGAATATGGGAAAGCAGCTTGACAGAGCTCGCAGCAGGAGACAGAGCACCCGGTAACCAGCGATACACGCTTTACCACTCCCTACCCTTCTTCCCCCTGCTTGGCCTCCACTGCTTCCTGGCAGGCTGAGCTACCACAGCCCAGGAGATGTCAGCTCCTTGCTGCTTGGATTCACCCCGCCCACACCAGCTGGCTCCTTCAGTGCCAGTTCTTTGTTGCTGTTGTTGCGTTTTTCCGCTTCTTTTGGTTTCTTCCCTCTCTCTCACTTTCTTCCCTTCCTTTCTCTCAAACATCTGGCTCCATGTGCCATCTCCACTTCTTGACATGCTGTTAAGTGTCACTTGATGGGGGAGCTGCTTCCCCAGTCCACACCACCATACCAGTGGGATTCCTGGGGCCATTTTTTTTCTTTTTCCCCTTTTGTTTTTCTTGATTTCTCAGTATCTCATCTCTCCCTACTTTCCTTCTTTTCTTGTCTCCTGAATACCTGGCACTGTGTGCCATCTCCACCCCTTCTAGATGGGCTGTGTCCCAAGACCTGGGAGCCACTTCCCCAGTCTGCACCACCACACCAGTGAGCTGCTTTGAGGCATTTTTTTTTCTTTTTCTTTCTGTCTTCTTTTCTTGATATCTTGTCTCCCTCTACCTTCCTTCCTTACCCTTCTCCAGAACACCTGGTGCCATGTGCCATCTCTCCTCCTTCTTAATGGGCTGTACAGTGCCACTTGGCTGGGGACCCACTTCAGGTGGGCTCCCTTGGGGCACTTTTTTAAAATTTTTCTTCTTTACTTTCTTTCTTCTTTTTTTCTCAGTTTCTTGTCTCTCTCTACCTTCCTTTCTTATCGTTCTCCTGAACACTTGGTGCTGTGTGCCATCTCTGCTCCTTCTTGTTAGGCTGTGCAGCGCCACTAATCTGGGGACCAGCTTCTGGTGGGCTCTCTTGCGGTATTTTTCTTTTCTGTCTTTCTTCTCTTTTTTTCTCAGTTTCTTGTCTCTCTCTACCTCCTTTTGTTACCCTTCTCCTGAACACCTGGCACCATGTGTCATCTCTGCTCCTTCTGGAGGGGCTATGTAGCACTGCTCAGCTGGAGACCCACTTTCAGTGGGCTCCCTTGGGGCATTTTTTTTTCTTTCTTTTTTTATTTCTTCTTCTTTTTTTGGTTTCTTGTCTCTCTCTACCTTCCTTCTTTTTCCCCTCACAACCACCTGGAATCTTTTTTTTTTTCCTCTTGGTTTCTTGTGTCTCTCTACATTCCTTCCATTCCTTTCCCCCAACCAACTAGCTGCATGTGCCTTTCTCTCCCCCTTTTTCAAAAATCTAGTTTCTTATCTCTCTCTCCCTTCCTTCCTTTCCTTTCTTTTCTCTCACCCATCTAGCTGCATGTGCCATAGCTTCCCCTACTTGACTCTCTAGAAAGCCACCAGCACATGGCTTCTCCTGGTGAGCACCACTCCAACGGCAGGCTCCATCAGCACTTTTTTTTTTTTTTGGCTCCTGTTTCTCTCTCCTCTTTCTCTTTTTTACCATACCAACTCAGCTTCACACATCACAACATCCCCCACTCCTATCTGCACTGTGCACTGAACATCACACCCCTGAGTAGCACAGGCAGTCTACCAGAACCTACCCTGCACTGACCCCTGGCCTTGCCCTGTTGGCTCTGGTACATGCCACAAACAACTCATCCCAGTCCCTCCCTTTAAGTTATACCTGCCTTGCTGCACCATAGCTGTGACTGGCCCTGCCCACTGGACAAGGTGCTGAGAAATATCATGCCCACAGATGAGCAAACAACAAAGAATGCACAGCCCATCTGCTCAGACATAACCAAATAAAACAAAAAAGCATGATTAAAAAAAAATCTACAATCAGTAAATGAAGACAATAACTACTGAATGTCCCAAAGACAGCAGATGATATCAAAACATATTAAAAAAAAGGATACAATGGTGTCCAAAATAAAACACCAGATGACTTGCCAGTAGAAGAAAAGGCACTGGAACTACCTGATAAACCAAAAATCAGACCAAACCCATTGCTGTCAAGTCAATTCTAAGTCATAGAGACCCTACAGGTCAGAGTAGAACTGCCTCATAGAGTTTCCAAGGAGCACCTGGTGGATTCGAACTGCCAACCTTTTGGTTAGCAGATGTAGCTCTTAACCACTACACCAGCAGGGAGCTACCTGATAGGGAATTCAAATCTCTAATATTCAGAGCTATCAAGAGTCGACAGAAAAAGCAGACAAAAATGAGGAAAAAATAGACAAAATCATGGAAAAGACAGACAAAACAATGCAATAATTCAGGAAAATAATACAGGAACACAAAGTCAAAATACATTAACAACTAGAAATCATATAAAAACAACAATTAGAAATCCAAAAGATAAACAACAAGTTTTCAGAAATGGACAGTGTCATAGAAGGTCTGAGAAGCAGGTTTGAAACAATGGAAGACAGGATCAGTGAAATTGAAGACAAATACTTGGATACCACTTGGTTTGGGGAAAAATCAGAAAAAAGAACAAAGGAAAATGAAGAAACCCTGAGAATGATGTGGGATACAATCAAAAGCAAAAATTTGTAAGTAATCAAAGTTCCAGAAGAGGTGGAGAAAACGGAAAACACAAAGAGGATCATTGAAGAACTGCTAACAGAAAACTTCCCTAATATCATGAAAGATGAAAAGCTGACCATTCAAGAAGCTCAGCAAACCCTATATAGGATAGACTGCAAGAGAAAATCACCAAGGTGTAGCATAATCACACTCACTAAAACAAAAGCCAAAGAAATAATCCTGAGAGCAGCTTGAGAAAAATGAAAAGTCACATACAGAGGTGAAACAATAACTAAGCTCTGATTACTCAGCAGAAACCATGCAGTCAAGAAGGCAATGGGATGACATGTATAAAATATTGAAAGAAAAAAAGATTGGCAACCGAGAATAATATATCCTGCAATACTCTTGTTCAAATATGTGGTGAAATTAGGACATTTTCAGATAAACAGAAATTAAGGGAATATGTAAAAACCAAACCAAACTTACAAGAATTATTAAAGGGAGTCCTTCAGTGTAAGAACAAACAGCATCAGATGACAGCCTGAATCTAGGACACAAGAGCACACCAGCCAGATACCAACCTAGAAAATGAACTCTCAAGGATTAATCAAAACTAAAAGTTTGACAACAAGGAACCAGAGAGGTTAGTCTGTAAATGACAACATCAGAGCAATAAAAGGGAATAAACAGTGTAGGTATAGAACGTTCTAATGGAGAGGAAGGCAAGATGATACCAAAAAAAAAAAAAAAAAAAGACGGGTTCAAATTTAGGAAGATAAAGGTAAATTTCAAGGTAACCACAAAGAAGGTTAACAACATACTCATCAAAATAAAGAAGAAAAACATAAAGTCTCAGTAGACACAAAATCTACTAAAACAAAAGAAATGAAAAAAAAAAAACCCACAAACAAAAGGAATTCAACACAGGAAAGTAAGAGGAACAAACAAAATGTGAGCACCACAAAAAAAGCACTACAAAATGACAGCAATGGATGCACAACTATGAATAATTACACTGAACGTAAATGGCCTAAATGCACCCATAAAGAGACAGAGAGTGACAGAATGGATTAAAAAGAAAACAAGGTCCATCAATATGGAGTCTACAAGAGACATACCTTAGAAACAAAGACATAAATTCATTAAAAATCAAAAGATGGAAAAAATATATCAAGCAAATAGAACAAAAAAGAACAGGAGTGGCAATACTAATCTCAGATAAAATAGACTTTAAAACAAACTCCACCATAAAAGACAAAGAAGGATATTATATAATGATTAAAGGGATGATCCAGCATGAAGACATAACCATAATAAATATCTGCGCACCCAGTGACAAAGCTCCAAAATACATAAAACTAACTCTAACAGCACTGAAAAGAGAAATTGAAAGTTCTACAATAATAGTAGGAGACTTCAACACACCACTCTTGGTAAAGGACAGAACACCTAGAAAGAAACTCAACAAAGATACAGAACATATAAAGGCCACAATGAGCCAACTTGACCTCAGAGACATTTATAGAACACTTCACTCAACAGCTGCAAAGTACACATTCTTTTCCAATGCATATGGAACGTTCTTCAGAATAGACCACATCTTAGGCCACAAAGCAACCTTTAACAAAATCCAAAACATTGAGATAATACAAAGTATCTTCTCTGATCACAACACCTCCAAAGTAGGAATTAACAACAAAGTAGAAGAGCAAGGAAAAAATATCAATTACATGGAAACTGAATGACAGCCTGCTTAAAAACCCCTGGCTAATAGAAGAAATCAATGATGGAATCAAAAAATTCCTAGAATCAAACAAGAATGAAAACACATCGTACCAAAACCTTTAGGACACAGCAAAGGCAGTGCTCAGAGGTCAATTTATAGCAATAGATGCATACATCAAAAAAGAAGAAAAAGACAAAATCAAAACATTAGCTACACAACTCAAACAAATAGAAAGAGAACAGCAAAAGAAGCCCACAGCCACTAATAAAGATCAGAGCAGAAATAAATGAAAATAGAGACTAGAAAAACAATAGAAAGAATCAACAAAACCAAAAGTTGGGTCTTTGAAAAGATTAACAAAATCAACATACCACTGGCCAAACTGACAAAAGAAAATCAGGAGAGGATGCAAAAAACCAAAATAAGATATGAAATGGGGAACATTACAACAGACTCAGCTGAAATAAAAAGGATCATAACAGAGTACTATGAAAAACTATACTTCAACAAATTTTAAAACCTATAGAAAATGATAAATTTATAGAAACACTCTACCTATTCAAACTATCACAAAATGATGCTGAAAATCTGAACAGACCCATAGAAAAAGTGATTGAAAAGGTGAAAAGGTAATAAAAAAAAAAAAACTCCCCCCACAAAAAAAACCCTAGCCCAGATGGCTTCACTGGAGATTTCTAGCAAATATTCAGAGAAGAGCTTATACCAGTATTACTCAAACTATTTCAGAACATAGAAAAGGAAGGGATACTTTCAAATTCATTCTATGAAGCCAGCCTAACCCTGATACCAAAACCACACAAAGACACTGCAAAAAAAGAAAATTACAGGCCAATATCTCTCATGAATATAGATGCAAAAATTCTCAACAAAATTCTAGCCAATAGAATTCAGCATAATATCAAAAAAAAATAATACACCATGACCAGAACAAATCAGATTCATACCAGGTATGCAAGGATGGTTCAACATTAGAAAATCAATCAATGTAATCCACCACAGAAATAAACTAAAATAAAAGAATCACATGATCATCTCAGAAAAGGCATTTGACAAAGTCCAACACCCATTCCTGATAAAAACTCTCAATTAAATAGATATAGAAGGGAAATTCCTCAATATAATAAAGGGCATCTATACAAAACCAACAGCCAACAACATTCTTGATGGAGAAAGGCTGAAAACATTCCCCTTGAGAACAGGAACAAGACAAGGATGCCCTTTTGTGCTGGAAGTCCTAGCTAGAGCAATAAGGTAAGGAGAAGAAATAAAGGGCATCCAAATTGGTAATGAAGAAGTTAAACTGTCCCTATTTGTGGGTGATACGATAGTATACATAGAAAATCCAAAAGACTCCATGAGAAAACTACTGAAACTAATAGAAAGATTCCGCAGAGTAGCAGGATACAAGATAAATGCCCCAAAATCAGTTGGATTCCTATACATGAATAAAGAGAAGGATGAAAAGGAAATCAGGAAAACAAAACCATTTATAATAGCTCCTAAAGAAATAAAATACTTAGGAATAAATCTACCCAGTAATGTAAAAGACCTATACAAAGAAAATTACAAAACACTACTGCAAGAAACCAAAAGAGATCTACATAAATGGAAAAACATACCATGCTCATGGATAGGTAGACTCAACATTGTGGAAATGACAGTTCTACCCAAAGTGATGCACAAATACAATGCAATCCTGATCCAAATACCAACAGCATTAACAGCATTCTTTAAAGAGATGGAAAAACTTAATCATTAACTTTATATGGAAAGGCAAGAGGCCCTGGATAAGTAAAGCACTACTGAAGAAGAGGAATAAAGTAGGAGGACTTGCACTACCTAACCTCAGAACCCACTATACAATTATGCTAGTCAAAACAGCTTGGTACTTGTACAATGACAAATACATTGACCAATGGAACAGAATTGAGAACCCAGATGTAAATCCATCCACCCAAGGTCACCTGATCTTCGACAAGGGCCCAAAGTCCATTAAATGGGGGAAAGACAGTCTTTTCAGTAAATGGTGCTAGCAAAACTGGATGTCCGTCTGTGAAAAAAATGGAACAGGACCCATACTTCACACCATACACAAAAACTAATTCAAAATGGGTCAAATACCTAAATATAAAACCAAAAACTATAAAGATCGTGGAAGAAAAAATAGGATCAACTCTAAAAGCCCTAATACATGGCATTAAACAGGATACAAACCATAACTAACAACACACAAACTCCAGAAGATAAGCTAGATAACTGGGATCTTCTAAAAATTAAACACTTATGCTAATCAAAAGACTTCACCAAAAGAGTAAAATGAGAATCTACAGACTGGGAAAAAATTTTTGGCTGTTATAAATCTGACAAAGATCTACTCTCTAAAATCTACAAGAAAATCCAACACCTCTACAACAAAAAGACAATCCAATTAAAAAATGGGTAAAGGAAATGAACAGACACTTCAACAAAGAAGACACTCAAGCAGCTAACAGACACATGAGGAAATGCTCCCGATCACTAGCCATTGGACAAATGCAAATCAAAACCAGAATGAGATACCATCTCATCTTGACATTACTGGCACAAATTAAAGAAAAAGAAAATAACAAATGTTGGAGAGGCTGTAGGGAGATTGGAACTCTTATGCACTGCTGGTTAGAATGCAAAATGATACAACCATTTTGGAAAATGATATGACACTTTCTTAGAAAGCTAGAAATAGGAATATCGTATGATCCAGCAATCCCACTCCTAGGAATATATCCTAGAGAAATAAGAGTCATCACACAAACAGACAGATGCACACCCATGTTCCTTGCAGCATTGTTCACAATAGCAAAAACATGGAAACAACCTAGATGCCCATCAACAGATGAACGGATAAACATGCTGTGGTACATACACACAATGGAGTACTATGCAATGATAAAGAACAATGATGAATCTGCAAAGCATTTCACAACATAGATGAATCTGGAGGGCATTATTCTGAGTGAAATATGTCAATCACAAAAGGACAAATAGTATATGAGACAACTACTATAAAAACTCATGAAAAGGTTTACACAGAAAAAGAAACAATCTTTGATGGTTATGAGAGAGGGGAGGGGTGGGGATGGAAAAACACTAAACAAACAATAGATGAGTGGCAACTTTGGTGAAGAATACTGGGGAAGCCAGCACACCTTATACAAGGCAAGGTTATATAAGCTCCATAGATACATCCAAACTCCCTGAGGGATGGAATTACTGGGCTGAGGGCTGTGGACCATGATCTCGGGGAACATCTAGCTCAATTGGCATAACATAGTTTATAAAGAAAATGTTCTACATTCTACTTTGGTGAGTAGCATCTGGGGTCTTAAAAGCTTGTGAGTGGCCATCTAAGATACTCCACTGGACTCACCCCATCAGGAGCAAGGAGAATGAAGAAAACTAAAGATGCAAGGGAAAGATTAATCCAAATGACTGATGGACCACAAGTATTACAGCCTCCACCAGACTGAGTCTAGGTCAACTAGATAGTCCCCAGCTACCACCACCAACTGCTGTGACAGAGATCACAATAGAAGTTCCTGGACAGAGCTGGAGAAAAATGCAGAACTTCTAACTCACAAAAAGGGACCAGACTTACTGGCCTGACAGAGACTGGAGAAACCCCAAGAGTATGGCCCCCGGATACCTTTTAGCTCAGTAATGAAGTCACTCCTGAGGTTCCCCCTTCAGACAAAGATTAGACAGTCCTGTAAAACAAAACGAGACTAAAGGTACACACCAACCCAGGGGCAAGGACTAGAAGGCAGGAGGGGACAGGAAAGCTAGTAACAGGGAACCCAAGGTCAAGAAGGAAGAGTGTTGATATGTTGTGGGGTTTGTAACAAACGTACACAAAACAATATGAGTACTAACTGTTATAATGAGAAGGTAGTTTGCTCTGTAAACCTTCATCTAAAGTACAATTGAAAAGAAAAAGAATTAGAAAAAAATTACTCTAAGAACTAATGTTAAAATTTTGTTTTCCATATTTTCTCTAAAGAGCACATGATACTTTTAAAATAGAAAAAATAAATTCACTAAATATACATTTTTATTACTGTGATTTTTAATATCTAGTAACATATTTTGTGATCTTGGTATAGAGCACTGCAGTAGATTAGCCATAAACTCTCCATCTGAAGCTCAATCTGAAAGGCACATTTGTACTTTGACAGAAGAAGAAGTCTTCAAATTCTGTGTTTTCTTAAAAAAAGTTCAAGCATCAGCAAGTGAGTTCAAAAGAAGTGAGACATAGGGGGTACATATTACTAACCCTTCCCGGGTCCCTGGAATTTGCTGTGTATCGGGGTCACCCAATTTACTTTTGCTTATGGCTGTTTACATGGCTCCATCCTGGCTTCCCCTCCTACTCCTCTGCTAGTGTCCTCCGGGCTTGGCTTGGAATTATTCAGCTGTGAAGATGCAGAATTTCAAATCAGATTGCCCGTTTCCGTACGCACAAATTTCTCCTCAGCAGGGGGATGTCTCAAGGGAAATTTTGAAAGCAAGTTGAGATGTTGGAGGAGTTAGGAGAAGAATGTTTTCTGCATGGGCAGTTCCAAGTGCAATTAAGTTGTACCCAAAACTGGATAGGCTAGAAAATATTACAGGGGAAATGTGATTCCCCCAACACAAAGAATAGTGTTTTATTTCATAATGGGGAAAACAATCACAGAATTATACAATTATTAGAGGCAGAATGCATCTGAGAGACCTGCCAATGTGTTGAACAACTCCAGGTGGCCCCGTCCATGTACATGGTGCCCCCCTGGAGTTGTGCAGTGTACAACTTGCACGGCAGTACTGCTGAATACAGCCATTGCCACCACTGCCCTCCTCCCTACACACACAGATAAAATCCTTTTACAGATGAGGACACTGAGGCCCAGAGAGGGGAAGGAAGTTGTCTAAAACAACACAGCAAACCAGAGAACCAGACTAAAAGTCAGGTTCTTGAATTTTAACTAATACTCTTTCCTCTTTATAATGCTGCCTGAAACAAATGTTTTTGATAAAAAAAAAAAGTTCCTTCTTAAAAGTTATTTGTTCCAGATCAGCATGGCTATACCCCAAACCAGAGCTGTTTTCATAATGTCGCAAAAAGAGGCAAATTGAATGCGGATTCTAAGTCCACTGTGAGCAGCCTCTGAGTCCAGCCACTCACCTCTGACTAAAGGACATTCATGTGGTGATCCCTGGTGGTGGCTGGTGACAGTGAAAAACCAAAAAAAACAAACGAGTTGCCATAGAGTTGACTTCGATTCATGATGACCCCATGTGTGCCAGGGTAGAACTGTGCTCCAAAGAGTTTTCAATGGTTGATGTTTTGGAGGTAGATCACCAGACCTGTCCTCTGTGGTGCCTCTAGGTGGACTTATACTTCCAACCTTTTGGTTAGCAGCCAAGCATATTGACTGTTTGCACCACCCAGGAACTCCTGCTGTCTTAGGCTAGGTTCTCTAGAGAAGCAGAACCAGTAAAGTGTATAAAT
>NW_004444013.1:4033701-4057536 GCF_000243295.1 Trichechus manatus latirostris
ATGTGATTGTAGAGGCTGGAACATTCCTAGTCCGTGGATCAGGATAGAGGCTTCTCTCAATTCACATAGCCACAGGGGCTGGCGAACCCAAGATTGGCAGGTCAGAGAGCAGAGCTCCTGCTCACAGGCTGTGAAGATCCACAAATCCCAAGAACAGCAGATAAGCTGACAGCTCAAGTAAGAACCAGAGGTCAGATGAAGAGGAGGCAGCTGCAGGATCCAGAGCCAGCAAAAAAGCCAGAACATCTGCTTATATCTGGATGCAGGCCACACCACCAAGGAAACTGCCTTTCAACTAATTGGCTACTCATAGCAGATTCTATCATGGGAGTGATCACATATAAACACTGAGAATTATGGCCCAGCCAAGTTGATACAAATCTTAACTATCGCCCATGGTGACAGTTGGTCCCCTGTATTTGTGTCCTGGGAACCTCCAGAAAGTATGTTTTGGGCTAGAGACTCTGGCACTACACAGCCCGGCTCGCGTCCCAGCTCTGCCTCTCACTAGTTGTATGAGCTTAGGCATATAATTAATCTCTGTGCCTCAATTTTCTCACATATGAAATGGGAATAGTAATCGTACGGATCTCTTAGGGTTATTGTGAGTGATAAATGAGTTAATATATATAAAAAACTTAGAAAAATGCCTGTCATACAGAAAGTACTGTAAAATATTTGATATTACTATGATTTATATGGGACTAGTATTATGTTATTATTATTTTTGTTATTAGCAAATATTCCATTAAAATGTGAGACCTTCAGAGAACATGTACTTTTCATCTATTTCCACTGGATGAATCTGGCTTTGTTTATTTTTTCTCTTTGTTTTCTTGGTTCTTTTTGTGTGTGTGTGTGTGTGTGTGCGCTTTAGGTGAAAGTTTACAGAGCAAATTAGTTTCTCATTAAACAAGTAATACACATACTGTTTTGTGATATTGGTTGCCAACACTGTGATGTGTCAACCCTCTCCCCTTCTCAACTTTGGGTTCCCCATTTCAATTTGTCCAGCTTTCCTGTCCCCTCCTTCCTTCTTGTCCTTGCCCCTGGGCTAGTGTGCCCATTTAGTCTCATATACGTGGTTGAGCTACATGTATTATTGTTTGTTTTATGGACCTGTCTAATCTTTGGCTGAAGGATGAACCTCAGGAGTAACTTCAGTACTGAGTTAAAAGGGTGTCTGGGGGCCATACTCTTGGGGTTTCTCCAGTCTCTATCAGACCAGTAAGTCTGGTCTTTTTTTGAGTTAGATGTTTGTTCTACATTTTTCTCCAGCTTTGTCCAGGACCCTCTATTGTGATCCCTGTCAGGGAAGTCAGTGGTGGTAGCTGGGCACCAACTAGCTGTGCTGGATTCAGTCTGGTGGAGGCTGTGAGAGTTGTAGTCCATTAGTCCTTTGAACTGATCTTTCCCTTGTGTCTTTGGTTTTCTTCATTCTCCCTTGCTCCAGCCAGGGTGGAATCAGTAGATGTACCTTAGATAGCCGCTCACAAGCTTTTAAGACCCCAGACGCTACTTGCCAAAGTAGGATGTGGAACATTTTCTTTATAACTATGTTATGGATCTGGCATGGCTTTGAGTCAGTGATCTATTAATGATGTTTGATGAGCAGATAGCTGGATGGGTGGAAGAATTCAAGCTCTCATGATTAAACAATATTAAACCCCAGAGAATGAGTCTTTCTCACTGGACTCTTCTCATGGGAGGTCACAGGTGATATATTGGGGCTTTTGTTGTCACTGAACTCTAGAACTATTAGGGCCTCTGACAATTCCTTTTTACCAACATTCAACCAGGTTCTAAAAACCACGTAATCAGTAGCGTGAACAGCTGGCTGTAGTTGGAAAGCTTTGGAAGAGAGAGAGCTCATTCCTGGGAAGGAGATAGTTCCAGTTCTGTCCAGATATAATTGTTACTAAGTTCTTCCTAAGCTGCTTTATTACTTATTTGGACCTCATGGTGACACCAAAAATGAATCTAATGTCCCTACCACAATGTTCTTTTTTTCATTCATTCAGCATAAAACAAATAAAAAACCAAAACAATTTGCCTTTTGAGTTGATTCTAACTCATGACAACCCCATGTGTATCAGAGTACAACTCCGTTTCATAGGGTTTTCATGGCTGTGATATTTTGGAAGTAGATTGCTAGGCCTTTCTTATGAGGTGCCTCTAGGTAGGCTTGAACTACCAACCTTTTAGTTAAGAGCTGAGCACTTAACCGTTTACACCACCCAGTGACTCCTTAGTGAGCATGTTGTTGTTGTTGGGTGCCATTGAGTCAATTTTAACTCACAGCAACCTTATGTGACAGAGTAGAACTGCTCCAAATAGTTTTCTTTGTAATCTTTACAGGAGCAGATCTCTGGGTTTTGCTCCCATGGAGCTGCTGGTTGGGTTTGAACTACCAACCTTTCAGTTATCAGCCTAGCGCTTAACCGTTGAGCCACCAGGGCTCCTTTTAGTAAGTACACAATGAAATAATTCTTAGATATGGTTCTTTCCCTCCTGGAGATTACTTTGTGGTGGAAGGTCCGAAGAGCAACAATTAGCTGAACACATAAGGGAACCCTAGGAAACTGCTATGCAGAAAACGGAGGACCTGTTTTGACTGTGGTATCCCTTCTGTGTCTGCCCTGCAGTGAGTAAGAGGGAAGACTGTGGTATGGCTGCTGTTCTTCAGGGCTACAGAGTCTGTCAATAGTGTAGATAGTCGCAGAAGTGTAAGGCCTGAACATAATTCAGTGATGCTTTCATGCTTAACTCGGAGAGATAGAAAGACAGTGTCACCCAGGCTTCTGCTCACAGATGTGGAGATATTCTGAAATTCAACAGAAAAATGGACAATATCAGGGCTCATCCCAGCTGAAGGAGACTTTAGGATCCATGTGCTCCACATGCATGTCTGCGCACGCTCACCCACCCACACACCCAAGCAGAGGCTCAACAAGAGAAAGGGAGAAGCTTCAGATGTCCTGACTCCCCCTCTCAGTTCTGGCCGTTAGTTCATGCTCTTCCCTCATGCTAACCTTCACCCACTGTGGTGCTTGAGGTTTCCTTAATGACTCTGGTACTGTCCCATGTGCCACTTCATTCATTCATTCATTCACTTGGCAGAACCAAAGCAGGGATGTTTCAAAGAGCACTATCTGTTTTGGAAAGAACCTCCTCCTTCCCCTCCAAACCCCGCCCATCTTAGCCCCACAATCTGCCTAAAGGATTCACCCCCAAGAGGAAGGTTATATTAGAATCAATTATCTATTTATCCCTAGGAAACCATCAGGACCAATCTCATCAATCCTTTCTTCTCTGTTTTCTTTAGTTCCTAGAAGAAGCTCAAGACATCCAGGTCTGTATCAGCAGTAGACTCTCATCCCATTCGTTGATGCAAACTCCCAAATCCTTCCACTGTTTCTTCTGAAAATTATGGTCTATCATCAGCCAAGCTTCCTTTATGCTAGACTTTTTCTCCAATGTTCTCTTCTTGTTGCTGTTTCTGAAGTTAAGCTTAGGCTTAACCTTGAGGGAAGTCTATGCAACTCTATCAAACTATAATGTTTACTCTATGCCTGAGATCCTATCTATTCACCATTACTGCTTCTAGACTACTCTTTTTGCTTCTCTCTAAAGACCTCCAGTTTCTTGGAAGCTCATTCCATAAGACCATGCCCCACACTACTCCTTGTTGCAGCCATCTACGTGTCCACAGGCTGCTCTCCTTCACTCATGGAAGACGTTAGCACCCAGCTCAACATGAACTCAACAGGAAGTTCTCAACAGGAACTATGTAAATAATCCTTCTAATAATTTGGTCTTACCTTCTCATCCCTAATGGTTGTCTTTGACCCACCTCAGCTGCTCATAACCATGGTCATTTCCAAGATGTTGTCATTGTCACTAACTGCAGTTCTCCAAAATCTTATCTCCAAACTTCCCACCTCTCCACTGTCTTCCCTCTGACATCACCACTCCAAGAGTCCTTCCACTCCACCCAGACATCCAACCCACTGACCATCTAACCTGCCCTGCCCTCCTTGCTTTCCCTGGCCCATCACTGCAGTCACTCACTGCAGGTCCCCTCAACTCACATGAGCACATCCTTCACTTTCTTGTTCCCCTTTCCCTTGTCATACTCACCTGCAAAACTCTAAACCCGGCTACAATCCAACTCTACACTCCCCTCTTGCCCCTGCACTGCTGAATGTGGAAAGAAAGAAGCACCTAGTCTTGTTGCCAGTCTCACTTTAAATGAATGACCATGTAAGTAGGCCCCCAGCACTGCTTAGCAATTCCATAGCCACTCCCTAATCAATTCATTCCTCCACTCTCTGGATAGACTATTTCATGTTTTATTTCCTAAACCCCTGATTCTCCCTCTCTCCCTCCTCACACTAATCCTAACTTCAACAAGTGTCATCATCACATCACTCAGATTGTTTGTTCCCACCCCAGAGTTTCTGATTCGGTAGGTCTGGGGTGGTGATTCTGATGCTGCTGGTAGGAGGACCACACTTTCAGAAGCACTGCAGTAACCTAACCTCATATTTTACAGAGAAATTAGAAGCAATATGAAAAGAACCACTTCATCTTCCTACTACCAGAGCTACCAAGTGATCTCATGTGTACCCACTTAATCCATCTCCCCTCTTGTTATGATGGATAAACTGTTTCTGCTCATATCCAAGCCTAGCTTTCAGTTGCACTGGGTTTTATCCCTCTTACCTACTTGATGTGGGTTTTGCTCTTTCAATTGCCCCCTTCTTTATTTCTTCATCAGTTTTTCTCTCTTTATTCAGTAATTCTCCAAAACATGCAAACATGCTGAAATGTCTCCCATTTTGGGAAAATACCTCCCTTGACTTCACATCTTTTTTTAAGCACCAGCCCATTTCTCTGTTTCCATTTACAGCATAATCCTGAGTAATTGCCTATACTTGTACTCCCTCTCTTCCTATTCTCTTTTGGACCGACTCCACTCAGACTTTTTCCTCACATCTGCACTAAAGCTACCTATGTCAAGTGGTTGGCCAACAATGACCTCCATATTGTGAAATGTGACACAATTCTCAGTTCTCATCTCACTTAACCTATCAACAAATGTTTGATACAGGGGACCAGTCTCTCCTTCCTGGAACACTTTCTTCACTTGAATTTCAGGACACCTCTCTCTCTTTTTTCTTCTCCTACCTATCTCAGAGGCTGCACCTTCTCAGCCTTCATTGCTAGATCCTTCTCATCTTCCTGACTTCTGAACATTGCAGTGCCTGGGGTTCAGTCCTCATCTCTCCTCTCTTTTCTATCTTCACTCCTTTTCCAGGAGACCTTATACCCTAAAGCTTTAAATGCCATATATGCATTGATGAATTCTAAATCCATGACTTCCACCCATCCCCTCCCCTAAACTCCAAGTGCTTCCTCAATCACTTATGTGGATAAGTGTTTTGTGCCAAAAGTAAGTTCTTGATTTTTCTTCCCAAACTTACTCCTACCCCAGTCTACTATGACACAGGCAATGGCACCTCCAACCTTACAGTTGGCTCAGGTCAAAAACCTTGGAATTGTCCTTACTTCATCTCTCTCAAACTGTATAATTAATCTGCTAGTAAATCTTGTCTATTCTGAATGCAAATTATAGCTAAAATCCTACCTCTTTCCATTTCACCTCTTCCATCCTCGACCAAGCCATCAGCATCTCTCTTAGCTGGCATTCCTGCTTTGACTCTTGTCTTCCTATAGTCTATCTCCTTATAGTCCACACATGATCTGGCCTCAGCTACTCTCTGAACTTCTCTCTACTACTCTCCTTCTTACTCATTCTGAACCAGCTACAACAGTCTCTTAACCGTTCCCTGGACATGCCAAGCATGCTCCACCTGGGGCCTTTACACTCAATGACAGCTCTATCTGAAATGCTGTTCCCTGGCTTTCCTTGGTCACCAAGTCCCAGCACTTCTGCTTTCATGGCTTCAGTCTACAAGTTTCCTTCTGTTGCATCTGCTGGCATAATTGATATTGGAAAATCAGTGGGGGAGATAATGCTGGGGCTCACTCTTCTCCAGAGATCAGGAGGGGGACTGCGAAAGGCAACCCTGGGAAGGAATCTTCCATCATAAGATTGACGGCTATATCAACATCAATTCAGGCATCTTAGGTCTATAATGTTATATAAGATTATTTTGTCATGAAGGCTCTTTGATATAATCCTTCAGTGGTGAATGAACTTAACAGAACTTTCTATTTCCTGTGTTGCTTATGTCTTCCGAACTCTGAACCCTGATGGAGAGTCACTTCTTATTTTTATTCTTTGTTATAGTTATTTGTAGATGAGTTTCAGCTCCCTTTTTGAGCTATAAGCATCTCAAAGGCAGAGACTTCACTCTTTATGATCCCACCTGTGTCAGTCACAGAACTCAATACAGAATTAAAAATAAAAAAACAAAAAATAGTTGCCATTGAGCCAATTCCAGCTCATGGTAATCCCATGTGTCAGAGTAGAACTGCTCCATGTGGTTTTCAAGGCTGTGAACTTTCAGAAGCAGATTTCCAGGCCTTTCTTTCAAGGTGCCTCTGGGTGGGTTTGAACCATTAACCTTTCAGTTAGTAGTTGAGTGCTTAACCATTTGCTCCACCCAGCAACTCTTCAACACAGAATACCAAAACCCAAACCCGTTGCTGATGAGTTGATTGTGACGCATGGTGACCCTATACAGAATAGGTGGGTGTTAATATTTGACGTTTATGAAGAATTTATTACATGCTAATATGTATATTAAGGAGCCCTTGTGGTGCAGTGGTTAAAGCACTCAGCTGCTAACCGAAAGGTCAGCCATTTGAACCCACCAGTCACTCTGTGTGAGAAAGATGTGGCAGTATGCTTCCGTAAAAATTACAGCTTTAGTAAAGATTACTTCCCTAAGGGGCAGTTCTTCTCTGTTGTACAAGGTTGTTAAGAACTGGAATAGACTGGACAGCAGTGGGTTTGTTTGTTTGTTTAGACATGCAGATCGTTTGCAAAAACGGCTCTGATAACTCCCCTTCCTACATACATGCCCCTTTGCAATGGGAATTTGCAGCTCTTCTATCAAGTGATAGAGTCATCTACCCCACTGTAACTTTGTTTGACCAATAGCATGTGGCAGAAGTGACAGATATTGTACCAGTATGAAGCCTAGGCTCCAAGAGATCTTTCACATTTCTGCTCAGTCTCTTGGAACTTGCCCAGCATCCATGTGAACAAGCTTTGGGCTAGCCTGCTGGAGGATGAGAGACTGCATGGAACAGAGTGGAGCCGTCCCAGTGAGGCCACCCTAGACAAGCCAGCCCCAGCTGGGCTGAGTGCAGACATACGAATAAGCCAAGCCAAGGCCAGAAGAACCACCCACCTGATCGTAGTCCAAAATGTCAACCCATGAACTAAGAGGCAAATAAATGGCTGTGTTTTAAGTCAGAGGTTGGCAAACTATGGCCCATGGGCCAAATCTGGACCTCCACTTGTTTTTTATAAATATAGTTTTATTGGAACACAGCCTTGCTCATTCATTCATGTATTATTTACAGCAGCTTTTGTGCTACAACAGAAGACTTGATTCATTGCAACAGAGACTGTATAGCCTTCAAAACATAAAATATTTACTATCAGGCCCTTTACAGAAAAGGCTTGCCAATCTCAGTTTTAAGTCGTAACATGCGGTGGTGATTTGTTATGCAGCAATGGCTGACTGATACACTTAGGCACTAAGCCAAGCCCTTTAAATTATTATATGTTGTAATTCTCCCTTTAACCCAATGAGTGTGAGAGACTGAATGAACAAATAATAGCTAGGCCACATATAAAGATAGAACCCTGACCCACTATTGGCAGCATCTGATCCAGGAAGTCAAACAACTATCTGCAGTTATAAATCCAGGAAGCCAAGCAATAATCCCTGTACCAGTGGGTCCAAAATGGCCAGGACTCGATTAATAACTGACAGATCCCTTAATTTTTGTCCCTGTTTCCAACTTAGGACCAACTAGAGAAAGCCAGATATGCTTCCCTGCTTTGGACACATCATCAGGAAAGACCAATCGCTAGAGAAGGTCTCATGTTTGGTAAAGTGGAGGATCAGCAAAAACGAAGGAAACCCTCAATGAGATGGATTGACACAATGGCCACAACAATGAACTTATACCAACAATCATGACAATGGCACAGAGCCAAGAAACGTTTCGTTCTGTTATGCCTAACATTGCCATGAGTTAGAGCCAACTGACAGCAATCACATATAATGCCCCAAGTCTAGTTAGCCCACCTCCAGCTTCCCCATGCCAGCAGCCTCCAGTCAGCACACCTGAAGCGTTCCCATTCTTCCACTATGAAGCTTTCCAACTCTCCTGCTGCCTTTGAGTCTGCCAAATGAAAGTGAGGGTGGCTGACTCCCTTGATACAGAAAGCTCTGAGTAAATAGCCTCTTTAAATTCTTAATCTGTGTGCCCTTTGTCTATTTACACAGGGTTTATCATGCCCATTTTCCAGATGAAGAAACTGAGGCAGAGTGAGAGTGAGTAATTTATACATGGTGGAGTCAGAAGAAAACCTGAACAGTCTGACCTCACTGTCATGGTGTACTACCTCAGTAAATAATGTTGAGTAGACGGATGCCTGCCTGAATAATATAGAGCTGAATAAACAGTTCAGGTAAGTTCTTATGAGGTGGGAATATGGGTGATAATAATCTTTGTGTCAGTGATGTGGTTCTGCACTGAATTATTTATGGGAAGGGCTGGAAATCTCCACTTTTAGACCTTAGGAGTTCCTGACAAGTCTTTCATATGTGTGTACCTAATGTCTAGTTCAGAAGACATCACTTGACCTATATTACGTGTGGGAGGGAAGAAGGAAGAAAATAAGTAAATGGGAGAGAAGAAGAAGGAGTGGAGGTGAAAGGAAGAGGGAAAGAGGGAGGAAAAGGGAGAGGAGAAAAGGAAAGAAAAGCAAGTCAAGTTCTACTGAGGATGAAGAGTCTTGCATTTGTCTCTGGGAACTGCTGATACCCACTTTGAAGGTAGAGCCAGTTGGTCATTGGGGAGGTTTGGGGGCCCAATGGGGGTCATTGCTGAGTAGGGAAAGGAGATGCCATGAAGCCAGTTTGCAGCCTGTGTAGTTTGCTTCCTCAGCAGCCATTAATTCTCCTCGTTGCCCCTTCACCAGTTTCTGACACGGCTGGTCCTGCCCTGTCACACAGCCTCTCAACAGCTTTGGGCTCTAACCAGCCCTCATGGCCGTGCCCCATAAGGTTTCCCACAATGAAAACCTGTTACTGTATTGTAACCCAGTCTCTCAATAGCCATAGGCACTCCTTGCCCCTCCAGAGTCATACCCCATATCATTTTCCATGATAAAAACTTCTCCCTTTTCCCGGGTAAAGCGCTAAGAACCTTTAAACTGACCGATGAATGGACTTCAGTGCCTGCTAACCCCGAGACCCCATCCTGCTTACCACACATAAACCCTGTCCCACAGCTCCAGTCTGTTGTTGCCTTGTCCCCAGGTGCGACCCCTGTGTGGCCCTGCTTGGAGGCATGCTGTAGTTTCCTCTCTGGGACCTGTGAGAACTAAATTTTATTCTTTTCTGATCTTCCTGTGTGAGTCTCTCTTCCTCAGGCTGCACTTGACAGACCATCCAAGACCCCTACAGACCCCTGTGGGTCAAACTTAACACAGGAGAGTCCATCCTGCCTTATATCTAAGTTTTGATCTTGACTGACCCACTCTCCTCTGAAGCTGGGTCAGGGGCCTTGGACCCTCAAATACAGTGGGACACCCTCCTTAGCTCACCTATTTCTCAAGAATTCAAGCATTTAGACAGCACTTCATTATATTTCAGCCAACTTGCATTTCTAGTAAGTTCCCTGTTGAGAATTTTCATTTCTAACAAGTTCCCAGGAAGTTTACAGATGAATCAGCTGGGGATCTTGTTAAAATGTAGATTCTGATTCAGTATATCTGGGGTGGAAACGCAAATTCTCAGCAGGGAGCCTGTTAGAAATGTAAATTCTCAGTAGGGGTTCGAACTGGAATGAACCAGTTTCAGGCCCTGAACAGAATTCTCCCCTGGCCTTTTCAGCATCCTCCCCTCACCCCAGACCCCAGCCATGTTGATACTATTCAATAACTCACATTGACTTTGGAAGGAGAAAAAAATGTGATTGTTAAAGTGTAAATCCCTTTAAAGGTTAAGATCAAAACAGGATTTCCATTCAGCAAAACTTAATTAAACATGCAGATGTGCCCAACTTTGATTCATGAATGCTTCTACACTCCTAAATTGTTGACAGGGAGAGCAGGGCCTGAGAAAATTAAAACCATTACACTTCAAAGGAGACACGATTTCACAGCTTTCTAACATGGCTTCCCACGGTGCAGCACTCTGTGTTATCCCATTTCCATCTCTACCTCTGTCACCAGGTTCAGGGCTGAACCGCAGCAGCTTTGCAAACATCCTCAGGTTGAGAGTTCCTGCAGGTCCAGTGTGATGTGTGCACAGAGTCATTGAGACCCACCATTGTCCCAGTGTGCTGTGTTCAGCCAGAAGGCACATCCCCCAGCCCACCCTGTAGGTGCTCCCCTGACCATGGCCTCAGGTGCTTGGGCACATGGCATGCAGCACCGGAACTCTAAGTAAAGCCCTTTCACTTAAGAGATATCTCAACTTACATCAGAGTGACCTGGACAATTTACATAAATTCTCTGGTGGCACAAACAATGAAGTGCTTGCCTACTAACCAAAAGGTTGGCGGTTCAAATCTACCCAGAGGTGCTTTGGAGGAAAGGCCTGGCAATCTGCTTCCAAAAGGTCACAGTCATGAAAACTCTGTAGAACACAGTTCTATTCTACAATACATGGGGTTGCCACAGGGGTGGATTATCCAATAGGTAAGCACTGTGCTTACCTTGCTTACCAGATCATCTATAGTGAACAATTCCACGTTTTTTCACTACATCAAAGATTCTGCTTCTAGGTATGGCTGACGTCTGTTTCTCTCCCAACCCCATAACATCTTCCTATAGAATCAAAGTCTCTTTTCAAATTTACAGTCCCTGGCAGGGCAGGTGACCCTGTAAGCAAGGTAAGCACAGGCTAACTTGTGCTTATTACTAATCTATAGTGAACAATTTCAAATGAAAGATGTGGTAAAACCCATGCGAAATTGTTCACTACAGATGATCTGGTAATCAACATAAGCACTGTACATATTGTTGTTGTAGTGCCTTCAAGTCAGTTCTGACTCACAGCGACCATACGTACAAAAGAATGAAACACTGCCCTGTCCTACACCATCCTCACAATCATTGTTTAGCTTGAGCCCATTGTTGCAGCCACTGTGTCAGTCCATCTCCTTGAGAGTCTTCCTCTTTCTCACTGACCCTCTACTCTACCAAGCATGATGTTCTTCTCCAGAGACTGGTCCCTCCTGATAACACATCCTAAGTACGTAAGACGAAGTCTTGCCATGCTTGCTTCTAACGAGCATTCTGGCTGTACTGTTTCCAAGATAGTCCTTGTTCTTCTGGCACTCCATGGTATATTCAATATTCTTCACCATCACTAAAATTCAAAGGCATCAACTCTTCTTCCGTCTTCTTTATTCATTGTTCAGCTTTCACATGTGTATGAGGCAATTGAAAACACCATGACTTGGGACAAGCGCACCTTAGTCCTCAAAGTGACATCTTTGCTTTTTAATATTTTAAAGAGATCTTTTGCAGCAGATTTGCCCAATGTGATGTGTCATTTGATTTCTTGATTACTGCTTCCATGGGCGTTGATTGTGGAGCCAAGTAAAATGAAATCCTTTACAACTTCAATATTTTCTCCGTTTATCATGATATTGCTTATTGGTCCAGTTGTGAGGATTTTTGTTTTCTTTATGTTGAGGTGTAATCCATATTGAAGGCTGTGGTCTTTGATCTTCATCAGTGAATGCTTCAAGTCCTCTTCACTTTCAGCAAGCAAGGTTGTGTTATCTGCATAACACAGGTTGTTAATGAGTCTTCCTCCAATCCTGATGTCCCATTCTTCTTCGTATAGTCCAGCATACAGATTGAATAAGTATGGTGAAAAGTTACATCCCTGACGCACACCCTTCATGACTTTCAACCACGCAGTATCTCCTTGTTCTGTCTGAACATCTGCCTCTTGGTCTAAGTACAATTTCCTCACGAGCACAATTAAGTGTTCTAGAATTCCCCTTCTTTGAAATGTTATCCATAATTTGTTATGATCCACACAGTAGAATGCCTTTGCATAGTCAATAAAACATAGGTAAACACCTTTCTGGTATTCTCTGCTTTCAGCCAGAATCCATACGACATCCAATGGTATCCTTTCTTCCACGTCCTCTTCTGAATCTGGCTTGAATTTCTGGCAGTTCCCTGTTGATAGACTGCTGCAAAAGCCTTTGAATGATCTTCAGCAAAATCTTACTTGTGTGTGATATTAATGATATTATTTGATAATTTCTGCATTCTGTTGGCTCCTCTTTCGTTGGAATGAGTACAGATATGGATCTCTTCCAGTCAGTTGGCCAGGTGGCTGTCTTCCAAATTTCTTGGCATAGACGAGTGAGCACTTTCAGCACTGCATCCGTTTGTTGAAACATCTCAATTGGTACTCCGTCAATTCCTGGAGCCTTGTTTTTAGCCAAAGCCTTCGGTGCAGTTTGGACCTCTTCCTTCAGTACCATCAGTTCTTGATCATATGCTTCCTCCTGAAATGACTGAATGTTGACCAATTCTTTTTGGTACAGCGACTATGTATTCCTTCCATCTTCTTTGGATGCTTCCTGCATTGTTTAGTATTTTCCTCATAGAACCCTTCAATATTACAACTAGAGGCTTAAGTTTTTTCTTCAGTTCTTTCAGCTTGAGAAATGCTGAGTGTGTTCTTTCCTTTTGGTTTTCTATCTCTAGGTCTTTGCACATTTCATTATACTTTGTTTTCTTGAGCGGCCCTTTGATATCTTCTGTTCAGTTCTTTTGCTTCATCATTTCTTCCTTTGGCTTTAGCTACTTTACATTCAAGAGCCAGTTTCAGAGTCTCTTCTAACATCCATTTTGGTCTTTTCTTTCTTTCCGGCTTTTTCATGACCTCTTGCTTTCTTCATGTATGATGTCCTTGATGTCATTCTACAACTCGTCTGGTCTTTGGTCATTAGTATTGAATGTGTCAAATCTATTCTTGAGATGTTCTCTAAATTCAAGTGGGATATACTCAAGGTCATACTTTGGTTCTTGTGGACGCATTCTAATTTTCTTCCACTTCAGCTTACATATGAGCAATTGATGGTACACTCTGCAGTCAGCCCCAGGCCTTGTTCTGACTGATGATATTGAGCTTTTCCACAGTCTCCATCCACAGAAGTAGTCGATTTGATTCCTGTGTATTCCATCTGGTGAGATCCACAGGTATAGTTGCCGTTTATGTTGTTGAGAAAAGGTATTTGGAATGAGGAAGTCATTGGTCTTGCAAAACTCCACCATGTGATTTCTAGCATCGTTTCTATCATATTTTCCAAATACCAATCTTTCTTCTTTGTTTCCAACTTTTGCATCCCAATTGCCAGTAATTATCAGTGTATCTTGCTTACCTTGCCTATTTAATAATCTATCCCTGGGTCGCCCTGAGATGAAATCAACTTGACAGAAACAGGTTGAAGACCCTGGATGACACAAAGGTTAAACACGTGGCTACTAACCAAAAGGTTGGTGGTTTCAACCCACCCAAATGCACCGTGGAAGAAAGATCTGGCAATCTACTTCAAAAAGGTCACAGCCACGAAAACCCTATGGAGCACAGTCTTACTCTGCAACACATGGGGTTGCCATGAGTCAGAGTTGATTTGAGGGCAATGAATGGGCTTGGTTTGGGTTTAAAGTCTTCAGCTGGGTTCTTCCAGAAGTCAATACTGAGGACTTGAGTGCAGTGAAATATAGGAAACACCAGTAGGGGCTGGGGAAGTAGAATGGGAATAGGAAGGCCGCTAATAGAGGTGCATTATTAAGCCAGTTACCACTGTAGACTCCACCTGGAAGTCTGGTAAACAGTATAGAACACACACTTCACAGCCTTCTCTCCCAAGGGGTGAGGAAGCTGGGATATTGATCCAAGTCCCCAGGCATACGCTGAGGCTGCTCCCAGGGGATAGTAAGGCTGCCCTCTGCCTTGAAGGCAGATAGAGAAGCCCTTCCTGGCTTCAGAACAAGCTCCCAGGAAAAAGCATGCCTGTACCAGCAGTTGAAAATTTGTCAGAGCACTTCTAAGTGGCAAGACCTGAGGGGTATGGGCAGCGCCCGTAGTCTCTGATATACTGAGTTTATTAATCTGTAAAATGGGAATAATAACAGTACTTACACCATGAGACTGTTGCAGGGATTCATTGAATTAATACATATAAAGCAGTAAAAGCCAAGCTTGGTATGTCATAAGCATTCAGTTAATGTTTACGTTGCGTTGTTGTCATTTCTATTATTACTATTATTTTTGGCCTCCCTGGAATGAAAATCCACCATCAGAGAGAAGTATAGTGGAAAGGAATTATGATGTCAGACATGGACCTTTATTTCTTTCATCTTAGTTTCTTCATCTGTGACATTGGGTTAACATACCTAGCCAGTAGAGATAGATAGATAGCTGCTGCTGCGTCAACTCCAACTCATTATAACCTTATGGACAATGAAATGAAATGTTGTCTGGTCCTGAGTTATCCTCAAAATGGCCAGCATCATTCAAGTTCATTGGCTACTCTGCCAATCCATTTCACTGAGGATCCCCCTCACCCTCGCTTGCCCTTTGCTTCACCAAACCTGATGTCCTTCTACAGCAGCTGATCCATCTTGATGACATGCCCAAAGCAAGCAGGTTGGCCAATGTTCTGTTCTGATCCATAAGGTTTTCACTGGCTAATTTTCAGAAGTAGATCACCAGGCCTCTTTTCCTAGTCTGTCTTAGTCTAGAAGCTCTGCTGAAACCTGTCTACCATGGGTGACCCTGCTGGTATTTAAAATACCAGTGGCATAGCTTCCAGCATCATAATAACATGCAAGCTGGCATGACAGACTGACAGAAAGATGGTGGACCTAGCCAGTAGGAGTGTTTTAAAGATTAAATACATGTGAGGAGGTACCTGATGCTGGCTAGGTTTTCCTCAAAGACTTACTGACCTGCAGAGTCAGAAGGGGGTCATCTATCCAGTACTTTGCCCAAGCTGGGATCCCACTACATTACCCCAGCAGGTGGACCTCCAAGATCCACTCTGATGCCCTCGGTAGCTCTGATATCCATCCTGACCCGCTTCTCTGTAACATCCACACTTAGCAGTGATTCAGTTCCTTGGAGCCACCTCAGGCAAGCCCTTCTTGAAACAGAATGTTGACTGCCACTTCACAGCTGGGAAGCCTGAGATGAAGGATTTCTAGGAGTTTGCTCAAAACCAAGCAGCTTTTGGCTGGGAGCAATGTAAATATCCATTTTCAGGGCAATGGTTAAAAATTCATGATATAGTCACCAATATATCCTCTATATCATATACAGGAGCCTTGGTGGTGCAGTGGTTAAGAGCTCAGCTGCTAAACAAAAGGTCAGCAGTTCAAATTCACTAGCTGCTCCTTGGAAACCCTATAGGGCAGTTCTACTCTGTCCTATAGGGTCGCTATGAGTCAGAATCAACTCATATATGTATACACTTCACTGATTTTGCTTCTATAGAGAATCCAGCCTAAGACAGCCAATGACACTAGTCCTTGTTTTCTGTTTCCCTAGTCCCCTGTCTGGCCGTTTTCAGTCTGTCCATGGTAGCATTTAGCTTTCTGAGTAGATAATCTTGTTTATTCTCCTGCCAGGTCCTGGCTTCTTAACTTGGTCACCAGTTTAATCTACCACAAAGGGGCCTTCTTCTGGACCATTTCTCTTCTTTCACCAATCTATGAAGGGTTGATGCTTTGAAGCCCCTTCAAAGATGAGGAGCTGAGAGAGAGAAGTGCTGAGTGCTGAAACTCTCATCTAGTGATGCACAGGTAAAGACACTGGGGATACCTTGCCTGAAGAAGTGACTCAGAGGGACAGAATTACTATCTTTGAAAAATTTAAGAACTGTCATAAGGAAGAAGATTTTGGCTCATTCTGTAGGGCACAGGGAGGAGAATAGGATCAATTGAGGGAAAGTTCCCAGGTGGCAGATTTCAGCTCATTATTAGGAAGAACTTTCTGGCATTTGGAATAACTCTGCAATGGAATATGCTGCCTTATTACGGTGTGCACTTCCTATTACTGAAGGTGTTCAAACCAGGTTAGAAATATCATTTGGAGCTCTTGCACTAAGTGTGAGCTGAAATTAGATTGCCTGTAAGGACCGCCTGCCACCACCCGTCTGTCAGTTTGTACTGTAGGAGCTTGCGTGTTGCTGTGATGCTGGAAGCTATGCCACTGGTATTTCAAATACCAGCAGGGTCACCCATGGTGGACAAGTTTCAGCTGAGCTTCCAAATTCAGACAGACTAGGAATAGAGGCCTAGCAATCTAGTTCTGAAAATTTGAGTCAATGAAAACTCAACTGATCACAACAGAATATTTTCTAAGATAGTGCTGGAATATGAGCACTCTGGGTTAGAAGGCACTCAAAATACACAGTGGCCTAGACAATGGACTGGAACATACCAATGGTCGTGAAGATGGTGCAGAACTGGGCAATGTTTTGTTGTGTTGTACATGGCATCACCAATGCCTAGGAGCTGGCTCAATGGCAGCTAAGGACATCCTGATGCTATGATTCTCAGAAAACACTTCTCTTGTAGTTTGAATGTTGTAGTTTGGATCCCAGTACAATTCTGGTTAGATAAGGCAAAAGAAGGAAAGCTGCTCTCATAGTTGCCTGCCATTGGACAAGGGATCAAAACATCCCATTTCCATAGCAGCACTTTCAGGCTCTAGGTCCCATGGAGGCTGTGTCTACATCACAACATTGAATTAGTTGTTGGGGCACTATGTAGGCAAGGTGACCATGTGCTTTGCAAAATTCTTCACTTGATAGAAATAGTGTAGATCCAAAGCCATGCATAAAACGAGGAGTGAACTGAGAGAATTAGAAAATCTTCAAAGTGCCTCACAGGTTCCTGGGGAGTCCCTTGAGTTCTTGGATCATGTATGTGCTCATTGGAGCAGGCGTGGCATCTCTTCCTCTGCTTTGTCATACATTCATGTTGGATTTAGAGATCTCTGGCCTTGCTAGTGGAGTCCCTGGCAGCACGAACAGTTAAGCTCTCAGCTGCTGACAGCTAACTGAAAGGTTAGAGGTTCAGTCCTCCTGGAGGTGCCTCAGGAGAAAGGCCTGGTGATCTCCTTCCAACAAATCAGCAACTGAAAACCCCATAGAACCCAGTTCTACTGTGATACTTACGGGCTCACCATGAATCAGAATCAACTTGATGACAACTGTTTTTTGTTGTTTTTTTTTTTTTTTAATTTTCTAGTATTGGCCTAGACCTGTGGCAAGTGAGAATTGATGACTCTAGGTGGCTGAAGTCAGGAAGGAAAGCTGTGGTGCCCGAGTCTCCTCAGCATTGCCCACGCAAATGTTGTTACTCTGTGGATGCTGAGCTGTGTGCTCTTCAAGTGCAGGGGTCTTGTCATAATTGCATCCAGAATGCTCCTTAGAAGTGAGGATAGTGAGACTTAGCCTCACTCACTTTGGGCACATCATCAAGAAAGACCAGTTGCTAGAAAAGGACATCATGGTTGATAAAGTAGAGGGTCAGTAACAACGAGGGAAACTCTCAGCGAGATGGATTGACACAATAGCTACAGCAATGGACTCAAACATACTAATCATGAAGACAGTGCAGGAACGGGCAGTGTTTTGTACTGTTAAAATAGCTCACCATGAGTTGGAGCTGACTTCATGGCACCTAACAACAACATTTAGCAAGAGTCCTGGTTATAAGTGTGATTGATGCATCTATTTGAGTGAAGGAACCTTTGGAATATGTAATAGCCAAGGGTGGGCCTATTGTGCCTTGCAGTTAAGATGGAGTCCCAAATGGAAATCTCCCTGCTGATTCCCTCCCTGCACAAAGTAAACTGTCCACATTCCCATGATTCTTGCAAGTAGAACAACCTCCTCTTGCCCTTCAGGGAAAGTCCTCACATTCTAGCCAGCTGTCTCCTGTGATACGAAGGACTCTGCCATTGTGTAGCCTACCTGGATGCTGTGATTATGCATCTGCTTCGAGGAACAAGTAAAATGGCGGGATGTTTCCAAGACTGAAAGAGCCACAGGGGAGTAAGGCCCAGCCGGTGTCAAAGCATCCTGTGCTTATTCAGTGACTTTCACGTGCACTTCAAGCAGGCAGCTGTGTAGTCCCCGCAAAGCAGGTGGGGATGCACAGAGGACTCATGGGCTCTTACGTGGAGCGTCCTGGAACCCCAGCAGCTCAGGCTGATGCAGTGGGAGGGAAACAGATCTAAGTGACCCGTCTATTGCTTGGTCCTTACAAGGACGGCTGGTACATGGAGTTCAACAGGTTCAGCAAGCTCAGGTGTGGTTCAGGCAGGTGTCTGTGACCAGAAAACAGACACTACTCAGAGTTAGGAGGCAGCAGGAGAGTGAGGGTCACGGCTGGGCTGGAAACAGAGTCAGGTCCCCAAGGGAAGAGGTTGGGCTGTGTACAGCAGACCTCATCAAGCAGGCTGCTGTCCAAGCTGAAGGCATTTGTTGGGCGCATGGTCTGCCTCTACATCTCCCATCCAGGCCACCAAGGCAGAGGCCTTGGGCCCAGAACTTTCTCTGATAAGGAGTCTGGGAATTGGGTCTCTCTCTCCCCCAGTCCCTTCTCCTTGTGAGAGAAGCCTTCCTCTCTGTTTTGGGCACACGGTAACTTTCTCTGTCTCTTTCTTATGCCTGGGCATCAAATGACACCTGGCCAACCCTACTTCTATATCTGTTCTGGCAGGGAGGGAACGGTGTCTCCTTTGGCTATGGCACAAAAGGGATGCACATGTGTCTCTGTCTAGGTGATCTAGGGAAGCAAAACCAGTGAAGTACACACACACACACACACTCACACACACACACACACACACACACATATGTATGTATATACAGAGAAAGAGAGAGACGGAAACGATGGCGTAGTGGTTAGGAGCTACAGCTGCTAACCAAAAGGTCAGCAGTTCGAATCCACCAGGCTCTCCTTGGAAACCCTATGGGGCAGTTCTACTCTGTCCTATAGGGTCACTATGAGTTGGAATCAACTTGACTGCAATGGGTTTGGTTTATATATATATATATATATATATATATATATTTTATATATATATATATATATATATATATAGAGAGAGAGAGAGAGAGAGAGAGAGAAAGATTTATGTCAAGGAAATGGCTCATGCAGTTGTAGAGACTGGAAGTCCCAAGTCTGTGGGTCAGGCATCAGGCTGGAGGCTTCTCCTGACTCATGTAGCTGCAGGAGCTGATGAACCCAAGATAAGCAGGTCAGACAGCAGGCCTCTGGCTCACAGGCTGCTGAGGCTGATGAATCGCAAGATTGGCAGATAAGCTGCTAGCTCAAATCCCAAGAACCAGAGGTCAAATGAACAAGATCCAGCGCAGGATCCAGAGCACACAAAAGCCAGCGAGCTTTGCTGGAAAGTCCACATATATTGGATACAGGCCGCACTCACAAGGAAACTCCCTTTCAACTGATTGACCTCTCATAGCAGATGTCATCATGGAGGTGATTACATCTTTACATAGCTGCCAAACTACATCATAACTGCCAAACCATGGAGAATCACAGCCCAGCCAAGTTGACACACAGCCTTAACCATCACAACATGGAACATCTGCCCTGCACCGGCCGCCGGTGGACTTGCTGGCCGTGGGAAACTGGTGCCCACCAGTAAAGCTGATCTGGCTCTTTCTTCTCTGTGTGAGTAAAGCATATCCCACGCACTGTGGTTTGTGTCTTTGTTGGTGACCTTGAACCTTGGTAGGATAGGACTCCTGAGAGGTCCCTGCAGGGCTGGTGGCGTGGGGAGATCCAGTGAGCTCTGTGAGCACAGGGAGGCAAGGACTTATGCTAGTGTATCCGGCACCTGCAGTGACAGTGGGCTAGTACCCCTCCCTCCAGCTGCACGGCTCAGGCTGTGCATTCGACCTGCCTTTCTCTGGACTGTCTTAGGGCCCAGGCAAGGCTGAGCCTCTAGTGAGGGACCCATGACTCTGGGTGGGAGAAGCTGAGGACTATGAGATTGCACTGTCCTCTTTATGGAAGGCTGAGAAAATTGGGTCATCCTCTAACCGGGCACGTCTCTGCCAAAAACGGTCAGCGAGGCCAAGGACACCGACCTGAAATGTTTATCTTAGAGGAATGGCTGGGGCTGCTTTCTATCCCAGACTGGGGGATGAGATAATAAATGAACATGTTGCCAAATAATGATTTTGTGGTAGCACTTTATTGATCACCTGAAAAGACTGTCTCACGGACTCTGCGGATCCAGTAGATGTCCCAGCTCCTTACTTCCCGCAGGTAAGTACCTGCTCCTAACTAGGTCTGAAAGCAGTGGGGTTGTAGTTAAAGTTGGGAGTACAGCATACTTTGTATATTTCCAGAGACCACATGGGTGAGTGTAGTGTTCTGTGTAACTGTGGCTTAAAGGGACAGAGGTGTCTACATAAAATCCAGGCCCCTCACTTAAAGATCTGTGTCCTTCGGCACAACTTATGACTTTCTAGAAATCATTTATTCAGTTATAAATAGAAAGGACACTTAAAAGAGGGTGGAGACACAAAAGTTACTCTCACAGTGCCTGTTATGGATTGAACTGTGTCCCCCAAAAAGGTATGTTGAAGTCCTACCCCCAGTACCTGTGAACATGACCCTGTTTGGAAATAGAGCTTTTGAAGACATTATCAGTTAACAGGATGAGGTCATACTGGAGTAGAGTGGGTCCTAATCTGACCTGAGTGGTGTCCTATAAAAGAGAAGAAGAGACACGGAGAGACACACAGGGGGAAGATGGCCATGTGGCAATGAATCTACAAAGCAAGGAATGTGTGAGGCTACCAGAAGCTGGGAGAGACAAGAAAGGATCTTCCCCTAGAGCCTTTGGAGAAAATGTGGTCCTGCTGATACCCTGAATTCAGACTCCTAGCCACCAGAACACTGAGACAATAGATTTCTGTTCTTATAAGCCACCCAGTTTGTGATATTTTTGTTATAGCAGCCCTAGCAGACTAATACAGTGCCTGACACACATGGGGTGCTCAGTGATTGCTAACTGAGTCTGAACCTTCCTTCTCAATGTAGAAAGAAATGCCTCTAAATCTCTACCTCACATTGCTCTGGTGTGTGGTGTAAATATTTTCAGCATTACTATCCTACAGGTAACACTTAATAGTTTATTATTTCACATATTTTCTCATTTGATTTTCAGCTCTGTCAGATCATCAAGATAGGTGCAATCTCAGTTTAAACATGAGGAAGTCAAGGTTGGCAGAGGGGAAGTGACCTGTCAAAGGCCACGCCCTTACTAGATGATGGTGTCAACTTTGTCACCCTGGGACCTAAAGGAATTTTGAGCCTCAGGGAAGGGAAGTTGGAGGGAAGCTTGCAGGGTTGCTGAGAAGGGGGGATAGAGAGACAGTCTTGAGGGAGATGACCAAAAGGTACAGTGCCCAGCCATCCCTTGAAGAGGTAAGGGAAATAATGAGAATCTTCTGGCTCCCAAGAATTGGGTGACATGGGCAAAAAGTCCAGAGGCCTGCTAAAGCTCTGCACAGGACTCCCCTTCCCCAAGTTTTGGTGCTCTGGAGGAAACCCATTAAATTAAAGGCCCAACTGGATGTGGGGGTAGGTACAGGGACTGGCCACATCAGAGCATTAGCTTGAGAACTCTGGATAGTCTGATGAGTTTTGGAGGAGGGGATGAAGCAGCCCGCCATATTGCTGTGCTCTTTAAAACAGCAAAGCTGGGACTAAGTTGGGGCAAGGGCTCATTCTGACGTGTGTCCTGTTTGAGTCTTTTCATTACTGTGACACACTGTCTTAGTCATCTAGTGCTGTTCCAATAGAAATACCAGGAGTGGATGGTTTTAACAAAAAGAAGTTTATTCTCTCACAGTCCAGTAAGCTACAAGTCCAAATTCAGGGCGTCAGCTCCAGGGGAACGGGTTCTCCATTGGCTCTGGAGGAAGGTCCATGTCATCAGTCTTCCCTTGGTCTGGGAGCTTCTCTGCGCAGGAACCTCAGGTCCAAAGGACACGCTCTGATCCCGGCACTGCTTTCTTGGTGGTATGAGGTTCCCATGTGTCTCTGCTCGCTTCTCCCTTTTCCAGCTCAAAAGAGATTGCATTAAGACACTATCTAGGACTTCTGGCAAAATGGCACTCTAGGCAGAAGCACCACGCCATCCCTCCACAGCAAGGATCTAAAAAACTAAGCTGAACAGAAAAAAAACAACAATCCTGAAACCCTAAAACATCAAATGAAGAGATAAAGAACTCAGCCAAGCACCAAATGGAGTGAGAAAACTGACAAAGAAGGGAGAGCGAGGAGAGATTCATGCAGAGGTCCCCTATCAGCTAATGCAGCATGGATCCGCCATCTTGGACTCCTACTGGAGACCAGCAAACAGGGGGTATGAGAAAGCAGCTTCATGGAGATTCCAGAGGGAGAAAAAACAACCAGTAATTTGTGATATATGCTTTCCCACCACCCACCCTTCTTCACCCCCAGTCGGCCTCCTCTGCTTCATGTGGCCACAGTCTCTTGTCTGGGAAGCACTGGCTGCTTGGATTCCACCCACCCGAATGGGCCAGCTCTCTGAGTGCCATTTGTTGGCTGCTGGTGTTGCTTTTTATTTTCGGCTTCTTTTGATTTCTTTCTTAACTCTCACCACCTCCCCCTCCTTTTGCTCAAATACCTGGCTCCATGCACCATCTTTGGTTCTTCCTGAGGGTCTGTGGATCTCCGTTCAAGTGTGGAGCTGCCTCCCGGTCTGGGCTGCCGCGCTGGTGGGATCCCGGGGCTTTTGTTCGTTCCTTTGTTTTGAATTGTTTGTTTGTTTTCTTTTCCTTGTCTTGAGTTGGGAGCCCGTCCTGGCCAGGCGGTGCTGCGTGGCTTGGAAACTACCCCCTTGGCTTGCACAGAAGTGCAGAGGGATCCCTGAGGGCATTTCTTTTTTTGTTGGTTTTTTTTTTTCCTTCTATTTTTTGGGGGGCTTTTCTTGTTTTGTTTTGTTTTTTTAATTTGGTTTTTTTCTTTTCCCTCTTTTTCCCTTTTTCACTTTCTTCATTACTCAGTTTCTCATTTCTCTATATCTTCCTTCTCTTTCTGTTACCTGAATACCTGGCGTTGTATACCTCTATGCCTTCTAGCCAGGCTGTACTGCAACACCTGAGAACAACTTCCCCAGACCTCATAGCCGCACCAGTGGGATCCTTGGGAACTTTGCTGTTCTTTTCCCTTTCCGATTCTTATTATTCATTCTTTTCTTTTTTTTTTCTTCCTCTTCCCCTTTTAGTTTTTGTCCATTTCATAGTCTCTTATCTCTCCACTCCAACAGTAAGCTCCCCTAGCATTCTTTCTTGTTTGTTTGTATGTTTTTGGCTCCTGTTCCTCTCTCGTCTCTCCCATATCCATCTTAGCTCCACAAATAACAATCTCCCCACTACATCCTACCTACCTGCACCATGCACTTAACATCACACCACCAAGCAGCACAGGCATGTCTTACTGGAACCTGCCCTGCACTGATTACTGACCCTCCCTGGTGGCTGTAGTAAGTGCCACAAACA
>NW_004444013.1:4068451-4075380 GCF_000243295.1 Trichechus manatus latirostris
AGGGAGAGGGTTGACATGTTCCGGGGTTGTTAACCAATGTCATAAAACAATATGTGTATTAGTGTTTCATGAGAAACTATTTGTTCTGTAAGCCTTCACCTGAAGTATAATTAAAAAAAAAAAGCAAAAATAAGTAAAAATATCCTCTTTATAATAAAAAGAAAGACACTATCTAATCTTGTCAACCTCATGTGTATGACCTCATCACAGTCATAGAATTTACAACACATAAGGAAATCACATCAGATTACACAGTCATACAACACTGGGAATCATGACTCAGCCAAGTTGCTACACACATTTTTTGGAGGACACAATTCAATCCATGATGCACACCCTTGTCAGTCTGCTCAAGGCTTGAACAAGAAGCTCCTGTGGGTGCCTGCCCTGGGCCCAGGGAATTCTGCCAGGCTACCCTCATGTTCCACCACCCGTCTGTCAGTTTGTTGCACTGCGGTGGCTTGTTTGTTGCTATGATGTTAGAAGCTATGCCATTAGTATTTCAAATAACAGCAGGGTCACTCATGGTGGACAGGTCTTAGTGAAGCTTCCAGACTAAGACAGAGTAGGAAGAAAGGCCTCGTGATTTACTTCTGAAAATTTAAGCCAAGAAAAACCCAAATGGGTCACAGCAGTATTCTAAGATAGTGCTGCCAGATAAGCCCCCTAGGTTGGAAGGTACTCAAAATACACAGTGGCTGTAACCATGGACTCAAACGTGCCACTAGTCACAAAGATGGTGCAGGACAGGGTAATTATTTCATTCTGTTACACAGAAGGTCTTCATGAGTTGGAGCTGACTCAATAACAACTAACAAAAACAACAAACCTCCAAAATTGTGAGCGATTAAATTGTCTGATATAATGCTGGAAGATGAGCCCCCCAGGTTTAGAGGCACTCAAAATGGCCACAGCAATAGATTTGAACATGTTAATGATCATGCTAGTGGAGCCCTGGTGGCACAATGGTTAAGAACTATGGCTGCTACCAAAAGGTCTGCAGTTCGAATCCACCAGCTGCTCCTTGGAAACCCTATGGGGCAGTTCTACTCTGCCCTATAAAGTCACTATGAGTCGGAATCAACTCAAGCAACGTGATGTGAAACTGAATGATCATGCTGCGTCCTTCTGTATGGATTACACCTCAGTATAAAGAGAACAAAAATCCTCACACCTGGACCAATAAGCAACATGATGGTAAACGGAAACATTATAGAAGTTGTCAAGGATTTCATTTTACTTGGATCCACAATCAACGTCCAGTTCTTGACTGGAAACAGCAGTTAAGAAATCAAATGATGTATTGCACTAGGCAAGTCTGCTGCAAATGACCTTAAAGTGTTAAAAACCAAAGATGTCACTTTGAGGACTAAGGTATGCCTGACACAGCCATGGTATTTTCAATCGTCTCATATGCATGTGAAAGCTGGATGATGAATAAGAAGACTGAAGAAGAACTAATGCATTTTAATTACGGTGCTGGTGAAGAATGTCGAATATACCATGGACTGACAGAAGAATGAACAAATCTGTCTTGGAATAAGTACAGCCCGAATGCTCCTTAGAAGCAAGGATGGTCAGACTTTATTTCACATACTTTGGTCATGTCATCAGGAGGGAACAGTCGCTGGAGAAGGACATCATGCTTGGTAAAGAAGAGGGTCAGCAAAAAAGATGAAGACCCTCAACCAGATGGATTGACAGAGTGGCTGCAACAATGGGCTCAAGCATGGTGATTGTGAGGATGGCACAGGACAGGGCAGCATTTTGTTCAGTTGTACATAGGGTCACTCTGAGTTGAAACTGACTCAGCGGTACCTAACAACCACAAAGTGATCATGAATAGGGTGGAGGACTGGCTGTGATTCATTATGTTGTACATGGGGCTGCCATGAGTTGGAATCAACTCCATGGCAACTAACAACAATGACTCCCATACTCCTCCCTGGCTTGAAACAGGTAGGCAGCATGGATGTGGGCGCCCAGGCCTTTCTCTCTTGAAGTCCCACCCCCCACTGCAGCCCATCTGCTCACACTGCTGAGGTCCTCAGGAGCCTCTGGTCGCTTGTGGCATTCTCATGATTTGTTCATCCCGTGCTGCTGAGGCCACATCCTTCTCCTTCACACAGGCAAGTGCTGGAGAAGAAAGAAATACACCACTTGATTGCCTCCCAAAAGGGGAGAGGATGACACAGGGGCTCTGGCTTCAGGATGCCTGGGTGCCAATACTGGCTCTGCTACTTCTTAGCAATGAAACCTTGGGCAAGTGACTGATGGTCTCCAGGCTTAAGTTACCTCATCTGTAATCACTTCTATAGTAAAGAGGTCTGAGGGAGTAAAGGAAATAAAACATGTAGAAGTACTAAGCACAGTGTCTGGTGGAGTTGCAAGCATCTAATAAATGTTCACGACTACCAGGTGGTGCTCAGATGGAGTGATGACTCAGCATAGGACCTAAGAGCCTGTGAAATCAGGCTGCCCAGGTTCAAATCTGTTCCTTATTAGCTCTGTGCCCTGGTGCAAGTTATTCAACCTCTGTCTCAATAGCCTTATCAATAGGACAGGCTATTTCACTGGGTTTGTTTCAGGCTCATAACGCACTTAGAACAGCTTCTGGCACATTTGCTGTTGTTTGCTACCCTTGAATTGGCCCCCAACACATGGAGACCCCATGCATAATAGAGCAAAATGCTGCCCAGTTCTGTGCCATCCCCATGATCTGTTATGGATTGGTCTGTCTTGATCCATAAGGTTTTCACTGGCTGATTTTCAGAAGTAGATTGCCAGCCCTTTCTTCCTAGTCTGTCTTAGTCTGGAAGCTCAGCTGAAATGTGCTCAGCATCATAGCAACACGCAAGCCTCCACTGATAGATGGGTTGTGACTGCACATGAGGTGCATTGCCCGGGAATTGGAAGGTGGGAATTCTACCACTGCACTACCACCAACTTTACTTGCTGGCACATGGGAAGTGTGAAATCAACATCAGCAATTCTATTTCTCTTATTATTCAGTTTTTAAAAAAGTAACTTAGGAAAGCCAGATTCTTGCTACTCATTTTTCCCCTTACACGCAAACCCTTGAGTTGAATGAAGGCACCAAGTCATTAGTGCCAATGCTGGGCTTATTGGCTGGTAATCTCATTTGCTTTTTCTTGCTGTTTTCAAGCAGATCCACAGCCAGCAAGGCGATACGCTTATATGACACTCACGGGCTGGGCTTGCTGGGCAGTGACTTCTCTTCTGTATGCTGTAAATGGCTGCCAGCAGCGAAATTACATTTGTATTGATCTAAAGAACATTCTATTGATCAAACACAGGGGAAGAAACCTTTGAAACGTAAACCCATTATTTTAACAATACGTTACCAGGAAAAGGCAAAGGCTGCTTTTGTATTCCTTTTTGGTGAGGTGGCCTTCCCAGGTATATGTAGAGGGTCTGAGTCCTCCTACCATGACCACCTCTCTAGTCTCTAGCCCCCCAACCACACCTGACTCTCCCCCTCCCCAGCCATGTTTCTGCCCCTCTAGGTCTTTCTACAGGGAGGTCCTTCAGCCCCCAAACCTTTCATCTCCACCTTCATCTCTACCTTCCTTGCCTGGGTCCCTCTTTAAAATTCAGCCCAGATAACTCCTCCTGGGTTCCTGATCTCACCTGCTGAATTAGGGTCTTGGTAAAGTAGAGGGTCCTTCTCCGTGAATTGATCCCTCTTGATGACATGTCCAAAGTATGTGAGATTTGGTGAAGCAGAGGGTCAGCTAAATCCAATGAGATAGATTGACACAGTGGCTTCAACAATGGGCTCAAACATAACAACGATTGTGAGGATAGCACAGGACCGGGCAGTGTTTTGTTCTGTTGTACTTGGGGTCGCTATGAGTAGGAACTGACTGAATGGCACGTAACAACATAACAACAGCTACTTTACCAAGCATGATGCCCTTCTCCAGGGACTGATCCCTCCTGATAACATGTCCAAAGTATGTCAGACGTAGTCTCGACATCCTTGATTCTAAGGAACATTCTGGCTGTACTTCTTCCAAGACAGATATGTTCATTCTTTTGGCAGTCCCATGGTATATTCAATATTCTGCACCAACACCATAATTAAAATGCATCAGTTCATCCTCAGTCTTCCTTACTCATCGTGCAGCTTTTGCATGCATATGAGGTGATTCAAAACACCATGACTCGGGTCAGGCACACCTTAGCCTTCAAGGTGACATCTTTGCTTTTTAACACTTAAAGAGGTCTTTTGCAGCAGATTTGCCCAATGCAATGCGTCTTTTGATTTCTTGGCTGCTGCTTCCATGTCCTATAGAGTAACTGTCTTAGGCTGGGTTATCTAGAGGAGCAAAACCAGTTCCATGGGAAGGCAACCGGCTAGAGGCTTCTCCTGACTCGTGTGGTTGCAGGGGCTGACGAACCCGAAATCAGCAGGTCAGACGGCAAGCTGCTGGCTCATGTCCCAAGAACCAGAGGTCAGAGGATAACGAGTCACACGCAAGATCAAGAGAAGGTGAGTCTTGCCAGAACATCCATATATAATGGATGCAGGCCTCACCCCCGAGGAAAACTGCCTTTCAACTTATTGGCTACTCACAACAGATCACATCACTGATGGTGATTACATCATATCTGCCAAACTACTCAGAATCATGGCCTAGCCACGTTGACACATAACCTTAACCATCACAGTTACTGTGAGTCAGAATCGACCTGAGGTCACACAACAACAAGTGAAAATACCCACAAGGGGTGCTCACTCTGAAATAATTTCTAGAATTAACATACACTGAGAGGTTTTGCATGACCCTGTGCTCAGTCTGATGGGGGAGCAAAGATTTGTCTTTTAAATCCCTGCCCTCGGCAGGCTGATAATCTAGCCTGAGAGAGGAGGAGCCCACACAAAGGTAACAAATCATGGGACACAGGCTTTTACTAGGAATTAAGAGAGTAGCACAACAATTTAATGGGGAAAGACAAGGGTTTTCAACAAACGTTGCTGTCATGCAAAAGAATGAAACTGGATGAAATTGGATCCCTACCTTACACTATATGCAAAATTAACTCAAAATGTGTCAATGACTTAAATGTAAGAGCAAAACTACAAAACTCTTAGAAGAAGGCATAGTGCAAATCTTCGTGTCCTTGGATTGGCATTGGCAATGACAATGACACCTAAAGCGTAGGCAACCACAGCAGGGGAAATAGATAAACTTAACTTTATCAAAATTAAAAGCCTTTGTGCTTCAAAGGACATCCACAGAATGGGAGAAAGGGATGGCAAATGACATATCTGATAAAAGTGCACTATCCAAAATATATGAAGAACTCTTACAACTTAACAATAAAAAGATAAATAAAATTTAAAACATGGGCACAAGGATTTGCATAAACATTTTACCAAAGAAGATATATAAATGACTAGTAAGCACATGAAAATATGCTCAACATCGTTAGTCATTAAACCAGTTGCCATCGGCTGATTTTTCAGAAGTAGAATTGCTGAGAGTGCCTCTGTGTATGCTCGAAACTGCAACCTTTGGTTAGCAGCCAAGCTTGTTAACCATTTGAACCACCTAGGGAAATGCAAACCAAAACCACGATGAGAATACTACTTTATACCCAAAAGGATGGTCGTCGTGCAGGCAACTCCTCAGCTGGACTGGCAACTCCTCAGACGTGTTGGGTCCGCAGTGAAGCAGGCAAACACTTTGCGTGCACTCGGAAAGCAGTTTCCACATCAGGAGAGACCCAGCAGCAGAGATTCTGCTTGGACACTCGGAACCAGTGAAAAGCAGCTCCCAAGTGGCTAAAGATAAGTACATGCCTGCGGCCTTTTGCGGGGATTTTTTTTTTTTTTTTTAAAAGTCCATTTGGGATAAACCTCTCTCCCTTTTACCTCCTCCCTCCATGCTCTGCACTGGGAGTCTGCTGGGCCTGAAGTAGATCCCAAAGGCACCCTGACCCATTCTCCTGGCCTTGGAGAGGGAACAAATAACCTACTGGCTCCTCTAAGCCAGGAACACAGGGTGGGCACAGCTCCTTTGCTAGGCACAAGCATAAGGGGTCCACAGACTCTGAGTGTCTTACACCCCTGTATAGACTTGTGGGGACCCATCTCAACAGCATTAGCCCTCAGTACCACAGTTCAACAGGGCAAACATCTGAAGTTTAACTGCAACTGTTTCAGCTGTGAAGTGGCAGATTTGTGACACTTGAAACAGCCCTGCCCTTAAGTAGGCACTTTTATCGATCCGCAACAGGCTTGAAGACTGGTGGTGGCACCTAAACCTCCTAGTCACCTGCTACAGGAGTCCAAGAAGAAGTGGTGCCCTCGAGTCTTTACAGCGAACATAGTGGGGAGCTCATAGTCTGGCTGCAAAACTCATCTACATACTCACCCTAGAGAATAGGGACATGCTTTCCTTTCAGACTCTCAGGGGCAGCCATCAGCCCCCTGCCTGGCTCAGTGCATGATCCCCTACCACAGCCATAGTCCAGTGCTGCACCAGTCACCCATGCCTCTCTAGGAGTAAGTTGAGAGCCTGCACCACAGAGTTGGAGACTGACTGCCTGGTCAATTGAATAGGAAAATTTAGTGGACTCCTGTGGGCACATAGTTATAGAACAAACTACCTGGTGACAGGACATTAGAGCTTCAAAGGTGTCAATAATCAAACTAGTGCACATGAGCAGCCTATTGGGGCATATCAAAACAAGAAGCTAGGACTCACTAAACAAATATAAAATAAAATTATAATAACTTATTGATGGCTCAGAGACAATGGTCAATATCAAGTCACATAAAGAGGCAGTCCATGATGGCTTCAGCAAGCTCCCAAAATAAAGAATCAATAAATTCTCTGGAGGAAGAGAATTTCTTGGAATTACCAGAGGCAGAATACAAAAGATTAATATACAGAAAT
>NW_004444013.1:4076203-4077221 GCF_000243295.1 Trichechus manatus latirostris
GGTTAGATAATCAATAACACCAGATAACAACGCAAGACTAGAATACAGGACAAAGCAACCAGATTATGGACTCAGATAGGGAAATTGAAAATACATCGAAGCTACAACATTGAAAATAGGTAAACAGATATCAATATGTAAAAAAGGACAGAAAATTAAGGGGAGCAAAGAAACTGTGAACAACACACGAAAAGAAATATCAGGATGACAGCACTAAACTCATACCTATCAATAATTATGCTGAATGTAAACGGACTTAATGTACCAATAAAGAGATGGAGAGTGGTAGATTGGATAAAAAACCATGATCCATCTATATGCTGCCTACAAGAGACACACCTTAGACTTAAAGACACAAACAAACTAAAACTCAAAGGATGGAAAAAATATATCAAGCAAACAACACCCAAAAAAGAGCAGGAGTGGCAATGTTAACCTCTGACAAAATAGACTTTAAAGCAAAATCCACCACAAAGGATAAGGAAGGGCACTATATAATGATTAAAGTGTCAATGCACCAGGAGGACATAACTATATAATAAATATTTACGCACCAAACAACAGGGCTCCAAAATGTATAAAATAAACTCTAACAGCTCTGAAGAGAGAGATAGACAGCTCCACAATACTGGTAGTAGACTTCAACATGTAACTTTTGGTGAAGGAGAGAACATCCAGAAAGAAGCTCAACAAAGACAAGGAAGAGCTAAATGCTACAATCAACCAACTTGATCTCATATACCGAACACTGAACCCAACAGAAGCCAAGTATACTTTCTTTTCCAACACACATGGAACATTCTCCAGAATAGACCACATATTAGGACATAAAGCAAGCCTTAACAAAATCCAAAACATCGAAATGTTACAAAGCATCTCTTCTGACCATAAAGCCATAAAAGTGGAAATCAACAACACAAAAAGCAAGGAAAAAAAATCAAACTCCTGAAAACTGAACAACACCTTGCTCAAAAACTACTGGGTTATAGAAGAAATTAAGGATGGAATAAAGAAATTC
>NW_004444013.1:4079643-4107269 GCF_000243295.1 Trichechus manatus latirostris
GAGTGAATTTAGTCACAGAAGGACAAATACTGTATAAGACCACTATTATAAGAACTCAAGAAAAGGTTTAAACACAGAAGAAAACATTCTTTGATGGTTATGGGGGTGGGGAGGGAGGGTGAGGGTTATTCACTAAGTAGATAGTAGATAAGAATCATCTTAGGTGAAAGGAAGGACAGCACACACTACAGGGGAAGTCAGCATAACTGGACTAAACCAAAGCTAAGAAGTTTCCTCAATACAATCAAATACTTTGAGAGACAGAGTAGCAGGGATGGGGTTCTGGGGACCATGGTTTCAGGGGACATCTATGTCAATTGGCATAACAAATTTTATTAAGAAAATGTTCTGCATCCTACTTTGGCGAGTGGCGTCTGGGGTCTTAAAAGCTTGTAAATGGCCATCTAAGATGCATCAATTAGTCCCAACAACTTGGAGTAAAGGAGAACAAAGAACACCAAAGACACAAGGAAAGTATTAGCCCAAGAGACAGAATGGGCCACATAAACCAGAGACTTCATCAGCCTGAGACCAGAAGAACTAGATGGTGCCCAGCTACCACCAATGAATGTCCTGACAGGGAACACAACAGAGGGTCCCTGATGGAGCAGTAGAAGGATGGGGTACAGAACTCAAATCTAGTAAGAAGACCAGACTTAATGGTCTGACTGAGACTGGAGGCGTCCTGGAAGGCATGGCCCCTGGACTGTCTATCAGCCAAGAACTAAAACAATTTCTGAGGCCAACTCTTCAGACAGGGATTGGACTGCACTGTGGGATTTAAAGTGATACTCGGGAAAAGTGTGCCTCTTAGTCAAGTAGATACAAGACACCAAAAGGGCAGCTTCTGTCCAGAGGTGAGATGGGAAGGAAGAGAGAGTTAGGAGCAGGTGGAATGGTCATGGGGAATTAGGGGCAGAAAGGAGGAGTGTGCTGTCGCAGAATGGGGTGAGCAATTAGGGTCTGATAACAATGTATGCAAAAAAAAATTTTGTATGAAAGACTAACTTGAAATGTAAACTTCATTTAATTACAACAATAAAAAACAACAACAACAACAACAACAAAAAAGCATGGCCGTAAAAAGCCCTGGTGATGCAGTGGTTAAAGTGATCAACTGCTAACCAAAAGGTCAGCGGTTCAAAACTACCAGCAGCTCCGTGGGAGAAAGATGTGACAGTCTGCTTCTGTAGAGATTTACAGCGTTGGGAACCCTACGGGGTTGCTATGAGTAAGAATCAACTCAACGGCAGTGGGTTGGTTTTGTTTTTTTGGTTATGATGGCTGTAATAAAAAAGATAGACAATAACAAGTGTTGGCAAGGATGTGGAGAAACTGGAACTCTCATACATTTCTGATGTAAATATAAAATAGTGCCTCCAGTTTGTAAACAATCTGGCAATTCCTCAAAATATATGTAGAATTACCATTTAACACAGCAATTCCACTCTCAGGTATAGACCCTAGAAATTTAAATATGTTCACACAAAAACTTGCACACAAATTTTCATACCAGCCTTATTTATAGTAGCCCAAAGGTGGAACCAACCCAAATGCCCATTCACTGATGAATGAATTTAAAAAATGTGGTATATTCATACTATGGAATATTATTCATCCATAAAAAGGAATAATGTACTGATACACGCTATGCATGGGAACATTATGGGAACATTATGCTAAATGCAATAAGCCAAACATAAACAGCATATATTACATGATTCCATTTATGTGAAATGTCCAGAATAGGCAAATCTATAGAGCAGAAAGTAGATTGGTGTGTCAGGGGCCGGGGAGAGAGGATATCGGGAGTGATCGCTTAATGGCTATGGAGTTTCTTTTTGGGGTGATGAAAATGTTCTGGAATTAGGTAGTGGTGATCGTAGCACTATAGTATTGCTATGAGTCAGAATGGACTCGATGGCAACGTTTTTTGTTTTTGTTTTTTATTGCAGCACAGCCTTGAAAATATACTGAAACTCCTGAATTGTACACTTTAAAGGATGAATTATATGGTATATGAATGATATTTCAATTAAAAAAATGGGGTGTCCCGGAACTGAGGTGCTTTGGGTGGTCAGCTGAAGGAGAGACAGCAAGGCCAGGACACAGCTAAAGCCTGGCCTGCAGAGATAGGTCCAATCCCATTTCCTGTGATGTCACCCTGAGTGCAACTGGATTCCAAAGTGACTCTTGTGACTGAGAGCAAATGGGGACCATCACTTGTGGCAAATAGGAGCCCCACTTCACAGCAGTGTTAAAGGGAACTTACCTTTTGTCCTGAGTCTTCACTTCATCTGGGAGGGGAGGGGCAAAAACTGTCCACAAGTCAGGAAATCAGAAACGTAAACGAAGAAGGTAGTGCGGGAAAGCCTCTCCAGCTAATAGCCTTCTGACATGGAGGCTCCCGGCTCAGGGCCTTAGCAACAGGACCTATCTAAATGGTTTGCTACCCATCTCTCAGACAAGAAGGCAGCAAAAAGGTTGTCGCTCCATGTCTAACACCAAGTGTGTTAGCAGGAGAGCTCCAGTCTCTGTTACTTGCATGTGGAACAGAGCACCAGGTCCGACGATGCTTGTGAACCTGACTGGCAGGGTGTGATGGTGTAGGGTGGTTGCCACTCAGGAAGCAAAGTAGTGGGTGGGCTCTGTGTATGGAGGAGTCATGCAAATCCTGCATGAACTTGATGGGGCCGTGCTTTTAGAGCCAGAGACTGCAGGCTGGACGCCATCCTGCAGACTACGAGGTAGGCACGTTCACATTGCAGAATGGTCAGAGAGCTGCAGGACTTGCATACGGGACAAGCTTATTGCTGGCAGACTTAGGGCTAGAAGCCGAATCTCCTGTCCCTAGATTTAGTGTTTAGCTCCCTGCTCCCTCCCACTCAAGTGACAGATACACTGAGGATCAAACTCTGGCAAATACCTTCTGGCCATGTCACTCTGAGGCCCCAGAGAAATCCTTTGCTCTCGCTCATGCTGTCTCGCTGTCCATTTCTCTTTCTCTGTCTGTCTTAATTTCCTAGCACTGCTGTAAAAGAAATACCACAATAAGGTACTTCAAAGAAAAGAAATTTATCTTCTCACGTTTCAAGAGGCTCCAGCTCTGGGGGAAAAACCATGTCTTTTAGCTTCTGTAGCCCAAGCATTCCTGGGTTCCTTGGTGTTCTCCACTTGGCACCCCCCCCCCTCATTTGTGCTTGCTTTTGTGTCTAGTCTGCTCCTTTTATATTTCAGAGGTGATTAGGTTTAGGACACACCTGGCACTGACATGACCTCATTAGCATAAGAAGAAAACGCTACTGGAAAATTCCCAAACAGAATTACATCTACAGGTATGTTATATGTTACCTTCAAGTCCATTCCAATTCATGGTGACCATATGTGTTTTCAGAATAGAACTGCACACCACAGGGTTTTCAAGGCTGTGAGCTTTCTGAAGCAAATTTCCAGGCCTTTCTTCCTAAGAGAAAACCCTGGTGGTGTAGTGGTTAAAAACTATGGCTGCTAACAAAAAGGTTGGCAGTTCGAATCCACCAAGTGCTCCTTGGAAACCCTATGGGGCAGTTCTACTCTGTCATTTAGGATCACTATGAGTCAGAATCGACTTGATGGCAATGGGTTTGGGTTTTTTTGGTTCTTCCTAGTTGCCTCCAGATAGGTTAAAACTGCCAGCCTTTCAGCTAGTAGTCTAGCACAGAACTGTTTTTGTCACCCAGGGACCCTTCACAGGTATAGGGGTTAGGATTTCAACACATATTTTGAGGGACACAATTCAATCCATAACATCATCTCTTTCTCTCTCTCTCCCTTCTTTCCTTCCTTTTCTGACTGCATTGACCACAACTCATCTATGCAGAGTTGTTGCATAAAGTCACAGAAATAAAGAGAATTCTAGGGCAATGGTTCTCAAGCCCCAGTGAGCATCAGAGTCACAGGCAGCTTGTTAAAACACAGATTGATGGACCCACCCACAGCGTTTCTGACTCAGCAGGTCTGGGGTGGGGCCTGACAATTTGCATTTATAACAAGTTCCCAGGTACAGTTTTCACCCATGTCTTAGGCTGGGTTCTCTAGAGAAGCAAAACCAGTAAAGCATATAAATATATATATATAGAGAGAGAGATTTCTATCAAGAAAACAGCTCACAAGGTTGTAGAGGCTGGAATGTACCAAGTCTGTGGGTCAGAAGAGAGACTTCTCCTTATTCACGTAGCCACAGGGGCTGGCAAACCCAAGATCAGCCGGTCAGAGAGCAGGGCTCTTGCTCACAGGCTGTGAAGATGGATGAATCCCAAGATCGGCAAGCAAAACCACAGGTAAGCTGCTAGCTCCAGTCCCAGATGAACAGGAGCCAGCTGCAGGATCCAATGCGACAAAAAGCCCACAAGCCTTGCCAGAATGTCCACTTATGTTCGATGCAGGCCACATGCCCAAGGAAACTCCCTTTCAACTGATTGACTACTCACAGCAGATCCCATCATGGGGGTGATCACATATCACATCTCAACAGGGAAGTGATCACAACATTATACAACTACCAAAACAAGATGACACACAGTCTTAACCATCATGCCCCATTATCTGAAAATAGAGCGTTCCTATGAAACCTTTTGGAAGTTGATATGCCGTAAAGCAAAGAAGAAGCAATTACTATTAATTTATATGGGAACAATTTTTGAGCAGTCTCAGACTGTTATGAATTGAATTTTGTCCCCTAAAAAATATGTGTCAGCTTGGTTAGGCCATGATTCCCAGTATTATGTGATTGTCCTCCATTTCGTGTTGATATAATTTTCTTACGTATTGTAAACCCTAACTCTGACTGTGGTTAATGAGGCAAGATCAGGTTATGTTAAAGAGGATTAGGGTGGGATGTAACACTTACTCCAGTCACATCCTTGATCCAATGTAAAAGGAGTTTCCCTGGGGTGTGGACTACATCACACTTTATCTTAGAAGAGATCAAAGGAAAGAGAAGTAAGCAGAGAGTAGGGGACTTCATACCACCAAGAAAGCAGCACCGAGAGCAGAGCACTTTGGACCCAGGGTTCCTGTGCGGAGAAGCTCCTAGATCAAGGGAAGGTTGATGACAAGGACTTTCCTCCAGTACCAATAGAGAGAGAAAACTTTCCCCTGTATCTGATGCCCTGAATTTGGACTTCTAGCCTACTAGACTATGAGAGAATAAACTTCTATTTGTTGAAGCCATTCACTTGTGGCATTTCTGTTATAGTAGCACTAGATAACTAAGACACAGACCCAAAAAACAACCTACCAAATCATACCAAGTAACACATAAAACCCTTATGAGCTCTCTTGGGCTTTTCTGATACATCAGGACACATCTTGCTAACTGAAGCACAAAATAAATCGAGATAAAGCACAGATGCTCACAGATACAGTTCAAAGCTATGGTGGTTTTATGCTGAGACGCTGAGTATAGTTCCTGGGGAAGGAGCTTAGCGATGTTACTCTTGCTGCTCCAGGTGCACGCTGCCTCCTGTTTGGATTTCTTTCAGTTAGTGAAAACCAGTACTAGTGTAGGTCTTTAGTAAAATCAAAGTGGTGTAAAGCAAACTTTTGTAAAGTGGGGATACCTACAATGCTGATGTGACTCAATGCTAGCAGGTTTCTTGGTTTGGCTTTATAGTTAAAAAGTCCACTTCCCAGCCTCCAGATAGGACTTTGCCTATACCATTTTTGTGTAGGTGAACATCTCACTTATTTTCCAAAGTCTCCAGAACGTGAAATTCTATAGACAAATCAATATCGTTATAATCATCATTTGGAATTCATTGAACACCTAAATGTCAGATGGACTAAATCCTCCAGGAAGGGAGCTTTTCTAATCCTAAATCACTGCACTGCAAGGTAAATTCGTTGGTGTTTTCATTGCTGAGAGCAAGAATCATATAGGGCGGAGGCTGGGGATAGAGACTGATGGAAATGATGTCGCTATCATCCTGCTCACCTTCTCAGCCACAGACAGTTTCTGGGGCGCTCTGTTAAAGATTTTTAGTTGTTTCCAAAGTATCCATAGAAACACAGAATCATGGACTTTTATTAAAAAAAAAAAAAAAACCATTGCCATCAAGTCAATTTCGACTCACAGTGACCCTATAAGACAGGGTAGAACTGCCCCATAAAATTTCCAATACTTTAACTTTTATGGAAACAGACTGCCACGTCTACCTCCTGGAGAGAGGTTGGTGGGTTTGAACTGCTGACCTTTCAGTTAGCAGCTGAACACTTAATCTAGATATTATTAAGTCATCTCTACCTTGCCCTCCATCTGCAGCACCCTGAGAAGTTTAGAGTGCCAGGAACTGTGCTTTTAATGAGGTGAGGTCTCCATGGAAACTTGGCCAGTAGTGAGAGGATCAAGTGGAAGGGAGCACATGGAGAAGGGCTTGTGACTGGTCTGGTCAAGATCTGGAAAGTGCCAGAGGACTGGAGAGACAAGTGAAGCAACTACACCAACCGGCCCAAACTGACCAGAGTTTCCCAACTGTGATGTCAAGGTCGTTTAGGAGCCCAGCTAGCTGTGAGTCCCAGGAGGAGCTGGGCCCTTGTGGGAGGGAGGGAGGGATGACACCTGCAGCCAGGCAGGCCCCAGGGCTCTAAGCTCCACAGCCATTCTCTCCTCCTGGTGCTTGTTGATGTTGTTAGCTGCCATCAAATCGGCCCCTTACCCAACTCATGGTGATCCCATGCACAACAGGAATCACATCATTGTGATCTACTTAGGGTTTTCACTGGATGATTTTTGGAAGTAAATCACCAGGCCTTTTAGCTAGTCCATCTTAGTGTGGAAGTTCCACTGAAACCAGTTCAACATCATAGTAACACGTAAACCTCCACTGACGGGTGGTGGCTCTGTGTATAAGATGCTTTGGCTAGGAATCAAACCCAGGTCTCCTGCATGGAAGGCAAGAATTCTACCACTGACCCATCAAGGCTCCCATCCTCCTAGTGCTAAGAAGGCCTAAAACACTCATGTAAGACCCAGGTCTCATGAGACCTGCCCTGAGTCCTGGTCTACACTGGCCCAGGATTCACTGTGAGCTCTTCCTCCAACCCCTTTTCTAGAAACCCAGGAGTCATCCTAGACTCCTCCTCTTTGTCTCCCTTATCCTTCTACCCAATGGACCAAACAACAGAACGTGATCCATTCAAATTACATAACAAGGCACAAAAAAGCCTGCATGTCTCACCTCTGTTTACTTGTCACCCTCCTCTTCTCCTAGTCTCCCTTCTGCAGTTTAGACTTCAAGAATTTTTTTGAGTTCCTTTCCTCTCAACACTCTACAGTCTTGTAAGTCTCTCTGCCTTTGCACTGCTGGTGATGATTTTCCTCCTGCTCCACAGGAGCAGACCTTAAACAGACCTCAAACCTGTTGTGCTCCAGCAACTTTTGCACCTGCCAGGACCTGCGTCTCTGGGCCTGAGGGCTTTTACCAGACTGGAGATGGTAACATTGTCCAGGCGTGGCTGGCTGGGAATGCCCTCTTCCCACCACCCCTGCCCCATCTCAGGAGCAGACATGGAAGTGGGGACATCAATGCTCCTGCCTCCTTGCTTCTTGGGTAGGATAATTTGGCACCCGTTCCCAGAGTTTCCCCACTGTGTGACATTCCAGCCACCCACTGTAATAACCCACTTAATAGTAAATGCTTATGGGTTGCCTTTTCTTCCCTCTATGTATTCCTTTCTCTTTTGTGTTCTGGTACCTCCAAATAAACTTGTTGCTATTAGTTGCTGTTGAGTCTATTTCAACTCAAGGCGACCCCATGTGTGCATAATAGAACCACTCCATAGGGTTTTCAAGGCTGCGACCTTTTGAAGCAGATTGCCAGGCCTTTCTTCCAAGGAGCCTTGGGGTGGATTCCAACTGCCAACCTTTCAGCTAGTAATCAAGTACTTAACCGTTTGCACCACCCAGGACTTCATCTAAATAAACTACTTGCACTCAAATCCTTGCTTAAGATTCTCAAACAAGGGTGAATCCAGTCTCAGACACCAAGTAATGATTTCATACTTAGAATCTCTACCAAAATTCTATCTCCCTCCCAGACTTTTTCAGGAAGTAAGGTGCTCTATCCTCCATAGGCCAATGGTACTGGCTGCATTCCTTCATCAGGGAACATATGATATTGTTTTTTAAATGCCTGTTTGCCTGACAATATCTCCCCACTATACTTTATCACTGGAGGGCAGGGACCAAGTCTTGCCCTTTTTTTGATATCTGTATCACCAACACATCACATCGCATACGGTGATATTGAGTGATCGATGGATTGTTGCCAAATAGTTGGAAGGCATCATGGTTCAGAGGCAAGAGCATTGGACATGGAGTCAGGATACTGGATTGGGGTCCTCATCCTGCAAGGCACTTCTAGTATGACCAGGGACACACTGTCTAACCTTTCTGAGCTCAGTTGCCTTTGTGTGGGAAGTGAAGGTTAGAGCCAGTGACCTCTGTTATGGATTAAATTATGTCCCCCCCCAAAAAAAATGTGTGTCAACTTGGCTAGTCCATGATTCCCAGTATTGTGTGATTGCCCACTATTTTGTCATCTGATGTGATTTTCCTGCGTGTTGTAAATCCTACTTCTATGATGTTAATGAGGTAGGATTAGTGATAGTTATGTTAATGAGTCAGGACTCAATCTACAAGATTAGGTTGTGTCTTAAGTCAATTCTTTTGAAATATAAAAGAGAGAAGTGAACAGAGAGATATGAGGACCTCATACCACCAAAAACAAGAGTCAGGAGAGTAGCGCATTTTTTGGACCCAGGGTCCCTACACTGAGATGCTCCTTGACCAGAGAAGATTGATGACAAGGACTTTCCCCCAGAGCCAACAGAGAGAGAAAGCCTTCCTCTTGAGCTGGCACCCTGAATTCGGACTTCTAGCCTCCTAGACTGTGAGAGAATAAATTTCTCTTTCTTAAAGCCATCTACTTGTGGTATTTCTGCTATAGCAGCACTAGATGACTAAGACAGTCTCTAAGCTTCTCTCCTCCTACCCTGGTTACAAACAGCCTTGTATTTGGCTCAGCACCGAAGACATCACCACCTGAAGGCTGGGTCCCCACCCTGGGGGCTGGCTTCCTATGACCTATAGGACCTCTGTATTCGTCTCCAAGGGGACTGAGAGGAAGGAAGTACCCCACACCTCAGGGATTGTGTTAGGAAGACAGTGGCTTGCAGTGTGATGGCTGCGTGCCCCAGTGAACCCACAAAATGCAGGGTAATTTCCCCTTGCACTTAACTCTTAGCAGCGTGGAAGGAGAGCCTCCCCGACCTTCTTCATTAGTTATGACTCATTAATTGCCACTGGCAAATGAGTTTTACTCTAATTTTCCTGATCTAATTCAGAGATGTTTTCAGCTAAAAATCAGGATATAGGTTTTTGGCTTAGCTAATGAAATATCTAATGAATTTGCATTAGTGACAATTACAGACAGGCTACCGGGAAGGGAAGGGCCAACGGCAGTTCTCAGCCAAAGCTGCTCGCTAATGGGCCCTTTGAGGAGAAAAGTACAGTCTTCGAGCTGACCTCCCTAACTGGCAACTCTTTACTTAGACTTGGGCCAGAAGAAGGGAATTGTGGGAGAACACTTAGCCTTCCTCTTCCTTTCTTTTGTGTCGTGGCTCTGCCTTCAAACCAACAGCATAGTGTGAAAGTAGGCCTTTCAAATTTAAAAATGCCCTCTCCCAAATTGTTGTTGGGTGCCATTGACTCGATTCCAAATCATAGCAACCCCATGTGACAGAGTAGAACCACCCCATAGGGTTTTCTTTTTTTATTATTTTTATTTTTTCCCCATACAAAAATTTGTACATACACTGTTATGTGACTTTAATTGCTCTCTCCATACTGTGACAGCACACTCCTCCTTTCCACCCCCCCATAGGGTTTTCTTGGCTGTAATCTTAATGGAAGCACATCACCAGGTCTTCCTCCCATGGAGCCTGTGGGTGGGTTTGAACTGCCAATCTTTTGATTAGCAGTCAAGTGCTTTACGGTTTGTGCCACCAGGGCTCTTTTCTCTTCCAAATAGGATCAACTTATAAACTTGCATGTAACTGAGATTATCTTCACTTCAAGTAAAAAAAATCTGGACCTTGGAATTATTACTCATTAGGATTCCCTGGGTGGTGTAAATGGTTAAGTGCTTGGCTACTAACCAAATGATTGGTAGCTCAAATCCATCCAGAGGTGCCTCAGAAGAAAGACTAGGCCATCTACTTCTGAAAGATCAGCCTTGAAAACCCTATGGAGCACACACAGTTCTATTCTGACACAGATATGGTTGCCATGAGTCAGAATTGACTCCACAGCAATTGGTTTTAGGGAGGGGAGATTCCTTCCTGACCAGGTGGAAGGACTCTAAGCTGGACAATCTAAGCCAACACAAGACCACAGAAAGCTCATGGGTTCAGCCCACTGCTAGGTGAGCATTTAAAATACAGTCTCAGAATTCTTGCCCCACCCCATGTATAAGGGCTATGACTCTACAGGACTCTACAGGCAGGTTGTGCATCTTTTGATCAGACAGAGGACATCTCAGATGTGTAAGGCATAGACTGGTGGTTGGAGAAAAAGTGTATGCTCCCCTCTCCCTGCCTTATAGGGGGGTAATTCATAGGATGAATTATCCATTCATGGGGCAAAACCTGGGAATACAAAAGTCTTCAAAATCACTAGGCTAAATCAGTTGGCGTGGACAGCGTTTACCATCTCAGTGGGGTCTAAGCAGGTTTAAGCAAAGTAAGCATAGGCTTCCGGAAGAGGGAAGCAGCCCCAGAACGCTTGCCAGCATCCTCGCTGATACCTGGCTGCATCCTCCACGCAGAGGCCATGGTCCCCAAGACAAATACAGTCAGCACTTTAAGCATGGGAGTAGTGGTTTTTTGACTTACGTTTCTTCTCCATCTCTATTTAGAAGCAGGATGGCGAGACTTCATCTCACTTACTTTGGACATGTTATTAGGAGGGCCCAATCCCTGGAGAAGGTCATTGTGCTTGGCAAAGTAGAGGTCTGTGAAAAGGAGGAAGACCCTGAACGAGATGTACTGACACAGTGGCTGCAGCAATGAGTTCAAACACAGCAGCGATTTTGAAGATGGCACAGGACCAGGCAGTGATTTGTTCTGTTGTACATAGGGTCGCTGTGAGTTGGAGCTAACGTGACAGCACCTAATAATAGCAACAACACTCCCTCCCCTCCTACTTTACCTTGACATGGATGTCAGATCACCTGTAATGACCTCCCTGGGTCTTATCCTGGCTCTGTTACTGGACATCCTTCCATGTTTGAAGATGAAAAATGCTTCCTTAATCTCCTGTGTGCTCCTTAGTCTTTGTCTCTGGAGTGTCTGTTTTGGGCCAAGCTTCTCAGGACTTTGACAGTTTTATGCAGGAGCTCATGTTTCTCATGTAACCTTAGGGGCTTTTTCATGTTCAAGGGGGTGCTCTCTTAAATTTTAGAGGTCAAGAGAGTGGAGTGAAGGATCTAGCCCAGGGGTGAAAATAAAAATGAGGTCTCCCTTGGGGAAGCTGCTATCCATTTTCCAGCCCTGGTGACGATGGCTGCAGGAGGCACTGACTAAGTCTTCTAGCCGTGGCCAAGCCAGCACTAAACGCAGCACTTGGTACACCATTGGGCTGGAAATGTGCATTTGATGAATAAATGGATAAATTAATTTTAGACTGTCTTCCCTCTGGGAAGAAAGGTATAGACAGCCCATCTTCAAAACTAAGACCTTAATCTCCAGAGGAAAACAAAATTAGAGACTGTGATAGAGATCCAGTGTGAGAGTTCCCACTGTGATCTTAAGGATTTCTATGCAAAAAGAGAGGTGATGGCCAATGCAAAAGCCATCTTGATTGCCCTGAATACATGCCACCGTTTATACTCCCTGAAGTTCCTTCCTCTTTCAAATGTACACCCTCTTTTAAAGGAGCAGAATGGTCATTCAAAAGGGCATGCGTTCAAGAAATCCTAGCACTGGGATGCAGCACAGTGGTCCAGGCCATGGGTAGGGAGGATGCACCATGCCAAGCATCCCAGCTGATTTCAAAAAGGGGTCTGACAAAGTGTGGACTGGCCTGAGCCAGCTCTGAGTGCGGGCACTTAAACCAAGGGGAGGAGGGAAGAGGGAAGTCCTGGGAGACAAGGGAGAAGCAGCCATGCCTCCTTCTGCTCAGAGCAGGCAGGGAGAGGGGCAAGACCTTGTGAACCTTTGGACCAGACAGGGGGAACATCTCAGATGTATAGGGCATGGAATAGAATATAGTCAGAGAAAGAATGTGGGCTATAAAATCAGACAGCTCTGTCTCTCAGCCGAATAGCTATGTGATTTACTCACCAAGCTTTTTTGAGCCTTTGTTACCTCCTGTAAAATGTGAATGATAAGACAATTTGCCTCATGGGTATTCCTTGTTGTTGTTAGCTGCTGTTAAGCCTGCCTTTGACTCATGGCGACCCCATGTGTGCCAGAGTGGAACTGTGCTCCATAGGGTTTTCAAAGGCTGATATTTTGGAAGTAGATTGCCAGGTTTTCTTCTGAGGTGCCTCTTGGTGAACTCTAACCTCCAACCTTTCCGTTACCATCGAGCATGTTAACTGTTTGCATCACCCAAGGACTCCTAATGAGATTTTTTCAGGAGAACTAAATGAGATAATCAGCAAATTCATTGAGACTCTGTGCCAGGGGAGAGTTTGGAGAACATGACAAGATCCCTGCTCTTGTGGCGCTCCCATTCTAGAGGGAGAGAGCAAGGAATCACTCAAGCAAACAAAGGAACTAGGTAACTTCACAGTTCAGATAAATGCCACAATGAAAACAAAGAGGGCCACCGTGACTGTGGTTCCTGGCTTACAGGTGGAAAGGAGAAGCTAACCCACACTGGGCCACTGGGGAAGGCCTCTCTGGGCACGGAGAAGATGAGTGAGCACCTGCATGGCAAAGAGGGACCCACCAGGGTGACATTCGCAGGCTAGAGTTTCAGCAGAAGGATGAGCAAGTGCGATGCACTCTGCTGGAGAAGAACTTGGTGTGTTCTTGAGCACAGAGAAGGCCTGCATGGTCATGGCCCGGAGTGAGCTGGAGAGAGGGGCGGAGGAGGACAGCTACGGGAGGGCTTTAAAGCGAGGAGGAAGCATCTCAGCTAATCACCTCCAGGAACAACTGCCTCTTTTGCCATGAGACCAGAACTGGATGGTACCCAGCTAACATTACTGAACATTTTGATCAAAGATTCTTTAGAAGTATCTTGATCAAAAGGTGTAAAAATGTGTACAGAATTTCAAATTCTCATGGAATCCAAACTTTCTGGAGCCCATTGAGGCTGGGTGAACCCCCAAAACTATTGCCCTGAGATAATCTTTAAAACTTAAACCTTAACCAAAAATATTCTCTAAAGTCTTCTTTAAATCAAACAGTAGTTTATCTTAACTAGTAAAGAATGTCTGCCTTGAGCATTGTGATGTTTTAAGAACTATCTACATGGGATCAAATTGACGGCAGCAACTTAAAATATTAGATAGGAAGCTTAGGGTGCGGTAAGTTTATGTTAATAGGGGAGGAACAACTCAGAAAAGGAAGATGAGAAAGGTTGCACAACTTAATCAATGTCACTGAATTGCACATGTAGAAAATGTAGAGTTGGTATATGTTCTCCTGTGTATATTTTCAACAACAATAAAAAATAAAATAAATTATTTTTTAAAAAAAGGAAGAAAAAAAAGAGAGGAGGAGCTATGACATGGCTTACATTTTTAAAAGATCATTTTAGATAGTAAGTTTCTGCAGATTAAACTTCCAGCACAGCTCATGCCATAATGTTGGGTGCACAATTTATTTTGGTGTGTGGTGATTAGAAATGTGTGTGAAGTGTTTAGAAGTGTCTGATGCATAATAATTGTTATAAAGATGGTAATGTAAAGATAATTAAGATGCAGACCTGACTTTAGCAGTTCACAGTCTAGTAGGGAAGACAAATACATCAAGAGATTATTTAATACACAGTGGTAAGTCTTATAACCCACTACTCATCTGTCAATTTGTCATACTGTGGTGACTTGCATGTTGCTATGATTCCAGAAGCCATGCCACCAGTATTTCAAATAACAGCAGGGTCACCCATGGTAGATGGGTTTCAGCAGAGCTTCCAGACTAAGACACGCTAGGAAGAAAGGCCTGGTGAACTGCTTCCAAAAATTAGCCAATGAAAACCTTATAGATCACAGCAGAACATTTTCTGATCAGCTTACTTTGGATAGGTCATCAGGAGGGATCAATCACTGGAGGAAGACATCATGTTTGGTGAAGGCGAGGGAGACCCTTGGTAAGATGGATTGACACAATAGCTGCAACAATGGACTCAAACATGCCTATGATAGTGAGGATGATGCAAGACTGGGCAACATTCTGTTCTCTTGTACAAGGTCACCATGAGTAAGAGGTGACTCAATAGCAGCTAACAACAACACGTCCTGTAACAGAGGCGAGGGCACAGAGGAACATTTGGTGCTCTAGGACTGCATGCTGGAGTGAGATGGGAAGGAGCTGGCTGGGAGGAAAAGGAGGAAGGGTGTCTAGTCAGAGGACATAGCGTAACATAAGCAGCAGCTTAGCGTTTCCACAGGTTCAAAGTGGCAGGGGTACTGTGCCCTGCTGGAAACCCAGGCAGGGCTCACGCCATGCGGAGGGCACATGAGCCCAGCTAATGACCCGCTCTCTGTCCTGTTGGTCATAGAGAGTCACTGGAGAGTGTTTGACCAGTGAGTACCTTGCCAAGGACTGGAGTTTTAAAAGATCTCTCAGGCTAGAGGGTGATTTGAGGAAGGTGGAACTGAGGTGGAGTAACCCTAAAAGTTGGGAGGTTCTTAGGTTGTCCAGGTGATGACGAGGTGATGAGGGCTGAAAAAGATATAGAAAACAGTCAACAGACTTAGTAAATATTTGGGAGGAAAAAAATAGCAGGAACTGACACAGACTAAACACTCAATAATTTTTTTTATTAAGTTGATTGGATTGGAACGATGGTGGTGTAAGAGTTAGAGGTCAGGCCCTAAGCAAACAATATCTGCTATTACCGTAATTGGAGCCCTGGTGGCCCAGTGGTATGCCTTCACATTAGCGGCAACCCAGCAGTAGCAAGAGTGGGACTCTGGTTTTTGCCAGAAAGCTTTCTGGACACTGATGTTCAGCCAGCTGGTAATTGAGGGAAGTCTGACTTCCTGAGCCTGGGAGCTGCACTCCGATTTTCCTTCCCCAGGGCTCCATCACTGCACATCTAATCTGTGAGCCCTGGATGTGTACAATGCCCAGTCCGTACAGCTGTGCATGAGGCCAGGTCTTCTTTCAGGGCAATGATCTGAGCTTGAAAATTCTGCCTTTGGACATCCTTCCAAACCATGCATTGAAATCACACATCCATCTCCGTGTCTTCCAGGAACCTAACTAAAAATATCAATAAGAAAAATTTTAAGGTTATAAACCCACAGAGACAAGTAGAAGAGGAGAGGAAGCAGTAAATATCAAGAGATAACAACAATGTTTTGAAAACTGAAAGTCTATGGAGGGATAATAATTGGTTTAATAAGGGGGGGGGAAGCTGAAATGTGTCTATAAATGGGGTTGTTGTTGTTGTACAAAGCAGAACTGCCCCCAAAGGGTTTTCTAGGCTGTAATCTTTATAGGAGCAGATCACCAGGTCTTTCTCCAATGGAGCTGCTGGGTGGGTTTGAACAGTCAAACTTTCATTTAGCAGCCAAGCATTTAACCATTGAGCAACCAGGGTTACAAGCAACAAATTCTCTCTCTCTTTCTTTCCTTTTCTCCCTTCCTTTCTCTCTCTCTCTTCCTCCCTGGTACCTCTAATTCCTGACCATCTCTCTCTCTCTCCGAGAAAGCAGGAATTAGAGGCATCAAGTAGGAAGGAGGCTCAAAACAACAAAATGTGCTGAGAGTTTGTGTAAGAAGAATCTGCCTTCCAGAGCTGAGTAAGCACCTAAGGACAAACCACCTTTCCAATAGGTCTCACCTTGACACCAAGGAAAATTCAGGAATGGAAGTCACTGTGTGTGCATGGTGCAAACATCACGTTAAATGTGCCTCTCCCTGTCCCAACCAGAGATGTTATCAGGATGTAGGTCCCCTGGTCTGGCCTATACAAGGCCTCCAGGCCCCCAGGGTGAGGTCTCATTCACTGGTCAGAAGGATGGTGACACCAAAGTTGGGACCCCTCGCTTACTGTTTATCTAGCACAAGCATTCCTTTCTGGATAGAGGGGAAGGGCTACCATAAGGTACAGTGGATCGAATTCTTCTCTAGTTGGGAGAAAGAAACTGGCAGAACCCAGTTCTGGATCCAGCTCCAGAATCCCCAAGACACCCCAGTACAGTGGCATCACTAGGGCTGGTGTCACCCCCACTGCCCACGGTGGACAGGGCTGGCCAGTGAACACCGCCTCCCCCAGTGATGGGCACATTAACCCTTCCCTGCCCCTCCTGGTCCCACCCCTCATGCAACCCTGCAGTTCTATCCCTCTCCCATTCGCCAAGGTGGAGACCCTTCTCTCTGCCCAATGGTGAGCACCATAGCCTGGCTGCTCACACCCTGACTGGCACGTGATGGGGGGTGACACTAACCCTTGTGACGCCACTGCCTTGGTGGCCCCTCCCCTGGTGGCACCGGCCACCCACGTGGACTCTGGGGTCATTTTTGTGTCACCTGCTCTGACAGTGTTAGGGGGGTGTTCCGCACCCCCTAAACCCTCTAGAGATGCCACTGGCCCAGTAAGAACTATAATGATCATTGTACAACTACCTTCCAGCCGCCTTCTCCCTACAGCCCCTCTGCAGGATCTCTCAGGCAGCGAAGACGTCGGCAGACCTTGGACTTCCTGAAAGACCCTGGCCTTGAGGGAACTGGCCATCAGGTGAGAAACTTTGTGTCTGCTGTTGTTAGTTGCCTTTGAGTCAGTTCTGATTGGCTCCAACTCAAGGCCCCCGCACGTATTACAGAATGAAACGTTGCGCTGTCCTGCACCATCTCCACAATCCTTGGTGTCCTCGAGTCCCTTGTTGTGACCACGGTGCATTCTGAGTGCCTTTCATCCTAGGTGCTCATCTTCCAGCACTATATCCAACTTCTGTTGTGGTCCATAGCAATTCATATAAGCTAATTTTTAAAAGTAGACCACCAGGCCTTTCTTTCTAGTCTGTCTTAATAGGCACTTTATTTCATTAATATTTATTTTTCACTATAATAACAATATTTGTTCATTAAAAAAATTAGAAAACAAAAGAAGTAAAGGTGAAAATAAAAAAATTATTATTGATGCAATAATCACAGTTAAACACGATTAATATTTGTTTGGTTAGGTGGTAGGCTTTTTAACAGGAATCTTCTATAATATGGATGTTTTTAACTTTGCTCAATTATGCAGTATCCAGCTTTTTTGCTTTCCATTTCTTCATAGATATTTTAATGTTATTGCATCAATCAATGTATTATATTTTTATCTTAATTTCAATAATCGCACAACATTCCATCGAGTGACTATCCTAAGGCTTACTTAACCATTTCACTATAGCTGGGCATTAATGGGGTTTTCAAGTTTTCTCATTATAAATTACATTTTCCCCCATATTTAGGATTATTCTGCTAAGATAGTATTCCAGAAATGCTATTACTTGGTTAAAGATCATAAATATTGTGAGGTTCTTCAGAACAACACTTTAGTATTTTTTACTATTCAGATTGCTACATTCATTTGTCAAACCATTCTTTTGTTCGGTAAACATTCTTGAGTCCCCCTATGTGCCAGATGCTGGGCTGGGAACTGAGTATCCATTAGTGAAGGTAACAATCATGATCCCTACCTCTGTGGACATTGCAATCTAGTAGGGGAAACAAACAAATCCATGTATAATTAAAATGGTGATAAATGCTATGAACAAGATAAAAGATTCTATGTAAAAGTACAATTGTTGTGGTTGTTGTTGGGTGCCATGGACTTGATTTCCACTCGTAGTGACCCCATGTGACAGACTAGAACTGTCCCATAGGGTTTTCTAAGCTGTGATCTTTACAGAAGCAGATCACCAGGTCTTTCTCCCACAGAGCGCAGGGTGGGTTCTAACTGTAATCCTTTCATTGAGCAGCCAAGCTTTTAATGCTTGCACCACCAGGGCTCCAGAAAATGTACAAGCGGGGAGTCTAATTGGAAAGGGTAATAGGTCAGGGAAGGCTTCCCTAAGTGCTAGCACTTCAGCTAAAGCCCGAGGGTGAAGTGGGGGTTAGATAAACTAAGAGTGGAGCTGAGTGTTGTATAGGAGAGGACAGCATGTGCAAGGGCCTGAGCACTAAAAGGACTGTGTGTGGGGAGCCGAAAGGAGACAATTGCCCCCCCGAGGGCAATGATCAAAGGCAGTAAGCACAACATGAGGCTGCACAGGGAAGTTAGGAACAAACCGCCTCAGGATTTATAGTTTCCGTTTGCAGTGGGAGGTCCCTGGATGGTGAAAACAGTTTCTGCTTGACTGAACCTCAAAACCAAACCCTTTGCCATCGAGTCAATTCTGACTCATAGCCACCCTATAGGATAGAACTGCCTCATAGGGTTTCCAAGGCTGTAAATCTTTACGTCTCTTGCGGAGCAGCTGGTGGCTTTGAACCTCTGACCTTTCGGTTAGCAGCTGAGCACTTAACCACTGCATCACCAGGGCTCATTTCCACTCGACTACTAACTCCTGAAGATTGGCAATTCGTACCCCCCCAGCAGCACCATGGAAAAAAGGCCTGAAGATCTGCTTCTATAAAGATTACATTCAAGAAAACCTTATGGAGCTCAATTCTGCTCTGTAACACATGCAGTCGCCATAAGTTGGAATGGTCTTTTAGTTTTTTTGCAGTAGGAAAATAAGAAGCCATTAAAAGAGATTACCAGAAAAAAGCCAAGCTTGTTGCCATCGAGTCGATTCTGATTCATACTTAGACAGGGAAATAACATGGTGGGATTTGCCTTCAGCGTGGAGAATGCACAGTAGGGGGCAGGAGAGGAGGTGAGTAGAGCAGTTTGTAGGAATCAGTCAGGATGTGACAGAGAGTTGTTCTAGAGTGGTGACCATTGAGTAGAGAGTCATGGACAGACTCCAGAGAGACTTGATGTTTATTTTTATTTCTCAGATGGAGTGTTAGTGTTAGCTTCTCCAGGCCAGACACTTCCATTCGAAGAAGTTAAGGAAACACTTTTTTAGTGCTAACTCTGGGTCAGGCACTTAAATAGACCCAGAGATAAAAATTTGATGAGACAAAAGGAGGGCAAAGGAGGGACTGAGAATCTGCCTGGGAGTACTAGATGAGTCCTCCCCAGATATGAAGATATTCTAGCTAAATGTGAAGAAGGAGTAAGATTTTAGGAAAAAGAGAGAGTTCTAGGGGTGGCGGCTGGAGCACAAGGGGTTGGAAGTGGAGAAGGATAGAAAGTAGGGAAAGCATTTTGAAAAGTTAAAGGAAACAGCATGGGTGAAACCATGACCAGGAAATGTTGACAAATTTGACTTGGCCGTAATATAGGCAGTGATCGACAAAGTGACTGCCTATTAGAGTCCCCTGGTTGTTTATTAAAACACATATTGTACCAGAAAAGAAGCTAGGTGTTCACCAAACCATGTTGTGTTCTTCCAGACACTCAGCTCTGCTGTACTTACTAGCCACCCGCAGTGGGATGATTGCAGGAATGGTTCTATTTGTTCATACTTTCCTCTATCCATGCCCTTCAGTAGGCCTTGCCACACTGAATCCAGACTTGACCAGATGGCTTGCAGTATTAGTTTCCTATTGCTGCTGTAAGGAGTCCCTAGGTGGTGTAAATGTTTAAGCACTCAGCTACTGACTAAAAGGTTGGTGGTTTGAATTCACCCAGAGGCACCTTGGAAGAAAGACTTGGCAATATACTTCCAAAAAGTCGCAGCCACTGAAAACCCTGTGAGTGCAATTCTACTCTAAAACACAAGTGTTCATCATGAGTTCGAATCTACTCAATGCAAAAAAAAAAAAAAAAAATTTAACAAATTACCACACACTTACAGTCATGTGCCACATAATGTCCATTTGGGCAACATCTGACTATGTATACGTCCATGGTCCCATAAGGTTATGATAGAATTCAAAAATCCCGGTTGGAGAACGGGACATAGCAAACATAACTAGATGTAGCGAATGCAGTTGTTTCCTGCACCCAACATGTGTATCTCATGTCTTTTGCATACAAAGCAATTGTGCTGCCAGGTGTATAATGAATGGTATAGTAAATTGCAGAGGGAGGTTATTTGCTCCAGCAAATAATATGCTGTTCGCACCAAGTCCAAATCACGGGAAGTCCTACTTCACAGAGTGTATCATGAAAGTTAAGAATGTATTATCTTACAATTTTAAAGGTCAGAAGTCTGAAATGGGTTTCACTGGGCTAAGATCAAGGTGTTGGCAGGGCTACCGTCTTTTCTGGAGGCTCTAGAAGACAATCTAGTGCCTTTCCTTTTCCAATTTCTAGATGCTTTTTGCATTCCTTGGCTCGTGGCCCTTTCCATCTGGAAAGCCAGCACAACATAATCTATCTGATTATGACTCTTCTGCCTCCCTTTTCCCCATTTAAAGACCTTGTGATCACATGGGGCCCACCCAGATAATTCACGAAAATATCCTTATGTTAAGGCAGCTAATTAGCAACCTGAATTAAATGTACAACCTTAATCCCCCTTGCCAAGTATTCATACATTCTACGAATTAAGACATGGATGGCGTTTGCAGAACATTATTCTACCTACCACAGTCTACCCTTCGGCTCCCAAAGATTCATACCCATCCCAAATACAAAATACATTCAGCCCATCCCAAGGTCCCCAAAGGTCTCAACCTATTACGCTTGGTTTGGCCAATGAGACAGTAGCAAATGTGACACAGAGACTTGAAAAGCAGTTGCACACTGGAACTTTTTCTCTTGCTGCTCTTAGAACTCTGAGCTGCCATGTGAACAAGCCTGTGCTATCCTGCTGGATGATGAGTGATCCATGGCCAATCATCCCTGTTGTTCCAGCCAACAGCCGGTCAACCACCAGAAGCAGAATCTAAGCTCAGTGTAGATTTCCAACCCACAGAACTGTGAACTAAATAAATGAGCTAAGCTTTGGTGTGGTTTGTTATGTAACAACACATAACCGGTATACCCTGGCACAGCCAGAAAGGACCAGGTGATTAATTTTGGCCAAAGCAATGTGGACAGCAATTACTTACGCTATCTTCCAGACCTGTCCCCTAAAACCTTCTGCAAGAACCTCCACTTGCTCCCTCTTGGCCAGCAAGCCAAGAGATCAGAAGTCCCTAACAAGGTGCTTGGGGACAGCGGGCAATCCAAGAGGAAGGAGCGTGGGTGCACTGACACCATTTAGAGGACAGCCGTTCTGAGAGCCGTCCAGCCAGCAGCACCCCCACTGGACTTTGAGTGAGTGAAACGTTCCAGTGCTTTGTGGAGTTATTGGACTAAGTCACTGAGTTCTGGGGGTCATTCTTCATGGCAGCTAGCATTAACCTATGTGATACTTGGTATTAAGTAAATCAATACATACTAATCCATAGATTGGACAGTAGAGGACGCTGTATGTTGAGAAATGGGCTAAAGCGGCAGTGCAGTATGAACACACTTGCCTGCCTGCTAAGGCCATTATTCAAGTTTTCAGCAGTGGAGAACCTGTAGCCACTTTTGAGCAGGAGAGTGACATGATGATCTATGACTATCAATTACTCTTTTTTTCTCTCTTCGCAGACTTTGCTACCTAACACCATGCTGTGATCACTGCCAGTGTTTGGTAAATAACTGTTTAAAGCAAGGCAGGAAGGAACCATTTGGAAAGGTATTACCAGTATCTTCATACTTCTGCTGTTCTTAACAGTTACAAGATTCCATTCTTTATTAATTACTTCCATTGCTTTGAGCTACAGGGTCAGAAATTTTACTGGGATTTAGTTTAATGCCTGTAGCTTTGCTTTGCTCCCTTTTAACCGTCTTCAAGGTGATGCAACAGTTCTCTGTTTTTTTTGGAAGGACTCCCTGAAATAGCTCCAGACTTTGCGCACATACCTCTTTACTGTTTCTGTAGAATTGAGTTTGCAGAAAGGCAGCTTGGGCCTCCTGTGAAGCCTGCATGTTCTGATCTCCCTTGTATATAACAGGAGACACATCATCTTTTAAAGATTGCATTAAAATGTGAGGTTCAGAAACGGTCTTTGAAAGCCCCAGAACCCTTTGCATTCTCTTTTTTCCCTCCCATACTATACATTTCTACGCCTAATTCATCTCAGTAAATGAGAAATCAGTTGTGCTACCTGTCATCTGCGCTCCATTTTCTTTGTACCCAACGTCTTTTGCTTTGCCTTCTTCATGGTAATTCAGCTGTGCTGAAATAGGAGGCTCTGGACTGTCAACAGTGTATTTATAGTATCACTGATTAAGGAGGAGGTCCTCAAGTAAGCATTTTTCTTTTATAGGGTCTGTCTGTGTTGTCCATGACAAAGAAATTAGTAGATTGGCCCATAGTTGACACTTGAGGCCTCGTATTAATCGTTTGTCCACTTAGCTAAGCGATGGCTGCCAGCTCTATTAAAGGACATTAATGAATAAAAATTATTCTCAGAAAACAATAATTAACCTTGAGCATAAAAGTATAAGCAGAGGCAATCAATCACTTCCCCAGGCTTAGTAAACACTTAGGATGTGTTAGCTGTCCCTAAAGGAGTAATTAAAGAATTTAGCTATTCTGTTCCAAACATAAATAACAAAGGGTCAACATGATACAAAGTATAAATCTGTTGCAGATGAACATTAGCCACGTGGTTGCCATGAGGTGCTGGCTCACACAGGCCAACGCGCTCGGATAGGTGAGTTTTATCACATTTCCAAGCATGCATTTCTCTAAGAGTAAACCCAGGAAAAACACAACCAGCCACAAACTGCCTGACTATTGCTCAGCTTGGATGATTCTTTGTAATTTCATCAGTATTTTAATAACAGTAATAGAAACAACTTCTGATGTTCCTTGCAAAATTGTTCTCCATACAGGTGAGAAATATGTGCACTGTTATCAGAAGTGTGTGCTTATACAGGTTTTATTCCACACTGATCAGCATTGTATAGTATACTAATTTTAACAGCTGTATTGAGATTTAATAGACGTTTAATAAATTGCACATATTTAAAGTGTTGAATTTGATACATTGTGACATAAGTATTGTTGTTGTTAAGTGGTGTCGAGTGGATTCTGACTCATAGTGACCCCGTGTGACAGAGTAGAACTGCCCCTATAGGGTTTTCTAAGGTGTGATCATTACTGGAGCAGATCACCAAGTCTTTCTCCCATGGAGTCACTGGGCGGGTTTGAACTGGCAATGTTTTGTTTACCAACTGAGAGCTTAACTGTTGAGCTACCAGGGTACACTCATGAAACCATCAGCACAATGAAGGTTGTAAACATATCCATCACCCACAAAAGTTTCCTTGTGCCCCTTTGTAATTCCTCCTTCCTTGAACCCCTGAGATCTTCCCAGGTAACTGCTAATCTGCTTTCTGTTACTATGGATTAATTTGCATTTTATAGAATTTTAAATAAATGAAAACATACAGTATCCTTCATTCAGAATACTATTTTGAGATTTATCCATTTTGTAGAATTTATCAGTAGTTCATTCCTTTTTATTGGCGAGTAGTAGTCTCTCATATGGAAAGACCACAGTTTGTTTATCCATTCACATGGGTTGATTTAAGTTTTTGACTATTGCAAATCAAACCGTTGTGGACTTTTGAGTATAAATCTTTATATGAACATATGGTTTTATTTCTCTTTGGTAAATATCTATGGATCATATGGCATGTGTACTTTTAATTTTTTAAGAATCAGTCAGGGAGGCGGGACCAAGAAGGCTGAGTAGTCAGACACTTCCAGTGGATCCTCTTACAGCAAAGACCCAAAAGAACAGTGATTCAAGTATATATGGCAATCTGGGAGCCCTGAACATCAAAGGCAGAGCTAAGGAACCTGACTGAGTGGCAGGGGGAGGGAGACACGGTTTGGAAGCAGCGAGGAGTTGCCAGACCTGACCCAGCAAGAGCCTGAGCTGTGAGGCAGGCAAGTAGCGATGCTTGAAAGGCATGTTTTCCACACCGAGAGAGATCCAGCCGCTGAGAGTCTACACGGCCACTCAGAACCAGTGAGAAGCAGCCCTCATCAGCAAAAGATAAGTAATTGCATACGGCTTACTGCACGGATCAAAAATACCCTCCTTAGGGAAAAACCTCTCTCCCATTTATCTCTCTGCTCCCTGCTCTGCACTGGGTCCTGGACTGGCTTCAGCAATTGCCGGGTCCCCTGGGCCAGAAGTAGGATCTGTCACACACCCTGAGCCATTCTCCCAGCCTTGGAGAGTGAACAAATTAACAAACAGGGAAAAAATAAACTGCCAGCTCCCCTAAGCCAGGAACCCAGGGTGGGCAGAGCTCCTTTGTCTAGGCACAGGCATAAGGGATCAACAGACTTTGAGTGCCTTGCCCACTGCATAGACTTGTGTGGGCCCATATCAACAGTGTAGGCCCTCATTACTGCAGTACAACAGGGTATATACTGGAACTCCAACTTCAACAGTTTCAGCTGTGAAGTGGCAGGTTCTTGACATTTGACACTGCTCTGCCCATTAAGCAGGGACTTCACCTACCCACATCAGGGGCCTGAGGACTGGTGGCTCCACCCATGCCACCTAGCCACCGGTGATGAGGTCCCATGAATAAGAGGTGACCCCTAGTTCTTACAGGCAACAGCATTAGGTGCTCATAGTCTGGCTGCAAAACCCACCTACCTACGCTCTCTAGGGAACAGGGACTTGCCTTCCTCCTAGACACTTGGGGGTGGTTGTCAGTCCCCTACCATGCTCAGAGTGTGTCCCTCTGCTGCAGCCAGATACCTGTGCCTACACCAATCACCCATGCCTGTCTAGGACTGTAAGTGAGAGCCTACACCACACACTTGCTGGCTATCTACCTGGGCACCTGAGCTGAATCCATACAGGAAGAGTGGGTGGACTCCTGAGTTCACATTGCTAGTAACAGATCTAACCACCTGGTGACAAGACATTAGAGAGTCAAAAGTGCCAATAATCAAACTAGCTCATATGAGCAGCCTATTTGGGCATATTAAAACAAAACAAGAAGCTAAGACACAGTAAGCAAACATAAAATAAATAAATACAATAACTTATTGAAGGCTCAGAGACAACAGTCAATATCAAATCACATAAAAAGGCAATCCATGATGGCTTCAACAAGCTCCCAAAATAAAGAATCTAGAAATTTTCCAGAGGAGGAAAATTTCTTGGAATTACCAGAGGGAGAATACAAAAAGGTTAATATACAGAACTCTTCAAGAAATTAGGAAGGAAATTAAGCAAAATGGAGAACACACAATAGAGAAAATTAAAAAGATTAGAGAAGAGCACAATGACAAATTTAACAGGCTGTAAGAATCCATAGAGAGACAGCCATCAGAAATCCAGAAGATTAACAATAAAATTTCAGAATTAGACAACTCAATAGAAAGTCATAGGAGCAGAACTGAGGCAATGGAAGTCAGAATCAGTGAGACTGAAGATAAAGCACCTGACACCAACTTATTTGAGGAAAAATCAGATAAAAGGATTTAAAAAAATGAAGAAACACTAAGAATTATGTGGGATTCTATCAAGACGAATAACCTACGAGTGATTGGAGTACCAGAAGAGGGAGGGATAACAGAAAATACAGAAGAATTGTTGAAGATTTGTTGGCAGAAAACTTCCCTGATATCATGAAAGATGAAAAGATATCTAAGACGTTCATCGAACCCCACATAAGGAGGATCCCAAAAGAAAGTCACCAAGACATATTATAATCAAACTTGGCAAAACCAAAGATAAAGAGACTTTTAAGAGTGGCTATGGATAAACAAAAAGTCATCTACAAAGGCAAGTCAATAAGAATGAGCTTGGACTACTCAGCAGAAACCATGTAGGCAAGAAAGCAATGGGATGACCCATATAAATCCTTGAAGGAAAAAAACTGCCAGCCAAGAATTATATATCCAGAAAAACTGTCTCTTAAATATGATGGCGAAATTAGGGCATTTCCAGATAAACAAAAGTTTGGAGAATTTGCAAAAACCAAAGCAAAATTACAAGAAATACTAAAGAGAGTCTTCCGGTTAGAAAATCAGTAACATCAGATAACAACCCAAGATGAGAACACAGGACAGAGTAACCAGATATCAACCCAGATAGGGAAGTCACAAAAATAAACCAAAGCTAAAACACTGAAAATAGGGAAACAAATGTCAATATGTAAAAGATGACAACATTAAAACAAAAAGGAGGGACTTAAAAATGTAGACATAGATTTTTCATATGGAGAGGAAGTCAAGGCAATATAAAGAAATAAAAGAGTGGAATAAACTTAGAAAAATAGGGGTAAATATTAAGGTAACCACAAAGGAAACTAACAATCCTACAAGTCAAAATAAAAAACTGGAAAAATGTAAACACTCAGCAAACAGAAAATCAACAACAATGAAAAAGATGAAAAGAAAATACATAAAGAAAAACGACTGAGCACAAAAAGTTAAGTGGAACAAAGAAACTGTGAACAACACACACACACACAAAAAGGCATCAAAATGACAGCACTAAACTCTTAAATATCAATAATTACCCTGAACGTAAATGGCAAAATGCATCAATAAAGAGACAGAGAGTGGCAGATTGGATGAAAAAACATGCTACCTAAGAGAGACACACCTTAGACTTAAAAACATAAACAAACTAAAACTCAAAGGATGGGAAAAATATATCAAACAAACAACACTTAAAAAAGAGCAGGAGTGGCAATATTAATCTCTGACAAAATAGAATTTAAAGTAAAATCCACCACAAATGATAAGCAAGGACACTATATAATGATTAAAGGGTCAATGAATGAGGAGGACACAACTATAATAAATATTTACACACCCAGTGACAGGGCTCCAAAATACATAAAACAACCTCTAACAGCACTGAAAAGAGACACAGACAGCTCCACAGAAGTAGTAGGAGACTTCAACACACCACTTTTGGTGAAAGACAGAACATCCAGAAAGAAGCTCAACAAAGACACGGAAGAGCTAAACGCTAGAATCAAACACCTCGATCTCATAGACATATACCTAACACTCCAGCCAACAGCAGCCAAGAACACTTTCTCTTCCAACGCATATGGAACATTCTCCAGAATAGACCACATATTAGGACATAAAGCAACCCTTAACAAAATCCAAAGCATCGAAATATTACAAAGCATCTTTTCTGACCATAAAACCATAAAAGTAGAAATCAACAACACAAAAAGCAAGAAAAAAAATCAAACACATGGAAACTGAACAACGTTTTGCTAAAAAACTACTGGGTTATAGAAGAAATTAAGGATGGAATGAAGAAATTCATAGAGTCAAACAGGAATGAAAACACATCCTACCAGAACCTTTGGGACACAG
>NW_004444013.1:4108097-4123728 GCF_000243295.1 Trichechus manatus latirostris
ACAAAGTCCAACACCCATTCATGATAAAAACTGTCAACAAAATAGGAATAGAAGGGAAATTCCTCAATATAATTAAAGGAATTTATACAAAGCCAACAGCCAACATCATTCTGAATGGAGAGACTTTGAAAGCATTCTCCTTGAAAACGGAAACCAGACAATGATGCCATTTATCACCACTCTTACATTCAACATTGTGCTGGAGGTCCTAACCGAGTAATTAGGCTAGAAAAAGAAATAAAGGGCATCCAGATTGGTAAGGAAGAAGTCAAAGTATCTCTATTTGCAGATGATATGATCTCATATACAGAAAACCCCGAAGAATCACCAAGAAAACTACTGGAACAAATAGAAGATTTCAGCAAAGTATCAGGATACAAGATAAACATACAAAAATCAGCTGGATTCCTTTATACCAGCAAAGAGAACCTCAAAGAGGAAATCACCAGATCAGTACCATTTACCATTTACAATACCATTTACAAGAAGACAAAATACTTAGGAATAAATCTAATCAGAGACATAAAAGATCTATATAATGAAAACTACAAGACACTGCTGCAAGAAACCAAAAGAGACCTGCATAAGTGGAAAAACATACCTTGATTATGGATAGATAGACTCAACATTGTGAAAATGTCAATTCAACTGAAAGTGATCTACAGATACAATGCAATCCCAATCCAAATTCCACCGACATTTTTTAATGAGATGGAAAAACAAATCACCAACTTCATATGGAAAGGGAAGAGGTCCTGAATAAGTAAAACATTACTCAAGAAGAACAAAGTGGGAGGCCTCACACTACCTGATTTTAAAACCTATTATACCACCACAGTAGTCAAAACAGCCTGGTACTGGTACAACAACAGATACATAGACCAATGGAAGAGAATTGAGAATCTAGACATAAATTCATCCACCTATGAGCAGCTGATATTTGACAAAGCCCCAAAGTCCATTAATTGGGGAAAAGACAGTCTCTGTAACAAATGGTGCTGGCATAACTGGATAGCCATCTGAAAAAAACTGAAACAAGACCCATACCTCACACCATGTACAAAAACTAACCCAAAATGGATCAAAGACTTAAATATAAAATAAAAAATGATAAAGATCATGGAAGAAAAAATAGGGACAACGCTAGGAGCCCTAACAACTGGCATGAACACAATACAAACTGTAAGTAACAATGCACAAGCACCAGAAGAGAGACTAAATAACTGCGAGCTCCTAAAAATCAAACACTTATGCTCATCAAAGGACATCACCAAAAGAGTAAAGAGAAAACCTACAGACTGGGAAACAATTTTTGGCTACAACAAGTCCGATTAGCATCTAATCTCTAAAATCTACAAGATACTGCAAAACCTCAACAATAAAAAGACAAATAACCCAATTAAAAAATGGGAAAATGACATGAACAGTCACTTCGCCAAAGAAGATATTCAGGCGGCTAGCAGACACATGAAGAAATGCTCACCATCATTAGCCATTAGAGAAATGCAGATCAAAACTACAATGAGATATCATCTCACCCCAACAAGGGTAGCAATAGTCCAAAAAACACAAAATAATAAATGCTAGAGAGTTTGTGGAGAGATTGGAACACTGATACACTGTTGGTGGGGATGTCAAACGGTACAACCACTTTGGAAATCGATTTGGCATTTCCTTAAAAAGCTAGAAATAGAAGTACTATAGGATCCAGCTATCCTGCTCCTTGGAATATATCCTAGAGAAATAAGAGCTGTCACATGAATAGATATACACACACCCATGTTCATTGCAGCACCGTGCACAATAGCAAAAAGACGGAAACAACCTAAGTGCCTATCAGCAGATGAATGGATAAACAAATTATGGTATATCCACACAATGGAATACTATGCAATGATAAAGAAGAACAACGAAGCCGTGAAACATCTTATAACATGGGAACAACGATGAAGCTGTGAAGCATCTTATAACATGGAGGAAGCTGGGGGTCATTATGCTGAGTGAGTTTAGTCAGTCACAGAAGGACAAATGTTGTATAAGACAACTATTATAAGAACTCAAGAAAAGGCTTAAACACAGAAGAAAACATTCTTTCATGGTTACAGGGGTGGGGAGGGAGGGTGAGGGTTATTCACTAACTAGATAATAGGTAAGAATTATCTTAGGTGAAGGGAAGGACAGCACACACTACAGGGAAGACAGCACAGCTGGACTAAACCAAAGCTAAGAAGTTTCCTCAATACAATCAAATACTTCGAGAGACAGAGTAGCAGGGATGGGGGGTCTGGGGACCATGCTTTCAGGGGACACCTAGGTCAATTGGCATAACAAATTTTATTAAGAAAATATTCTGCATCCTACTTTGGTGAGTGGCGTCTGGGGTCTTAAAAGCTTGCAAGCGGCCATCTAAGATGCATCAATTAGTCCCAATAACTTGGAGTAAAGGAGAACGAAGAACACCAAAGACACAAGGAAAGTATTAGCCCCAGAGACAGAATGGGCCACATAAACCAGAGACTTCATCAGCCTGAGACCAGAAGAACCAGATGGTGCCCAGCTACCACCAATGAACATCCTGACAGGGAACACAACAGAGGGTCCCTGATGGAGCAGTAGAAGGATGGGGTACAGAACTCAAATTCTAGTTAGAAGACCAGACTTAATGGTCTGACTGAGACTGGAGGAATCCCAGAAAGCATGGGCCCTGGATTCTCTATCAGCCCAGAACTAAAACAATTTCCTAGGTCAGCTCTTCAGACAGAGATTGGACTGGACTGTGGGACATAAAATGATACTCATGAGGAGTGCCCCTCTTAGCTCAAGTAGATACAAGAGACTAAATGGGCAGCTTCTGTCTGGAGGTGAGATGGGAAGGCAGAGAGGGTTAGAAGCTGGTTGAATGGACATGGAGAATCGGAGGTGGAAAGTAGGAGTGTGGTGTCACAGTATGGGGAGAGCAATTAGAGTCACATAACAATGTATGTACAAATTTTTTATGGGAAAAAAGAAAAAGAAACAGCCAAACTGTTTTCAAAATTGCTGCTACCATTTTACAGTTATGAGAGTTTCAGAATCTCCTGAAATTGAATATAAATACTGTGTTTATTTATAAATAATCATTTCTCTTGAGAAAGGATCAATCACGTAAATATTTGCAGTCATTAGATTTTCAATATAATTTCATTTTAGTCATTTTCTATTTAAAATTAGTTACTAAGTTTTAACATTAAATCAATTGATCTTGTCCCCTTGCTTAATGAGTACCCATTTTGTTCTAATTAACAGAAGAAGCAGTTATTTATTTCTAAATTTTTCCAACTTCATGAAATAAATGTATTTTAGAGAAAAGATTTTCCTCTTGTCCTTACCTTTTTTTATGCTCAATTGTCGATGCAGAATCCTTCTCAAAGTTTCACATGTATTTTCTTTCTGTGTTGGAATTGACTCAGCGGCAATGGGTTTTTTGGTTTGGTGCTCATTATGTAAGCATCATTTATTAACTTTTATTTTTCTTGCCCTATTGCTTTCTGAGGCTACCTTTAAAACCTAACCCCACTATCTGGCCAGATCTTGGACCAGGCTTGCTTCTTTCAGGCCAAAAACAAGTCTGATGGAGGGATAACTCCAAATTTGAGTTTTAGGTCTGTTAGTTGAATATGTTCCTACATTCCAGACAAGGCAAAATAAGATCGCCAGCTACTAAACTGGTAGAAAAAGGTCTCTGGGTTTGGGGCAGGTAACATCCTTTGTTAGTCGCTACTGCTACTGCTGCTAAATATTTTTGGTTATTTCATAATATAATACATTTATAATAATGAAATATTGGTCAACAAGTAATTTGTTCCCCTTCTGATTTCTCCATTTCCCACAAACAACTCCTCTATTTCTGTTGGTAGTGATGTTGCTGGACAAGTAAATATGAGAATGCCTTAAATAGAACATGCTAGGATTTCAGCAAGAAACTTGCTACCTTCCCTTCCTGCCATTCTTGGGGAAATATAGCCTACCTCATAGTATGGTTAAGTGGATTTGTAGCTTGTTATTGAACTAGAGCCAATGAATGTTGAGTATTGAATTGATGACAACCTGAGATAGGACTGAGGATTGGGAGAGGGGTATTTAGTAGTATTCGATGGGACTTTATCAGCCTTTTCCCATAATGAGAAAGAATAACCAATACTTTATAAAACTAAAAACAAACACGTCACTGGCTCTTTCTATATATATAGGAAGAGAAAGAATGGGGGAGAGAGAGATAGAGAGAGAATGCTGTGGTGCTGAAATGGTAAAGCGCTTGGCTGCTAACTAGAAGGTCAGTGGTTCGATCCCACCAAGTGGCTCCGCAGAAGAAAAGACCTGGCAATCTGTTCCTGTAAAGATTACAACCTAAGAAACTCTACAGGGCAATTCGACTCTGTCTTATAGGGTCACTGTGAGTCAGAATTCACTCGAGGGCACACAACAACAAATACACATACACACATATAGTGTACGTGTGTGCGTGTGTGTGTGTACTTATAAAATATACATATCTACAGACGTACAGCAATAAATATATATATAATATATAGTATATATGTATGTGCGTATGTTGTCTTAGTCATCTAGTGCTGCTGTAACAGAAATACCATAAGTGGAGAGCTTTAAGTAAGAGAAATTTATTCTTTCACAGTCTAGAAGGCTAGAAATCTGAATTAAGGGTGCCAGCTCCAGGGGAAGTCTTTCTCTCTCTGTCAGCTCTGGTGGAAAGTCCTTGTCATCAATCTTCCCCAGTTGAGGAGCTTCTCAGCACAGGGACTCCGGGTCCAAAGGATGCATTATTCTCCTGGCTCTTGTGTTTTTGGTGGTAGGAGATCCCCATGTCTCTCTGCTTGCTTCTCCGTTTGATATCTCAAAAGAGAGCAATTTAAGATACAACCTAATCTTGTAGATTGAGTCTTGCCTCATTAACATAACTTCTACTAATCCTACCTCATTAACATCATAGAGGTAGGATTTACAACACATAGGAAAATCATATCAGATGACAAAACAGTGGACAATCACACAATACTGGGAATCATGGACAGCCAAGTTGACACACATTTTTTAGGGGGACACAATTCAATCCATAACTACTTGAAAATACCCAAATATCTATCAACATTAGAATGAATACATCTATCACATAGTATTCACACAACGGAATTTCACACAGCAATGAATATAAAGGATGAGTTGCTACACACCATAATATGAATAAATCTCACAAATGTCATGCTGTGCAAAATAATTCAGAAAAAATACCTATTTTATGATTCAAGAAATAGGCAAAGCCCGTCCATTATGTTTGAGCGTGCATGCTTAGGTGGTGGTGATTGCTGTTGAGTCGATTTGATTCTGACTCATGGTGACATCATGTGCTATAGAATAGAACTGCGCTCCATAGAGTTTTCAAGACTGTGGCCTTTTGGAAGCAGACAGCCAGGCCTTACTTCCAAGGTATCTCTGGATGGGTTTGAATCACCAACCTTTTGGTTAGTAGTCTAGCACTTAGCCATTTGCACCACCCAGAGACTTCTGCTTAGGTGGTAAAACTGTTCTTTTTAAAAAAAGGAAGTTATTAACATGAAAGTCAGGATTTGGTTACTCATAAGGAGAAAGAAAGAGGTAGTGGTTGGCCAGGGCCCAAGGGAAGTTTCTGAGTGCTGGGTACGGGCTGATGGCTATGAGGGTGTTTGCATTTTGACAAATCTTTGTTTTGTGCACCCTTCCATATGAATATTACATTTCATGATTTTTTTTTTTAATAAAAGTTTAGAAAAAACAAGTCATTCAGCTACAAGCCACTGTCCATTGCAGTCGTCTCACCAGATCATGCCCTGGCCATGACGACCATTTCTCTCTCTTGCTGACTCTTGCCTGTGCTAAGCAACCCCTGGCTTGATCTCAGATTCTCCCACATACCCACTTAGTTCTGAGTGCTCCCAAAACTGCATTTCAGATTTCCTTTTAAGGTTATGTTTTGATATCCCACCTACACTCATCTGTTTCTCCTGTGCCTCATCCCTGGTCTGTTGTGTTGTTTTGTGCCGTTGAGTCGATTCTGACTCATAGCAACCCCAGAGGGCAGAGTAGAACTACCCCATAGGGTTTCCTAGGCTGTCATTTTGACAGGAGTAGATCACCAGGTCTTTCTTCCTGTAGAGCGGCTGGTGGGTTCGAACTGCCAACCTTTAGTTTAACAGCCAAGCATTTAACCATTGTGTCACCAGGGTTCCTTATCCCTGGTTTACCTGTTCTCATACTGGTGCCAATTGCTTCTAACCTATTGTGGATGTGGCAGCTCGAGGTATTCCTGCCTGTCCTGGGGGCAAGAGTCATCTATGGAAATCCCTGAATCCGTAGTCTTGCCCTCCCATTGCTCCTTGTGCCCAGGGCGTGGATACTTGACCTTAATCCGTTGGCCTACACTCCCTCCTGGGGTCCAGCCTGAGAGGCAATGTCGCATCTTTTCATCCCAAATAACATTTTCTTCTATTTTGTCAACTCTCTGTTTTTCCAGGCTTTTGCAGTCTCTTGTTTAGATACCCTAGGGGCAAAAGACTGGAGCAGTACTGGGTAGAGGGAAGGAGGCCACACCCCACTGATAAATTGGCTCTAAATCAAAAATAACAAATCACTATCCTCAAAGTGAAGCTGCATAGATATGTCCTATATAAAAGAAAAAAAACCCCAAAAAACAAAAGATTGACTTTTTTTGTAACACTTTCTCAAGTTCACATTAATTAAAAGTGATGTTGAGGGTAAGATTGGAATAAATGTTCATTGATTTTCTACTATGTGCTAGACATTGTCTTAAGCTCTTGTGTAATCCCACCCTAACGGGTAAATGTTATTACACCCAGTTTATAGATAAGGAAACTGAGGCTCAGTGAGGGTTGATGACTAGCTCTAGCACGCGTAGATGGCGAATGAGAGAGAAAGGACTGAAACTTTGGTAGGCTTGGCTCCAAATCAAAGAATTTTCCCACACCACTATGCTGTAGAGCTTCTGGACAGGATGATGTATAGGGCAGAACTGGCAAAATAAATGTGTTACCGTGTAAACATCAGACGAGTCAGATATTTGTCTAAGCAAACAAATTCTAATGTGAAGTGGGACAGGAGAAATCTTTTTATCTCTGTTACCTCCATGTTACCCTTGAGTGAACAAAGTAATTATTGGTCGGGGCAAAATCAGGGATTCTGGATAACTCATTAGCTCTTATTTGTTTAAAGTTTGATGGTGTATGACAAAAGGATTTGTTCCAGATGTCAAAGCAGCACAATGGAGTTTAACAGCCTGTGCCTTAGAAAAGCTCCACCACAGGAAATCACCAGGAGGCCACTGAGGGAGAGAGAACAGCTGGTCAAATCCAGGGCAACACCTCAAAAACTGCCCATCTCTCATCCAGGGAAGTCTCTTCACCCAGCTCCCAGTTCATGTTCTGTCCCACCTCATCTGTAAATTCTTGGCCCATTACTCTGATCATTAATGTCTTTTCCATTCTCAGAACTTAAAGTGTTTGAAAAAAAATTATTGAGATAAATTCCTGTTGGTGTTTGGTACTGGAAAAAATTTTGATCTGAAAAAAATTATCTTCTTTTTTTTCTTTTGAATCACATAATGAAAACTACCTAGTTCAGTATATTCTGACTTTTATTTGGGGTTCAGGAAGCTCAGAGCCAAATTTCCTACTCAAGTGCAGAGTTCTGGTTAGCCTAACTTTCTCATAAAATTATATGCCCACTCTGTTGTATACCTGCTTTTAACACTATTTAAATGATCCTCTATTGTCTGTATGAATCTTTATCACTTTACCCTGGTTTCTTTTTTTTTCCTTGGCAATTATTACCAACTAGAAAATTATTATTTGCAAATCAGTTTATTACCTGCCTACTCCGAAGAAAAATATAAGCATGAAAATCAAAACTACATTGAGATACCACCTCACCCTCATTAAAATGGCAATGATCAAAAAACAGAAAACAACAGTTGTTGGTGAGGTTGTAGAGAAACTGGAACCCTATCCATTGCTGGTGGGATTATAAAATGGTACAGCCATTGTGGAAAATAGTTTGATGGTTCCTCAAAAAGTTGAACATAGAACTACCATATGACACAGCAATCCCAGTCCTAGGTATATATCCAAAAGAAGTGAAGGCAGGAATGCAAACAGAAACCCGTATACCAATGTTCATTACAGCACTTTTCACAATAGCCAAAAGGTGCAAGCAACCGAAATGTCCATCAACAGATGAATGAATAAACAAAATGTGGTATATACACATAATGGAATACTACTCAGTCATAAAGAGAAGTCCTGATGCCTGCCACAAGATGGATGAAACTTGAAAACATTATGCTGATTGAATAAGTCAGTCTCAAAAGGACAAATACTGTATTATTATTTCGCTTATATGAAATAAGCAAATATATGTTGATGTTAGTTGCCACAGGTCAATTCCAACTCATAGTGACCCCATGTGTGCAGAGTAGAACTGGATGCACTCTATAGGGTTTTCAAAGCTGCGACCTTTCAGAAGAAGATTTCCAGACCTCTCTTCTAAGGTGCCTCTGGGTGAGTTTTAACTGCCATCTGGTTAGTAGTCCAGAGCTTAACCATTTGTACCATCCAGGGACTCCAAGCAAATATATAGAAATCAATGGTTATTAGTGGTCAACAGGGGTGGGGAGGAGGGGGAAGGAGGAAGTTTTTGCTTACGGGGCATTGAATTTATGTTAATGGTGGCAGAATGATTTGGAAAAGGATAGTGATAATGGTGGCACAACTTGAAGAAAGTAATCAATGTCACTGAATTACACATGTGGAAATTGTTGGGATAGAACATATTTTGTTATGTATATTTTCACCACAATAAAAAAACAAGAATATAAGCTCCATAACAGCATGAACATTATCTGTTTCGTTCAATGATGTATCCTTGGGGCCTAGAACAGTGCCTAGAATAATACAGACTCTCAAAAAATATTTGGGGAATTGAATTGAATACTAGGAATTCCCACTGGAAGTATGTGAAGTGGAAATGTCTATACACCTCACTTTCATAAGTGTTGGAGGGAAGGGCAGAAAGTCAAGACTTGGGTTACATAACGGCAGAGCAATCGTGATTTTTGCTTCCCCAATAACCTTCTATATATCTATGTCCAGTAGCCAATGATGGTCATTCCAGCTCTACTTGTTGTTAAGGGCCCTCCTATCTTTGTCCTCCCATGCCGCCCCAACTGGTCCCCCTTCATTTTAATTTGGCCGATTCTTTACTCCCACCTTGGGTCGTCTTTAGACCTCACATCCTTTTAATGTGTAGACTTGATTTCCTTGCTTGAATCTCTATTCTCTATGAAGATTTTGGATAATCACCCATTTGACCATGCCTCCCCTTGAATGCTGTTTATAAAATGCCTGCCCTTCCTTAGTCCCAAGAATCCCAGCCCCTGAAGAGGAAGCGTTAGGTACACTCCGGGGGAGGTACAACCATCAGACCCCTTGGACATGGTCCTTGCACACTCCCTGGGAACCCAAACCCCCAGGTCACCTCTCTTTCCTTGGTTGGGTCCAGGGTGGCTTGAGAAGTCTTCTTGGCATTGCTCCTGACAATGTCACTCATCCCTCACCAGCTTGGTGACTTGGTTGTACTACTTCTGTTCTTATTTTCCTGCTTTCTCCATCATTTCCTTCATTTAGCCAAAATGGGGTCATTCCATTAATAATGTTCTCAGCTTATTAATAAGCTCACATAGGGAGGCCTGACTTTTTACATGATTAAATAGTTACCTATACTGAAGAAATTGGGACAAGTTCCCAAAACTGGACTGAACAAGGACCCTCTGCCCTATTTATGTATTATTTTCTGCAACTGACATGGACCAGGACCTCAATCCTCCAATTCTCTAGGGTTGGCACATGGTTCAATCATCATTTCCAGAGTCCTCACCATTCCTTATCTAAGAAGGGTTAGCAGGTCCTCTTTCTAACTGCAGTGAAAACCTCCCACGATTCTGGGGTGAGCATGATCAGTAGAATCCCTCACTAACAGTAAAGAGTAAATACAGTACTGCTCCTCTTGTGTGACGCACAGTAGGCACTCCCTTTACAGTTGTGCATTTTCCTCTCCTACATGTACGTGTTGTCTTCCTGACAAGAATGTGACATGCTCAAAGACTGAAAATATTTCTTACACTTCTATTTTCTCAAAGGACCTGGAACAGAGCCTCTCACGTGGACCAACCAAAACCAATTGCCGTGGAGTCAATTCCAACTCATGGCGACCCCATGGGTGTCAGAGTAGAACTGTGCTCCACAGGGTTTTCAATGGCCGTGAGCTTTCGGAAGTGGATCACTGGGATTTTCTTCTGAGGTGCCTCTGGGTGGACTCAAACCACCAAGTTACCAGTTAGTAGCTGAGAGGTTAACCATTTGCATCACCCAGGGACTCCTCTCACACGGACAGTGATCAACAAATATTTGTGGTTGGTGAAGGATGTTAATTTTTATCATCATTAATAATTTTTGGAGCTGACACAGAGGAATGACATAAACATGATTTCAGCTTAGGGTGGAACTCATCCTTTAATTGATCATCCCAACATACTGAAGAATTCCATATCTTCCAGACTCAGACTTGTTATTGCTGCCTGCTTTATTGTGTTTTCCTAGCCCAGACATACTCTGATAGAAGAAGAAATTCCCTTCCAGCTGGGACTGCTCAATATTGTAGAAACCTGAAATGGTTTGTGCAGCCAACCTCCAGACTGTCTCCATCAGCTCGGATGTTTACAAGTGTTTCTATTTTCTCTTTCACGTACTTCTCCATTCTTCTCTTTAGTTCTCCAAGCCCAGCTATCTGAACACGGCTATTGTAAAAGTTTTTTCTATGCCCTTGGGTCTCTGTTCTGCTTTCAATCAATCTGAACTTCCTGTCCAAGGCTGACCCTCCTGACCCTCCATCTCCTTTCCTCAACTGCTTTTCCTCAGCCCCTCTCTTGGCCTAACTAGACATTTCCAGCCAGGTCAGGCTAAGTGCCACAGCAAACGACAGCACAACTCAGTGGCGAAACCCATAAAGGGTTATTCCTTACTCACATTTCTGCCCAATATGGGCTGGTGGGGTCATTCAGGACCCAGACTCCACATGCCAAGGACCCCAAAGTTCTCTAATGGATATGTCTCAGCCGGCCAGGACATGAGGGAAGAAAGAGGCACGGAGCATCATGCCAAAGGCATCATTCTACCCACACTCCGTTGTCCAGAACCCAGCCAGTGTGCCCCTCCCTACTGCAAGGGAGGCTGGGGAATGTTATTTTGTTCTGTGCCCAGGAGCAAAAGGAGAGTGGACATAACAGTCTCTGCCACAACCAAGGTCACAAGAAACATTGAACAGGAGCTTGCACTTCTTTTTGCAAATCCTAGGATTATTTCATAGTTAGAGGGACTAGGCCTGAGGAGAGACCAGGATCCATTTGATATCTGGAAGTCAGCGACCTCATAGTGGTTTGATTAGCAGAGATGAACTAAAAGATTCAACTCTTTTAACAATAACCATTAAAAAAAAAAAAAGAAAAAAACAGTTGCCATTGAATTGATTCTGACTCCTGGCGACCCCAGGTATGTCAGAGTAGAGCTGTGCTCCATAGGGTTTTCAGTGGCTGATCTTCTGGAAGTAGATCTCCACATCTTTCTCTCGAGGTTCCTCTAGGTGGACTCGAACCACCAACCTTGCGATTAGCAGCTGAGCACATTAACTGTTTACACTACTCAGGGACTCCTGAACAATAACCATACTTATTCTGCATCAAAAACTGCTCTAGGCACTTTACATCTTATTTACTCCTCGTGACAACTCTATAAAATAGTTACTACTATTATTACCATTTTATAGGGGAGCAAACCAAGGGACAGAGAGGTTAGATAATTTTCCCAAGGTTACACAGCTACCATATTTTTTCACAAATAATGTGCCTACATAAATAACATGCCAACACATGCAATGTACATAGTGCACCTTGGAAAATAATGTGCAAGGGGGTTTGCAAGGTTGGCAAAAAATGTAAACGCACATGTTATTTGTATAAAAATACAGTAGTAAGTGTCATATCTGGGATTTGAACCCAGGCTGTCTGATTCTAGGATCTATGCACTTTACAGCTATGATATTCTTCCCTAAAACAGGATGAGGTCAGCCAAGACATTTTCTCTGATGTCAAAGGGCATATAGGAAACGTTAGTGTCCTATCCCCACGTAGCCGACAAGCATGGAGTTCCACTAAGCCTTTACAGCACACGTGTACACAGGCTCTTTTGTCTTTTTCATATACAAATGACACTTTGTACTCTAGATCATATCTAGAGCCTCCTGTGGCTATGACAGAGAAATCAGAGAACTTTCCCTTCTACTTTCTCTCCTGCTTCCCTACCTCCAGCTTTTCAAGAATGAGTCCCTCGGTGGTGAAAAGGGTTAAGCGCTTGGCTACTAGCCAAAAAAATTAGCAGTTTGAATCCACCCAGAGTTGCCTCAGAAGAATGGCCTGGCAATCTACTTCTGAAAGGTCATAAGCCATTGAAAACCCTATGCTGTACAGTTCTACTCTGACACATATGGGGTCACCACTAATTGGAATCAGTATTTCAAGAATAAAAGATATTTAATGAACATGTACTGTGTGTTGGACACTTTTCTAGGTGGCAGATGGTGGAAGAGACAGAGAAGACATGCCAAATGAATGCAGTGTGTGTTCCTGCCTGCCATCTGGGACCGTAAGGAAAAGGAGACACAGCTGGGCAGTGAGCCAAGGCAACCAGGTGCTTACCTTTGTGGAGCCCACACATAGACATCTAGTCTGATACCTGCATAGTGCGAACGGTTAAGTATTCAACTACTAATGCCACGGAAGAAAGCCCTGGTGATCTGCTTCCAAACAGTCACAGCCTCGACAACCCTATGGAGCAGTTCTACTCTGCACACGTGAGGTCACCATGAGTCAGAATCGACTCGATGGCAGCAAGTTTGTTTGGCTTGGTTTTTATGATGCCATCTTGTGATGAGCACATGAAGAAAATAAGAGCAAGGGCACTCAGGGACACTGTCTCCTGAGGACATTCAGGTCAGGACAGGAACAGCCCAAGAGAACCCATTACTTTAAGATCTGGTGTAAGAACGTTCTAAGAAGGAGGTATAAATAACATGCTCAAAGGTCCAAGACAACAAATTTTTATCTTTTGATAATGACTTCATTTTTACATTTTCAAAGTTTGAACATTTACATTCTCTTTTTTAAAAATAATAACATTTTATTGTGGTAAGTATATTAAGTAATATATATATATATACGTACATGCACACATATCTATAAAACAAAATAGTTGCACTTTCAACATTTTTTACATATACAAGTCAGTGACATTAATTACATTCATCATGTTGTTCAACCATCACCCCATCGGTTTCCAACTTTTTCCATCACCTTTAACGGAAGCTCACTTCTGTTAAAAAACAATGTATTTTGAAATAGTTACGAATTTATGGAAAAGCCACAAGCACTGTTCAAAGGACTCCCATAAATGTGGGTGAACTCCCTTCGCTCAGTCCCTGATTGTTAACATTTCATTGCACTGCCCCATATCTCCCTCCGTATCTCTCTCTCCTCACTCTCTCTTTTGCCTTATCTCTCTCTCTTTCTCTCTCATTAGTCTTTTCCTTTATCATTTGACTCAAGCTGCACAGGTGATAGTCCTTCACCTCCACTCCACACTCCAGTATGTATTTCTTAAAACAAAAATACTCTCCTACATCATCACCATCCAAGCCTCCAAGTGAGGAAGTCAGCATTTTTACAACACTACCATCCAATCTATAGATCCCATACAAGTTTTCCCAACTGTCTCAACTATTTCTCATTTTCCTTTAAGGTCATTTACTTTTCTAGTCTCCTAGTCTCCTCCAACCTGGAACAGTTCCTAAGTCTCTCCTGTCTCTCAGACCCTGAACTGTTTTAAGAAGGGCAGATCTTGTGTCCTGTAGGCTGAGCCTGAATGTGGGCCCATCTGATATTTTCTCCTGACCAGACTCATTCCTCGTGGATCCCTGGTGGGAACACCATGGACAGGAAGCTGTACTCTTTTCAGAGTATCGCACTCCGGGCACACGATGCCAACCCACACCACACTGGGGACGGGACTCTCCATCACCTGGTCATGCTGGTGCCACCAGGCTTCTCCACCATGAAGGGGTCTGTGGTGCAATTAATCACTTTTGTGTGTGGGCTTTCTAGCCATGGTCTTGTAACTCCCACCCATGTGATTGTGTGATAGGGTAATTGTGGCCTACCAAGGGAATTGGTCAGTTTTGCCCTGAAAGAGAGTCCATTGCAGAGCAGAGAGGAGGAGTCCACCACTACCAAGGAAGGAGAGATCAGCAGCAGAGACCTGGTGGCAGGAGAGAGAAACCTGAGTGCCTTTGGGCAGAGGCTTAGAGCCAGAGAGCGGCATGCCTGTGAGCAGGCTGCAAAGAAGCTGTCATGAGGAAAGAACTGTATCCTGAGTGTTCCTGAGCCTGAATTATATGTGTTACTTTCCCAATAAACCCCATAATTTTGAGTATGGTCTGTGAGTTCTGTGTGGCCATTGCAGTGGATTATCGAACCCAGTAGACAGTGCCGTGGGGGAGATGATCGGTGTCAGAATTAGTAAAGATGGCGGAGACAGGAGGGAGGCTTGTCTGGCCTGCACCTCATGGGAGTCAACCTTGTGCAGTTGGTCTTGGTTCTCCTTCCCCCTTGTGGGGTTGGAGGAGGTCAGACCCCTCCCCACACTATTTTTACAGTATCATTTTTCCCTTTGTAATTGGTTATTATTTTGTGGTGTACATTCTGAGATCATGCCATTATTCTGTACATCATCCAATTACTACCCACTCCTGCCTGAATCAACCACCACCACGGTGGTTGCCAAATGGTGATTTTGTGTTTCCATCATTCCTAACACTTATTGTTGTTAGCTGCTATTGAGTTGGCTCCAACTCATGACCACCCCATGTACCACAGAACACAGCACTGCCCGGTCCTGCACCATTCTCATGATTGCTGGCATGCTTGAATGCATTGTTGTCTTCTAATTTAGGAGGCCCACCTTCCAGACTATATCAGACAATATTCTGTGTGACCCATAAGGTTTCTATTGGCTAATTTTCAGAAGTAGATTGCCAGGCCTTTCTTCCTAGTCTGTCTTAGTCTGGAAGCTCTGCTGAAACCTAACCACCATGGGTGGCCCTGTGACATTTGAAATACTGGTGGCAGAGCTTTCAGCATCACAGCAACATGCAAACCACCAGTGTATGGCAAACTGACAGGCAGATGGTGGTTTCGATTATCAGTTGGCATTTTACTGTAAAGTAAATGATACTCATTATCCACTTATTAATTTATATCAGTATAGACCCTCAGTATAGACCTATTTTATTCAGTGAATTGTAATCTGAACGCTTCCATACTATTTTTTTTTGTTGTTGTTGTACTTCAGGTGAAGGCTTACAGAACAAACAGTCTCTCATGAAACAGTAGTACACATGTTGTTTTATGACACTGGTTAACAAC
>NW_004444013.1:4130064-4162306 GCF_000243295.1 Trichechus manatus latirostris
GGGACCTCTGCATGAATCTCTCCTCACTCTCCGTTCTCTGTAAGTTTTCTCACTCCATTTGGTGCTTGGCTGAGTTCTTTATCACTTCATTTGATGTTTTAGGATTTCAGGATTGTTGTATTCTCTGTTTGGCTTAGTTTTTCGGATCTTTGCTGTGGAGGGACGGCGTGGTGCTTCTGCCTAGAGTGCCATTTTGCCGGAACTCCTTCCATACTGTTTTTGTTTGAGCATAGTCCCACAGTTATACTGACTCAGTGTTTACTACCAGTCTGTTTACCATCACGTTACTGTTCATTTCTTGTTTGGCTGAAGTTTATCTTCTAGTATTCCTTTAACAAGACCTCATGGGATTTATGTTCTCTAAATCCTTACCCACTTTAATTTTTTTTTTGTGACAGCTTTATTGAGATATACTTTACAAACCATACAATTTACTCACTAGAAGTGTACAATTCAATTGTAATTAGTATATTCATAGGATTGTGGAACCATTAACACAGTCAATTTTATTGCATTTTCATCGTCCCAGAAAGAAAGCCTATACTCGTTAGCAGTCACTGCCCATCTCCCCTCCCCACTTACGCAAACACTAATCTACGTTGGTTTCTGTAGCTTTGTATGCTGTCACACAATATGTGGCCTTTTGTGACTGGCTTCTTTCACTTAGCATAAAGTTTTCAAGGCTCATCCATGTTGTAGCATGTATCAGTACTTCATTTCTTTTTATGGCTGACTAATATCCCATTATATGGATATACCATCTTTTATTAATCCATTCGTCAGTCAGTGGACATTTGGGTTGCTTCCACTTTTTGGCTCTTATGAATAGTGCTGCTATGAGCATCTGGGGTAAGTTTTATGAGGACAAGTAATTTTATTTCTCTTGTGTATATAACTAGGGGTGGAGCTGCTGGTCAGTGGTGACTCTGTATTTAACCTTTTGAGGAGCTGCCAAAGCAGCTGTATCATTTTACACTCCCACCAGCGTATTATGAGGCCTCAATTTCTCCACATCCATGTTACTTTTTGTCTTTTTGATAATAGCCATCATATTGAGTGTGAAGTGCTATCTCATTGTGGTGTTGATTTTCATTTCTCTGATACCTAATAATGTTTAACATATTTCCTTGTGCGTATTGGCCATTAGTATATCTTCTTGGAGAAATATCTATTCAGTTCCTTTGAATTTTTAAATTGGGTTGTTTGTCTTTTTATTATTGAATAGTAATACTTCTTTAATTATTCTAGATACAAGTCCCTTATCAGATATATGATTTGTAAAAAAAGTTTTCTCCAATTCTGTAGATTTTCTTTTCACTTTTGATGATGTTCTTTGAAGCACAAAAGTATTTCCTTTGATGAGGTCTAATTTTTCTATATTTTGTTTTGTTGCTTATGCTTTTGTGTCATATCTAAGAAAACATCACCTAATTTAAGATAATGAAAAGTTACATCTGTGTTGTCTTCTAAAAGTTTTATAGCTTAGTTCTTACATTTAGGTATTTGACCCATTTTGAGTTAATTTTCGTATATGGTGTGAGGTAGGGGTCCAATTTAATTATTTTGCATGTGCATAACCAATTGTCCCAGCATCATTTGTTGAAAAGAATATTTTTCCCCACTAATTTTTTAAGACATCCTTGTTGAAAATAAATTGTTTCTAAATGTGAAGATTATTGGTAGACTCTCAGTTCTATCCCATTGATCTATATGTCTATCCTTAAGACAGTATTAAAATTGTATTAAAATTGTTTTCTTTTAACAAAAGTTAGGTGAGGTATAGAATTTTTGGGTCATTGTTTCTCATCTTCAAGGTTTTTAGGTATAGCTCCACTGTCTCTAACATTGGATACAGAGAAAGCTGAAGCCAGTCTAGTGTTTTGCTCCTTATAGCTCCAACACCCAAAGGATTCTTTTTCTTTCATCTATTACGTTCATTAATTTCTTGAATATGTCTTGTTGCTGATAGTTCCATGTCAGTTTTTCCTGGGAGCAACAGTGTGCTTTCATTATGTATATCTCATGTTTTTAAAATATACTTATGGAAAGTTTTCTTAAATTAAATCTTGAAATATGATTTTTTTTTCCTGTTCCTTCTCTTCTTTGAGTATACTAGTTATGGTACTTTGGGCCTCTTTTTATTGTCTATACAGGTAGATGGATAGACAGATAGATATAGATAAATACATACATGTATGTGTGTGCATAGTCTAGTTCTGGCTATCTTTTTTTCACTTCTGTTTCATTTTACTTGCTTTTCTCAACACTTTCTTTACCGTAATATTCACCGTAATAAATACTGTAATCTTTACTGTGTTTTTAGCCATAGTAATTCTTTGTTCTGCCTTTAATGTAGCATACATTTCTCAGGGAGTTTTACATTTCTCTTCAACTTCCTCCTTATTCTGCTTCCGTCTGCCAGCTTATGTTTCATCTCATTTCTTTGTCTTGCCATGTATCTTCTGCCTTGAACTCAAGTTTTTTTACAATATTTCATTAATTTTTTTTTTTAATTCTTGAAAGTATGGTGACAATATTCATCTGTTCAAAGACCATGTTTTTCCTCTATATGTTTCTCATTTTCCACTTTCCCCTTCTTTGTTTCTACTTTTGTTCATGTAGCATGTCTGTATAGTTCCTGCATTGCTCCCTTTCTGATTACAGCTCATCTTTGACTGAAGTGAGTTTTTTCCTGAACACACAATTTATGTAAGGATTTTGTGTCGTAAAGGGCTGGGCTGTTATTCAGGCCAGAAGTCATTCTCATGACTCAGTGATGTCTATAGGAGCAAGGCCTCTCACTCTCTTCAGCCAGTAGAAATATGCTCCCCATTGCAGAGTCTCCCCCTACCCTGGCCCACCTTACTGGCAGCTGCTTCCTGCAATTATGGTTCACTTGTCCCACTGTGGTTAATATTTAAGTGCTGTGAGTATATACCGGAAGGGAGCATAACAAAATGGCATCTGTGGTTGTCTCTGAAGTTTTGTGTCCTGTGAGGCTTTTATTCTGTTCTTTATGCTTGTCTATATTTTCATTTCCAACAAAACTCTATATCATTTTTGTAATCAGAAATCAGTACATTTTATTAAATGTAAGAGGTTTACACAGCTACCATGGAGTGAAAGGCAGACGAGACTGCATGGGAAAATGGGGTCTACAAGTTGTTTGGTCTGAAGGACACGAGACTGATAATGACAGGTCAGCTGAGGGGACCACAGAGCTCAGACCCCGCAGTGCACAATGAGCCCGTGCAGCTATCGCAATCACTGGGCTAAGCAGACACAGCACCCCGAAGCAAGGCTGGACAAAGGGAAATCGGATGCAACCAGATGATGATTATAATAATTACCATTCCCGCCTGACAGGAAACTGAAGCTCAGAGAGGTTAGGTAAATGGCCCAAGGCCTCTCCATTGCTGAGATGCGAATTCAGTTCTGATCTTCTGATTCCACATCCCAAGGCCTCTTCTTCCTGCCTCCTTATTAGCTCTCCAGCTGGGGTGACATGGTGTGTGGTGATGCTATTAACCAAGAGAAGGAATGCCGAGGAGGGAGTGAAGGCAGCTTGCAGGGAGAGATAATGAGCTCTGTTTGGGACATGTTGAATTACTGTGAGCAGAGCCCTCACAGCTCCGCTGTTGAAATAACACGGAGGCAGAGGCATCGTTTTATGTGAAACCCACTGTTCCTGTCACCTCACTCTGTCAGTCAAAGGAGGGAAGAAACTAATGTTTCTAGAACCCTGCTGGTGGCTGTCTTTCTCCCAGAATGAAGCCACCTATGATGGTGACACTGTGCCCTCCCTGAGACGAGGCTCTGACAGGGCTGCCTCTGAGTCATCAGGGGCCAAAGAGCTTCAGGGCCATTTCTCAGCGTCAGAACAATTTCTCAGCATCAGGACCATTTCTTGGCATCCACCCTGCTCCAAGCCCTGGATGGCAGCATTCCAGGCACCTGGGGATGGAGGTGGGGTAGAGGAGCACTGGCAGCCTTATTGAATTATCCCAGACTTCAGACTTGCCCTCCCCAGGGTGGTCTTGAGCAAACAGCCTCAGGAGAATGTTACCAGCACCTAGTTTATCCCTTCAGACTGACAGGCACCACTTCCGGAATCAGTCTCTGTCTTTGTTCACACGCTAGTCGGCCAAGACTGACTGCGAGGTTTCCAACAACAAGTACAACAACAACAAAAACACACCCAGATGAACTAATGGAAACTGTGTGTGATACATTTTTGCAAAAAATGCAGTTGTTAAATTTCCAGGCTATTTTTTATTGTTGTAAAGGTATCCATAACACATTTGGCAACTCAAGATTTTTCAGGTGTGCGATTTGGTGACACTATTACATTAATCATGATGTACGACTGTTACCAGCATCCGTGTCTGAATTTTTCATCACCATAAACAGAAACTCAATGCTTCCTGTACCTGTATAAACACAATGGTAGTATATGCCTCTTTTATTTCTGGTTGGAATAGTATAATATACCTGTAACTGGCATTTTAAAAAAAATCACATCTGGATTCAAGTTCAAACTCTGACACTTATCAGTTCTGTGCCATGGGTAATTTAGTCTCTGAGCCTCAATTTTCTCATCTGTAAAATGGGCATAATAATACCAAACTCATAGCATTCTTGTGAGGATTCAATTAAATGAGATAACGTGTGGAAAGCATTTAACACAGAGCTTAGAACTTAGCAACTGCAAAATAAATAGTAGCTATTGTCAATATTCTTTTGCAAAGCACAGTATTTAATACAATAGTGGGGGAACACAGTGGCCTGTACACAACCCCAGTATGGTTTTAGTCCTTGAGAATGGGTGTGGTAGTCATGAAGCGTTCTGCGGTCTTCTTACGTCATTCTCTACAACAGTGCAGATGGACTACCTGCTCCAGGTTTTGTGCAAAGAGAGCCTGTTATCAACGTGCCACAGTAACAAGTGTACGGTTATGAATCGCCCCTAGATGGTAAGCAGGACCAGAGACTACTTGTTTTAAACACCAGTATATACCAAGCATCTAGAAAATTACCTAGCACATAAAACCAAGACTAAACCTATTGCCATCAAGTCGATTTTGACTCACAGCGACCCTATACACATAGTAGGGTTTTAATACAAATTTTTACATTAAATCAACAAGTATATGTCAAAAAGCTTGTCTGCAGCTTGGCATTCTTTGCTTTCTTTAATTTGTCTCTAATAACCAGTTGACCAGTTGCCGTTGATTCTGACTCATGGCGACCCCATGTGTTGCAGAGCAGAACTGCAGGGTTTTCTACAGGGTTTTCATGACTGTGACCTTTCAGAAGCAGATTTCCAGGCTTTTCTTCTGAGAAGCCTCTGGGTGGATCTGACTCACCAACCTCTGGGTTAATAGCTGAGAGTTTAACCATTTGTGCCACCCAGGGACTCCAATTCATCTCTACTTCCTTGAAAACTAACCAACTTTGTATCAGTCAGGCTAGTCTAGGCTATGCTGTGATAACAAACAACCCCTGAGCCTTAGTGACTTATAACAACAATGATTTATTACTCACACTACATCTTAATTGTGGTTTGGCTGGCAGCTTTGTCCCTGTTATCTTACCCAGGAGCCAAGTGAGGTAGCTGCCAATGGCCAACGCTGACCGCTGCAGGCCAGAAGGAAGAGCAGGACAAGTCAAAAACTCGTTCTTAAGGCTCCCACCCAGAAGTGACTCAGGTCCTTTGTGCTCATGTTTCACTGGCCAAAGCATGTCACCTGGGCAGGCCTGACATCAAAGGGACCAGGGACCAGGGAAATGCAATCCCGCACAGTGCCTGGAAGAAGAGCTAGAATTTTTGTGAATGGTCCTTTTTTTTTTTATTCCCTCCCTCTCCCCCCACCAGGGAACCTTAGACTTGAAAGATTGAATAACTCACCCAAGTGTTAAGAAATTGCATCCTGGTCCGTGTGACTCCAGAGCACATGTTCTTTCAGAACTCACTGCATCCAAATTGTCTTCTTGGTCTGCTCATTTGTCACATCTTCATGGTGCCAAATGTCTGGTCTCTGTAGGGGTCTGCTTTTCCCTACATCTGAATGAAACCAGTTGCCATCAAGTTGATTCCTACTCATGGCGACCTCCATGTATGTCAGACTAAAACTGTGCTCCATAAGGTTTTCAGTGGCTGATGTTTTGTAAGTAGCTCACCAACCCTTTCTTCCAAGGTGCCTCTGGGTAGACTGGAACCACTTTTGGTTACCAGCTGAGTGTGTTAACCCTTTGCACCACCCAGGGACTCCTAGATTTGAAAAGACTTAGTATAACCAGATTGCCATTTCTTATAAATGTTAAATTCTAGAGAGAATTTACTCCTCAGAAGAGGATTTTCTTCAGACCACAGGAACAGCTAGTTAGCAAGGCCTCGGGTGGCACCAGGAAGCTGGCCTGGGTCACTCTGATGTGGCACAGATTTCTAAGCTGCTTACATCCAAGTGGCAAATCACGTCAGGATACATTGTGGCAAAGTCCTCGTAATCCAGGCCTGACAACCTTATTGGCAATCCAAACCCAGGCCAGCTTTTCCAAAATGGCTTGCCACCCCGGCTTTCTGAATAATCACTGCCCTACAAAAACCAAATGCAAGCCCTGTTACCTGCACTCTATTGCCAGCAAACGCTCAGAATACTCCTTTTATGTAAAAGTGATGAAGGAGGAAAAAGTGTATACCTTTTTTTCCTTCTAAAATGACGACTTGGAAGCTCGTTACTAATCCATTGACATTTCCAAATAGCACAGTTGTTTGAATTCAACCCTTTTAATGTTTCAGCCATGGTTCTTCACTTTGGAGTTAGAATACCGTTATATTAGGTAAGCAGAAATGTGGAGTGTGGCTAACCGAAATGAACTCACAGGTTCTTGGTTGCTGGTGTCAGCATTTGGTGTCTCAGCCACAGAACCCTGATCTGAACTGCTTAAAAGAATCTGAGCGTTGGCTATATTTTTAGTCTTTTCTGTTCCCTAACCATCACTTCCATCACCCACCTGTCAGTTTGTTTTACTGTGGTGGTTTGAGTGTTGCTATGATGCTGGAAGCTATGCCACCACTATTCCAAGTACCAGCAAGATCACACATGATGGACAGGTTTCAGCAGAGCTGACTAGTCTGTCCTAAAACAGATGAGGAAGAAAGGCCTAGTGAGCTACTTCTGAAAATTAGTCAATGAAAACCTTATGGATCACAACAGAACACTGTCTAACTCACTTGTATTGGACATGTCATCAGGAGGGATCAATCACTGGAGGAGGACATCATGTTTGGTGAAGTAGAGGGCCAGGAGGGTGTGGGATACCCTCAGTGAGATGGACTGGCACAATAGCTCCAACCATGGACTCAAACATGCTTATGGTCATGAGAATGACACAGGGCCAGGAACATTTGTTCTGTTGTACATAAGGTTGCCAAGAAGTAGAGCAGACTCAACAGACAGCAGCTAATAACAAGCCACCCCTTATCAATGGGTTCAAAGAAAATCACATGATCACAAGTCAGACAGAAGCAGATGGAAAAGGTAGAAAAGAAATGCAGGCCCTTTGGAGACTTAATTGTGGCTCTCAGCCAAGGATACGCAACAGAATGATTTGTGTAGCTTGTCATAATCTGTATCTGCCCAGGACGCACCCCAAACCGTAGAATCAGAATGCCCAGGTATGGGCCCGAACACATTATCTCTTGAAAGTGCCAGGAGGTGTGTGTGCCACTTTCAGTATGAAGACCACTGAATAGCTGAGCAAGTACCCCTTCCTTCCTCACTGTCTTATTCCTGTATGTGTATAATTCTCATCAAATGTGTGGTACATTTTTACATGTTATATTGAGGTTAGAGTATATTTACCATGATCCTGAATTCTGCTAGGTTCTGCCAGTTTCTGGATACTAATCAACGTCACTTTAAGTGTTTGTCCTAAGTCTGCTGGATCACTGACCCACACTTGTCAAGCAGTGTGGGCTTGGTCTACCCCTTCCCCCAACTTTTCTTGCAACTTTCAGGTACACACCACAGGGAGGGGATGGTTGTCTCGCACACAGTGCCTGCTGCAGTCTAGCCCTGTGACCTGCCCCTTTTCCAGCTGCTGTTCACCCCACCCTCAAGTGAGCCATCTACAAGGTGGTGCGGACCCACACTAAAACTATGAATCTTCTTGGGGCACCAGTGCTGTGGTTCTCCACCTGTCTCCACGACTCTAACATTCATCTTTCTTGCTAGATCCCTCTTTAAAGCATTTTTTTCTAAATGACCCCTATTCATCCAGCCAGCCAGCCAGCCAGCCATCCATCCAGCCAGCCAGCCAGCCATTTTGCTATCTATTTATCTAAGGAGCCCTGTTGGCGCAATGGTTAAGCACGCAGGTGCTAACCAAACTTCTGGCAGTTTGAACCCACCTGCAGCTCTGTGGGAGAAAAAGACCTAGCGATCTGCTTCCGTAAAGACTACTGCCTAGGAAACAACAACAGCAATCTGTCTGTCTGTCTGTCTCTCCATCTGTCCATCTGTCCTTTTGTCCATCTGTCCTTCTATCCACCTATTTATCTGTCTATCTAGGTGTTGGGAAAAGACTAGGGGTAGGTGGGACCCCCAGAGCTGAGTCGCTCATACCGTTGGAGACACAGGTTCCCAAATGACTCCACAATTTCTGTCTCCCAGCAGCTTAGGCTCTGATGGATGATCAGGTTGGGCTGTCACTCCAGATTCCTTCATTTGTGACATTTTATCTCTCAGGAGCTTCACTCTCCCTCCTGCAACCTAGCTTCTGCTGCTTTCCCACCCAGAGTCTATTTAGGCCCTCTCCTACAACTACCTTTTGTATTTCATTCACGTTATTAGCTTGCCTCTAACAGAGACAAGAAGACAGGATCTCTGAGAAGGGAGGCTTCTATAATGTCACTGTCAATAAGCCTCCACTCCAAGGGGCCAGAGGCCTGCAGCTCAGACCAGGCGGTGGATCTAAAGGGGAGTAGGGGAGAGTCAAATTAGAATCTTCCATTTGGACTTCTCCCAGAAGGAATCAGTGTCTGGGGGACACTTCCTGCAAGATCTGATGGCAGCCTTCCCAGGAAAAGTGGGAAAGGTGGGGCAGGAAGGTAGAGAGCGAGTCTTCCTCACTCCGACTTCGTGTCAATCGATAACTTTTGGTTCCAAATTAATTCCAAATTTAAATAGCACACACAGCTATTTGAAAGCCTGTCCTTTGGCTTAGCACCTCAAGGGTAGCCAAAGGGCCCAGACAGAGTGAGGCAGGGAAGACTGAAGACAGAGCTCTGGGAAGAGCAGCTGGCATGCTGGGCCTTCTCCTGAGAGGGAGTGAAGGAAATGGGGCTCCAAGAGCCACTCAGAAAGCTTCCAAATGTGTTCCCTGCTTTCTTTTAAGAGACCCAGGGGACAGACATCTGGCTCAAGCCTGAGAAAGAGAAAGTGAATTGTGGACTGGGTCAGACTCCCACCCCAAGACACTAGGTGGGTGAGAGGAGGGTGACCACCTGTCTCGATGGCCTTGGGATCGGCCAGCAAAGGGTGTGATGGGGGTGGGGGAGTGAGTGTTTCTTGTGGAGCAGATTGGGCAGTTGTAGGATTGTCTTGGGTGCTCTTCAATCAGGCTGCCTGAAGGGGCCAGGAGCCCCAGCCAAAAGAGACTGGAGAACTGCCACTAAATCCCCAGGGCTGAAGACGGACTTGCAAGTGACAACCCAGAATAGAGATACATCTGCCCAGGTCAGGGGACAGCATAGTCCTCAGAATTGCCCAAACCTTAAACATCAAGCAGATCCAAGGAACAAAAAGCCAGATTTAAGAAACACTTTCCTGTCCCTCCCCTTTCCTCAGTGCTGCTTCCATAGCTGTAGGGTGTTGGGGGACCAGTGAAGAGCAGAAGCAGCAGGAAGAGAATTTTGAGAAAACTGACCACCCTACCTGCTTCCTAGCTGCAGGCTTCCAGCCTGGGGAAGAGAGAAGATTTAACACCAAGTCATATTCCAAGATTCCATTTAAATTTTGGTGTGGGCATTCTAATTTCTGAATCAATCTGCGTCTGTGCTTTAAAGTAAATTTTGGATGTTGTGTATGTCCAAAGTACGTGAGACAAAGTCTGGCCATCCTTACTTCTAAGGAGCATTCTTGCTGTACTTCTTCCAAGACAGACTTGTTTGTTCTTCTGGCAGTCCAAGGTGTTCAACATTGCTGGCCAACACCATAATTCAAATGCATCAGTTCTTCTCCAGTCTCCCTTATTCATTGTCTAGCTTCGCATGCATATGAGGCAATTGAAAGTACCATGGCATGGGGTTGCACACCTTAGTCCTCAAGGTGACATCTTTGCTTTTTAACACTTAAAGAGGTCTTTTGCAGCCGACTTACCCAATGCAATATGTTGTTTGCTTTCTTAACTGCTGCTTTCATGGGCGTTGATTGTGGATCCAAGTAAAATGAAATCCTTGACAACTTCAATATTTTCTCCATTTATCATGATGTTGCTTATTGGTCCAGTTGTGATGATCCACCACTGGTCTGTCAGTTTGTCATACTGTGGTGATTTGTGAGTTGTTGTGATTCTGGAAGCTATGGCACTAGTATTTCAAATACTAGCAGGGTTACCAACAGAGAACAGGTTTCGGTGGAGCTTCCACAGACTAAGACAGACTAGGGAGAAGGACCTGGATATCTACTTCTAAAAAAATTGGCCAAGGCAGGCCAAGACAGCAGAGTAGTCGGAAGCTTCATGACATCTCTTTTACAACAACGTCTCAAATAAACAAGTGACTCAGATATACATGACAATTTAGGAACCCTAAGCATCAAAGACAAAGCTGAAGAATCAGACTGAGTGACAGGTGGGAGGAGAGATAATTCAGAAATAGTGGAAATGAAGAATTACAGATCGCTGGCATCCTGCTAGTTGAACCTGTGCAACGCAGACATATTGAGTCAAGCAAGCAGCACTCCCAGCCGAAACTCTCCCACCTGGTGCAGCTAAGCAGGAGTGACTCTGCACGCAACTCCAGTCAGCCAAGAGTGCTTTCAGCCCTGGAAAATTAAGTGCACATGCCCGACATACTGCATGCACCCCAGCAGCCCCCCCAACCAAGGAGCACTCTCAACTCCTCACTCTTTCCCTCTCCCTGCTCTGACACCAGTCCAGTGGTATTCAATACTGCCACACCTCCTAAGCTGGGAGCTCATGGCCCCGGTCTGGAGGCATCTGCTCTTTCGCCCTTTGCCCAGCCACCAATGCTGGTGATCCACAGATTTGCAGCACCCTTAACCCCATCTAATCACCTGTGCCAACACCTTGGAGGATGAACCAGCACAGCTTCTCCACAGTGGAACAAAGCGGACAACATTACCAACTGAAGCCCACTTCAAGTGCAGCAGCTAAGTTGGAGCTATAGATCTGTGGCATTTGACATCACCCTACCCCCTAAGCCTGTATGTCTCATCTCTGTCAAAGGCACCTGCCCTTTCACCTAGCCAGTCCCGCAAGGGATCCATGGACTTGCAGTGCCCTCTAGTCACTCTGACAACCTGTGCCAGCACCTTGCTGACCGAGTCTGCACTTTGCGTCCATACTGGGACAAAGATGGCAACATTCCCAGATGAAGCCCACTTCACCTTCAGCAGCTAAGCTGGAGCTGCAAACCTGTGGCATTCGACACTGTCCCATCCCTTAAGTCGGTAGCTGTTAGTCCAGTCTGGGACACCTGCCCCTTTGCTCAGTCACTGGCACAGAGGCCCATGGACTTGTAGCACCATCTGCCCCCTCTGGTCACCTGCACTAGCACCTGCTGGCAGAGCCTGCACAGTATGGCCATATTGAGGAAAGCTAGTAGCATTCCCAGCTGAAACCCATTCCACCTGGTACAGACAAGCAAGAGAGACTCTGCACTCACATCCAGAGTCAAGCAGGGGTGCTTCATGCCCTGTGAAAGTTAACTGCACCCACCCCACTCACCATGCTCAACCCAGCCCCCTGTGCCAGAGGTCTGCAGGCCTGAGGAGCACTTCCACCCTACTTGCACATCCCACTCCTTGCTCCCACAGCTGCAGACCTGTGTCATTCACCAAGACCCCACTCCCTAAGACAGGAACTCAATTACCCATAAAGGAGGCCTGATGACCAGCTGTATTACCCATGCCAGGGGCCTGAGGACTGGTGATACCACCCAACCCCTCCAGCCAATGACAACAGTCGCCCAAGGACCAGCTGCACAACCAACCTCATGATGCACTCTAGTGGACGGGGAACACCTTCCAACTGGACACCTGTGGGCAGGTGACATTTCCTTGCCTTGCTCCAAGCATCCACACCCCTTACAACTGGAGGCTTGTGCATGCTCTGTACACCCCCACACAACCCTGCCTGCCTGAGACTGTTGGTGAGATTCTCCACACCACCCACCTGGTGAACGATAACCTGGGCACTTTAGTCCCAACCATCCATCAAGTGGAAGAGCACACAAACAAAACCTAACAACCCTACAAGCAGGGAGAACAGCTCCTGCACCCACGGATAGGTGACTAGCAGGAAAGATACATCACCTCACCAAAAATGACACCTACATCCTCTGCACCTGCACAAGAACAGTGAACAGGGACTCCTGCTCAGGCACCTAGCTGCTGGTACATCCACCCAGAGACAGGAGGTGAGAGCTTCAACATAGCCAGATTAGTGACCAGATTAACACACATGCCCAGCCTACTCAGATATATCAAAACAAAATGAAACAAAAATTCAGGACATGGCAAAAAAAGTACAATAAATAAATATAATAACTTTTTGATGTCTAGGAGAAAACAGACAATACAAATCACGTGAAGAAGTAGGACAAGATGGCTCCAACAAATGACCAAAATAAAGAACTGGAAAACCTTCCAGAGGAAGATAAGGCACTGAAACAACCTGATAAAGAATTAAAAAAAACTAATATACAGAGCTCTCCAAAAGATCAAGAAATATCATAGAAAACACAGATAAAACCAAGGAAAACGTAGACAATGCCATAGAAGAATTTAGGAAAACAATACAAGAAGAAAATGACAGAAGAAACAGACTATTAGAAACCATACCAAAAAAAAAAACAAAAACAAAAACAAAAGCTTAGCAATAAAATTTCAGAATTTGTCCTCAATTGAAGGACATAGGAGCAGAATTGAGACAATGGAAGACAAAATTAGAGAGATTGAAGTCAAATCCCTTGACCGCAATTTGTTTGAGTAAGCATCATAAAAAAGAATGAAGAAAAATGAAGAACCCTAAGAATTAAGTGGGACACTATCATCAAGAGGCAAAACTTATGTGTGATTGGAGTTCCAGAATTGGGGGGAGGGGGCAGCAGTGTAAAGCATAGAGAGAATTGTTGAATATTTACTGGCAGAAAACTTCCCTAATATTATGAAAGATGAAAAGATATCCATCCAAGAAGCTCAATGAACCCCATACGGATAGACCCCAAAAGAATGTCACCAAGACATACCATAATCAAACTTGCCAAAACCAAAGACAAAGAAAGAATCCGGAGAGGAGCTAGGGAAAAACAAAAGTCACCTACAAAGGGGAACCAATACGACTAAGCTGTGCTTACTCAGCATAAACCACGCAGGCAAGAAGGCAATGGGATGACATATATAAATCCTTGAAGTAAAAAAAATACCAGCCAAGAATTATATATCCAGTAAAATTGTCTCTCATATATGATGGTGAAATTAGGACATTTCCAGATAAACAGAAATTAAAGGAATTTGTAAAAAAAAAAACAAAATTTCAAGAAATGTTAAAGAGTCTTCTGGTTAGAGAACCACAAAATCAGACAACAATCCAAGATTAGGACACAGGACAGATCAACCAGATACCAACCCAGATAAGGAATTCTCAAAAATCAACCAAAGCTAAAAGACTGCAAATAGGAAACCAGAGATGTCAATATAAAAATGACAACAATGTCAAAACAGAAAAGAGGGACTAAATAGTGTAGTTGTAAAACTTCCATATGGAGAGGAAATCAAGATGATATCAAAAAATAAAAGACTGGTTTAAACTTAGGAAAATAGAGGTAAATATCAAGGTAACCACAAAGGAGGCTAACAAACGGAACCATCACAATAAAAATGAAGAAAAACAAAGACTCAGTAAAGACAAAATCAACAATAATGAAAGAAATGAAAAGAAAATCCATTAAAAAAGAACTTAGCACAGAAAATGAACCATCCTGTCCTGTTTTTGTAAATGTTTTGATATTATCTGCTGTCTTCGGGGCATTCAGTAGTTATTTTTCTCATTTATTGATTGTAGATTTGTTTGTTTCATCTTTTTTTTTAATTTGGCTATGTCTGAGCAGGCAGGCTGTGTGTTCTTTGTTGTTTGCTCGTCTGTGGGCACGATACTTTTCACTTCCTTCTCCAATTATCAGGGTCAGTCACTCAGATATGGTACAGCAGGGCAGGTCTAGCTGAAGAGGAGTTGCTGGGATGGGTTGTTTGTGGCACTTACTACAGCAACCAGGGCTAACACACCACTTTTGATAAAGGACAGAACAATATTTAGTAAGAAATTCAATAAAGATACAGAAGATCTAAATGCCACAATCAACCAATTCTACCTCATAGACATATAGAACGCGCCATCCAACAGCAGCAAAGTATACATTCTTCTCCAATGCCCATGAAACATTCTCCAGAATAGACCACATTTTAGACCACAAAGCAAGCCTCAACAAAATCCAAAACACAGAAAAAATACAAACCATATTCTCTGACCACATTGACATAAAAGTTGAAATCAATAACAGGAATATCAAGAAAAAAGATCAAATACATGGAAACTGAACAGCACTCTGCTTACAACTACTGGGTAGTAGAAGAAATCAAGGATAGAATAAAAACATTCATAGAATCAAATGAAAATGAAAACACATCTTACCAAAGCCTTTGGGGCACAGAAAAATCAGTGCTTAGAAGACGATTTATAGCAATAAATGCACACATAAAAAAATAATAATGAGCCAAAATCAAAACAATAAGCCTACAACTTGAACAAATAAAAACAGAGCAGCAAAAGAAGCCCACAGTCACTGGAAGAAAGGAAAAAATAAAGATTAGAGCAGAAATAAATGAAATAAAGAACAGAAAAACAATAGAAATACAAGACCGGAAGTTTGTTCTTTGAGAGGATCAACAAAAATCAATAAACCATTGTCCAAACTGACAAAAGAAAAGCAGGAGAGAAAGCAAATAACCCGAATAAGAAATGAGATGCAACAGAACCTCAACTGAAATAAAAAGGATCATGATAGAATACTATGAAAAATTATACTCCCACAAATTTAAACACCTAAAGGAAAATTTCTAGAAACATATTACCTACCTAAACTAATACAAACTGAGGTAGAAAAACTAAACAGACACATAAAAAAGAAGAGATCGAAGAGGTAATAAAAAATGCCTAACCAAAAAAAAGCCCTGGCCTGGATGGCTTCACTGGTGAATTCTACCAAACTTTCAGAGGCAAGCTGACACCAATACTACTCAAACTATTTCAGAGCATACAAATGAAGGAATACTCCTGAATTTATTCTATGAAGCCAGCTTAACCCTGATACCAAAGCCAAACAAAGACACCACACACACACACAAACACACACACAAAAAAACTACAGACAAATTTCCCTCTTGAATATAGACCCAAAAATTCTCAACAAAATTCAAGCCAAAATAATTCAACAGTGTATCAAAAAAAAGAAAACAACAACAACAACAATACATCATGAATAAGTAGGATTCATACCAGGTAGGCAAGGATGGTTCAACATTAGAAAATCAATCAGTGTAATCCACCACTTAAATAGAACAAAAGAATCACATGATCTCAATCAATGTAGAAAAGGCATTTGATTAAAATTCTCAGCAAAATACGAATAGAAGGGAATTTCCTCAGCATAATAAAGGGAATTTATACAAATCCAACAGCCAACATCATTCTCAATGGAGAGAGACTGAAAGCATTCCCTTGAGAATGGGAACCAGACAAGGATGCCCTTTATCAGCACTCTTATTCAACATTATGCTGGAAGTCCCAGCTAGAGCAGTAAGGAAAGAAACAGAAATAAAAGGCATCCAAATGAGAAAGGAAGACATAAAACTATCCCTAAACACAAATCATATGATCCTATACATAGAAAACCCCAAAGAATCCACAAGAAAGGTATTGAAACTAATACAAGTTTTCAGTAAGAGTAGCAGGAGACAAGATTAACATACAAAAATCGACTGGATTCCTCTATACCAACAAAAAGAACTTCAAAAAGGAAATTAGGAAACAATACCATTTACAATAGCCCTCCAAAAGATAAAATACTTAGGAATAAATTTAACCAGGCATGTAGAAGACCTATACAAAAATTATAAAACACTACCGCAAGAAACCAAAAGAGACCTACGTAAATGGAAAAAACATATCATACTGATTGATAGGAAGACTCAACATTGTAAAAATGTCAATACTACTCAAAGCGGTCTACTGATACAATGCAATCCTGATCCAAATTCTAATAGCATTCTTTAAAGATCTGGACAAACTAGTTATCAACTTTAAATGGAAAGGGAAGAGGCCCCAGATAAGTAAAGCATTACTGAAGAAGAAGAACAAAGTGGGAGGCTTCACACTACCTGGTTTTGGAAACTACTATACAGTCACGGTAGTCAAAATAGCCTGGTACTGGTACAACAACAGACATGTAGACCAACGGAACAGAATTGAGAACCTAGATGTGAATCCATCCATCTATGGGCAGCTGATCATGATCTCAGGGGACTTCTAAGTTAACTGGCATAACACAGTTCATAAAGAAAATGTTCTAAATTCTACTTTGGTGGATAGTGTCTGGGGTCTTAAAAACTTGCAAGTGGCCATCTAAGATACAGCTATTGGTCTCATCCCATCCAGAGCAAATGAGAATGAAGAAAACCAAAGACACAAGGAAAATATTTGCCCAAAAGACAAATGAACACAGCCTCCACCAGCCTAAGCCCAGAAGAACTAGATGGTGCCTGGCTACCACCACTGACTGCTCTGACAGGCATCACAGTAGAGGGTCCCTGAGAGAGTGGGAGAAAAATGTACAACAAAATTCAAATTCACAGAAAAAGATCTGACTTACCGGTCTGAAAGAGACTGGAAGAACCCTCAGTACAATGGCCCTCGGACACCCTGCTAACTCAGAATTCCTGCAGCTCCTGAAGCCCCCTTCTCAGACAAAGATTAGACAGGGCTATAAAACAAACAATAACACACGTAAGGAAAGTGCTTCTTACTTCAATCATATATATGTGACCAAATGGGCAACTCCTGCTCAAAGCAAGATGAGAAGGCAGGAAGGGACAGGAAAAATGGACAAATGTACAGGAGGATCCCAGGGTGGAAAGCAGGAGAGTGCCGTCACATCGTGGGGATTGCAAGCAATGTCACAAAGCAATTTGTGCATAAATTTTTGAATGAGAAACTAACTTACACTGTAAATTTTAACCTAGAGCACAACAAAAAGTAAATAAATAAATAGACCAGTGAAAACCTTATGAATAGCCATGGAATGCTAGATACAGGAAAATTAAAATGCTCCCCCCACCCCCTTTAAAGCGTTTTCCTTCCTCCTCCCAGAGCCAGCCTGGAGAGTGTCAGTCTACAGTGTCATCTGGGAGTTGATGTGATGTGAGTTGGAACACAAGTCAATGGTATTGACTGAAAATCTAGTGACAATGCCCAGGTTTATTGATAAGCAAGTGTGCCACCAGATGCATTCCTGGGTTTTGCCCCAGAATTGCTGTGTAGGCAAGCAAGCTGCAGCCTGGCACAATGTCCCAGAACTTTCCACGTCTCCTGGAGAGTCTGCTCCATTCTGCGAGACGTGTGTTTCAGGGTGTCCCTGCTGTGCTCTGGACAACTCTGTTGAGGCTGTCTTTCATAAGGTGGCTTTGTGAAGCTTCAGGAACACTGGCATTGCAGTCTGCTAGGCTTGGGTTCAAATTGTGACTCTGCCTGCAGCTAGGTCTCTGACCTGGTATATCACTAACGGTGCTGATTCTCTGCATGGCCATCTCCAAAACCTCAAAGGCTTGATTTGAGGATTAAACAAAGCAACGTATGTGAAAGCCTTTTGCACAATGCCTGGCACATAGTAGGCCCTCAGTAAATGATAGTTGATCATTTTAAGGTTATTTTAATAATAAAACAATAACCCTACTTTACTGCTAAAGAAGAAGCCCTGGTGGCGCAGTGGTTAAAGAGCTCGGCTGCTAACCAAGCCCAACAACTGCTCCTCAGGAGAAAGATGTGACAGTCTGCTTCTGTAAAGATTTACAGCCTTGAAAACTCTATGGGGAAATTCTACCCTGTCCTATAGGGTCACTATGAGTAGGAATCGACTCGACGGCAATGGGTTTTGGTTTTGGTACTGTTAAAGATATGCTAGATTATAAAGTAAAGAAATAATTCTTGACTAGGACTTGGTGGCCAGGAGTTGATGGACAATCAATGCCCAACTTTCTTGAAGACCAAAACCAAAAACCAAAGCCAATCTCATTGCCTTCAAGTCAATTCTGACTCATGGTTACCTGTGTTACCGAATAGAACTGCTCCATAAGTTTTTCTTGGCTGTGATCTTTATGGAAGCAGATTGCCAAACCTTCCTTCTGTGGCCTTCTGGATGGCTTTGAACTGCCAACCTTAAGTCACTAGTCGAGCACAAGCCATTTCAGGAGCCTTACTTGAAGCCTAGAAAGTAAAATATCAGTAGAATTGACTGCAGTTTAATGTGGAGATTAATATTCAGCCCTTTGGAATGCTCATATAATCATATTTTTACAAACACTAACATTGAGGAAAGATGTTTGAAAGTGCTAGTCCTACCATTCCATCCATTGCCTGGAAGCCAGCCTACTTATGCATTTTTCTCCTCTTTGATTTTCATTTGCCTGTTAAAAGCAGTGGTGGGTAAGGCACTGAGATTTTTAAAGCCACGCTGGAAACACCAAAGTGGGCAAAGCACAGCTTTACTAACAGAGGATATTTAAAAAGATACATTATTGTGGATGGAAGGAGATAAAATTACATGTGAGTATAAAGGGAGCGTGGCCAATGGAAGGCATTTGGATACATTCCTGTGGAGCCAGCACCTTCTCAACGGATCCCAGGCACCTCAAGCACCATGCAAGCTTTCAAATTTGTAGCAAGTTTTCCCCATGGTTCCCTTACATTGCTCTTTGTGTAAGGGCTTTGCTCCCTTCTCTGCCCAGAGCTCTAATTCGGGAGGAGGCACTCACTGCAACGCCCCCCAAGCCCCACCTCCAGAGTCAGGGCCAGGACTTCCAGGCGCTTCCCATCTCTCTGGCTCTCTCATGGAGCCTCAGGAGCTTTTCCATGCCCCCTTCCTCCACCTGTGAAGACACCAGGCTGTCAATGTGGCTTGGTTTCCATTGGCTTCCAGGCTGTCCATTGGCTGGTATTGTCACTGCAGTCTGTGCAACCACCCCCCTAACTTGTTTGTGTCAACATTTAATGACTATCTGCCATGTTCCAGACTGTATTAAAGGTTTTACATTTGCTACCTCATTTGATCCTTAAACCAGGATTAAACTGTAAAGGGCAAGAGAGTGGCTATTTTAGGCTTTGTAGGCCATTTGGTCTCTGTTGCAGCTACTCAACTCTACTGCTGTAGAGCAAAAATGGCCATAGACAACGTGCAAATGAATACTGGACTGCGTTCCAGTAAAACTTTATTTACAAAGGCAGGCAGCAGGCTGGGCTTGGCCCACAAGCTGTGGTTTACTGAAACCTGCTCCAAACAGTTCCTTGAAGTAAGTACTTTATCAACACCCATTTTACAGACAGGAAATGAAGCTTTCAGAAGTTAAGCAATTATCAAAGATCTTTCAAACTGTGACAACCCAGGGTTCCTCAGATTCCAGTGCCCTTGTGAACCTCTGTCACAATGCCTGCAAATGATGAAGACGTGAGCCTCAGGAAGCAGAGAGATGGACAACAGGTACTGTCCCCAGTGGTCTATTCAACCTTCCCCCCAGGTCCTCATATGTTCCACACCAGCAACTAACTTTTCCTTCTTAGCTCTAGTCCTATTCACAGAAGCAGTTCCTTTGGTTGCTCAGATGTGAAAGCGTCAGCTGGGCGGGCAAGCCAACTCTTGCTAACTCTCCTGTACTAGAGTTCAACTTCCAACAGATTTCTGGATAAAGACACCAGCTATTTCTTACATGGCCAGGAATTTAAATGATATTTTTTAGTATATGTATTAATGGCATTTACCAATTTAATAATTAAATTATTGAGTGAGTGTGTTGTGCTATTTGTGTGTGTGTGTGAATGCCAGATATTAAGTACTGAGAATATACCACGAGGCAGTAAAAAGAACAAAGCTTCTTTCTGCCTCTTTGAAATTACCATCTAAATCTGTGTGTGATGGGCTACATTTTGTATAATTTATACAGTTTATCCCACCACCCCTCTGTGCTGTGATGCTAGAAGCTATGTCGTTGGCTTGTATATAATACCAGCTGGGTCACCCATGGTGGACAGGTTTCAGTGGAGCTTCCAGACTAAGACATACTAGGAAGAAAGATCTGGTGATCTACTTCCAAAAATTAGCCAGTGAAAAGCCCATGGATCACAACAGAACATTGTCTGATATAGTACTGGAAGGTAAGCCCCTAGGTTGGAAGGCACTTAAAATACACAGAAGGCGCAACAATGGACTTAAGCATACCAATGATTGTGAAGATGGTGCAGGATTGGGCAACGTTTCGTTCTTTTGTAAATGGGGTCTCCATGAGTCGGAGCTGACTCAGTAGCAACTAACAACAACAACATGTAGTTGATCAAATTCTTCTCTGTATGATTCTGATTGACTCTAGCAACCTACAATAGTTATCGTTGTTGTTAGGTGCCATCAAGTCGATTTCCACTCATAGTGAGACATGTGGCAGAGCAGAACAGCCCCACAGAGTTTTCTTGGTTGTAATCTTTACAGGAGCAGATTGCCAGGTCTTTCTCCTGCAGAGCTGCTGGGTGGGTTCGAACCACCAACCTTTCAGTTAGCAGCTGAGTGCTCAACCATAGTGACACCAGGGCTCCTAGGTAACACTAACCCCATTTTAAAGGCGAGAAAAGCTCAGGCTAAGGGTTGCAGAGACATGCAGAGGTTCACACAGTGACAAGCTGGGTGCTGGCTGAGTCTCCAGTGGCACAGGGCCTCTGCCCCGCCCCGTGCCTTCTGCTGCCACACCTAGGTGCTCCACTGCCCCAGCAGCCCCACTCAGCACGTTCTCCTGCCTTCTCCACCTCCAGCTGGCAGAGTCTTTGTCTGAACTTTATTTAACCTGGCTCCTGTCCAAGCCCTCTGGCAGCTGTCCTGGTGCTCGCTTCTGTCTGCCCAGCATCGCCCAAGCTCCATCCTCAGCCATCTCCTGCTTTGGCAGCCAAATGTTCTCAATTTTATGTTCTCCCTTGGCCACGCTCACAGGGTGGAGAAAAGCTGAAAGATTGTTCACTTTCTTAACAGGCTTGCTTTCAATTCAGCCACAGCTGCTACACCTTTCAGAAGGGAGATGGATCCCAAGGCAGATGGCTCAGCAGCGACTATTTTAAGCCCAAGAATCACAAGAACAGATCCAAAATAACTCAGCCAGCAGGGGTCAAAGGCAGAGCAGAGCTGCTGGCTTTAGAGAAAGCATGACCCTGAATCTTTGGAGTCCCCAAGTGAGTCAGTGCTGGTGTTTTCTCCTTAATGAGACTTCTTCAGTACAGAGTTTCCAGGCTGATGTTTCACAGCTGACTTGGCTTTGTCCAGCTGCTGCTTTCAAAAACAGCTTGCTCTGGGCACTTCAGAGCCCTTATCTGAGTATTTGTCACTACCCCCCAGATTTGTACTAGGGGAAAAACTGGTACCCTGTATCAGTCAGTTAATTGCAATAATAATGCCTTGTAAGAAACCGCCTCAAAACTCAATGGCTTACCATCAACAGATGAATGAATAAACAGAATGATATCTACGTACAATGGACCATCACTCAGCCATAAAGAGAAATGAAGTCCTAATGCACATGCGACAATGAGCCTTGAAAAGATGATGCTGAGTGAAACAAGTCAGACACAAAAGGACAAATATTGTTTTAAGATCTCACTTATGTGAAAGAAGCAAATGTACAGCGATCCAAGCTTATTAGTGGTTGCCAGGCCCAGGGAGTTTGGATGGTGCAGAGAGTCCCAGAGGGACAAATAAGCTTTGGTCTCTATGCATTTGCTGATTTCATAAAAGTGGGATCATATAATATTTGTCCTGAGGGCACAGGGGCCTGCCTAGCTGAGGGGATCCCAGGGACCCATTCGCCTGGTAATATGGGCCAGGTTGGAGGCCTGTCTGGGTAGACTGAAGAGGGCAAGAATTGTGCTGATGTGGACCCTGGGGAGGGCGGGTCAGGGCAAAAACTTTAGAGGCTGGTTTTCCTTGGTGTTTTATTAAGGTATTAAGGGCCTGGAGGGCCTAGCCCAGCTGGGGGTTGTCTGCCACCAAGGCCAGCAGGGGGGGTTTGGCTTGGGGTAGAGCAGCCCTCAAAAATAGTTGGACTGCATCAGGGTCCCAAATTGCCTGCTCCAGGCTAGTCCAGTCACCCCACTGGTCATCGCTGGGGTGGCTGCTGCATAGACCCACTGGAGCATGCCATGTTGCCTCAGTAACTCTCAGCCCTTGTCCATGCTCGGCCATCCACAATTAGCTCAGACAGTTAGAAGGCTCACACTGGAATGGGTGATCTGGACTGGGCAGAGCCAGACTTTGCTCCAAGTTGTAGATTTGGTTCCATGGCTCCATCTAGCTCTCCTCCTCACTGGACAAGCAGGCTACCCAGAACATCTTCTCATGGCAGAAGTGCACAAGGGTAAGTTGAACTGCACACGGTCGTGCCAAGCCTTTGTGTGCATATGTCTGCTAACAGCCCATTGGCCAGAGCCAGTCATGAGGCCAAGCCAGACATCAATGGGGCAGAAAATATATTTTATCCTAGGAGGTACAAACGACTAAGAGCTTGGCTGCTAACCAAAAGGTTGGTGGTTCATGTCCACCCATAGGCACCTTGGAAGAAAGGCCTGGTGATCTACTTCTGAAAAATCAGCCTCTGAAAACTCTATTCCTGGCCAATTCACCTCATGTGCAGCCACCACCCATCTGTCAGTGGAGGCTTGTGTGTTGCTATGATGCTGAACAGGTTTCAGCAGAGCTTTCAGACTAAGATGGGCTAGGAAGAAAGGCCTGGTCATCTACTTCTGGAAATCAGGCAATGCAAACCCTATGGATCACAGAGGTGCAATCCCACTGTGCATGGAGTTGCTGTGATTCGGGGGCCAATTGATGGCAGCTAACAACAACAACTGGTCAGGATTTGAACAGAAGAATCTAAGAATCTAGGTGATTAGGGTTAGACAGGGAGGCAGGTTGGGAGATTACAACTCCTCAGTGTGACCCCAGTCAGAGGCAAACAATGAACTGGCCAGAGGGTTCAATCTGAGAAATTATTGAGAAAGGCCCTGTGATGGTTGAGATTGTGTGTCAACTTGGCTGTGCCATGGTCAATGTTTTAATGTAATCACTCCCATGATTGAATATACTGTGAGTAGCCCATCAGATGAAGGGGAGTCTCCTTTGGGGTGTGGCCCGCATCTGTATATAAGCAGACGTTCTGGCTTTTTGCTCTCTCTGGATCCTGCAGCTGCTTCCTGTCATCTCATCTCCCGTTCTTGGGACTTGAGCTGTCAGCTTATCTGCCGAACCTGGGATTCGTTGATCTGCACAGCCTGTGAGCGGGAGCCCTGCTCTCCGACCTGCCGATCTTGGGCTTGCCAGCTTCTGCAGCTGGGTGACTTGGGAGAGGCCTCTACCCTGATCCAAGGACTTGGGACGTTCTAGCCTCTACAATCACATGAGCTGTTTCCTTGATATAATCTGTCTCTGTATATATACATTTATACACTTTACTGGTTTTGCTTCTCTAGAGAACCCAGCCTAAGACAGGCCCCTTCCCAACTGGTCTCTTTTTCTCTGCTGTCACACTTTCCTAAGTACAGTTTATTTTCAATTCCAAACAAATTGCTACCTTTTGCTGGTACTTCACAATATCTAAAGCAATCCTGTACTTTTATTCAACAGGCAATAAAGGCTTCCATTTCGTATTAGAGATCAAGTTTAACATACAAATACTGCAAATACCTCTGTAAAGTTGGCACAGTTAGCTAAAGTCATTCAAGTATAAGGGACTGGCTTAGTATCCCTGCCGAAAGCAGAAGCTCCAGAGAACAGGCACACACAGGGATTCTCAAAAGTGGGCAAGGTTGGCATGAGGTGAGTGGAAGGAAAACAGGATGCCGAAAGAGGCAGCTGTGTGGACTGAAGGCAAACTTCATTAATTGCCCTGTAGGACCTCTTCAACCTGGTCATAAACACTTTCTCTAGAAAGAGGCACAAGAGATCATTTCTCTGAAAAGTTCTTGAAGGAGACAACTGGTCCTTGTTTGGTACATGAGCCCCTGTTGCTGGGGTTATGGCCTTGCTTTCCCACATGATTATCACCGTTGAGGTCATTTTGGCCTCAAGGAAAAGGACTTTCCCTTACGATCAATCAAGGAAGAAAAAGAAAAAAAGCTTCAGACCTATTCTCTAAGGGGAGGTCCAGCTCAGAGAGGGTTTGGCTTGAACTATGGAAGACGGAGTCTTAAAATGACCTCTTCCATTGTGGGCAGGCTAGGATGCAGAAGGAGGGACCCTGACAGGGAACTGGTGTTCAACTCTTAATGAGTAAGCAAGATTATCCCAATTCATGGCATTTTCTGTTTCTATTTTCCTAGCTCTAAGTCACTACTAAAAGATGTATGTATATTTTAAACCCTGAGTTTGCTTTTATTTAACAATATTCAGTAGGCATGTATTCCATGTCTCTCCTCTGTTGGCTCCAGGTAAGCTCCAGGAGTCTCTACTCAAGTTGGATGTGGTCCTTGTTCATAGGCTATCTTTTACTCTCAGCTACACTAACTAAAAAAAAAAAAAAAAAACCAACAAGTTGCCATTGAGTCAATTCTGACTCATGGCCACCCGATGTGTGTCAGAGTAGAAATGTCCTCCATACTCAGTTTTACTATCAAAAAAAAAAAAAAAACATTGCCATTGAGTTGATTCCAACTCATGGCAACCCCATGTGTTACAGAGTAGAACTGCTCCATAGGATTTTCTTGACTGTTATCTTTACAAAAGCAGATCACCAGTCCTTTCTTCGGTAGTGCTCCTGGGTAGGTTCAAACCGCCAACATTTAGGTTAGTTGATGAGCACAAACCATTGCGCTACCTAGCGACCTTACACTACACAGTACCTTACAGCTACACTACACAGTATTAAAACATTAACATCAGAAAACCTTGTGTGGTAAGTTGCAAAAACGGCCCTATTTGTTAACAGTAAGGGGTGGAGTCTATTTCCCTATCCTTTGAATCAGGTCTGGCCTTGTAACTTGCTTAGAATGTGGTGGAAATGACATCGTTGAAGATCCAATTCTAGGCCTTAAGAAGACCTGCAACTTCCTCTCTTGCTGACTTGAAACCCTGCAGCCACCACCTTGTGAATCAGCCAGAGCTAGCCTGCTGGGTAATGAAGATGTGGGGTCCAGTAACCCTGTCTCCCAGCCAATAGCCAGCCAACCACCAGACAAGTGAGTGAAGCCAACCACACACACAGGAGCGAGCCCAACCCACAAGAGAAGAAATGTCCAGCTGAGCCCAGCCCAAATTGCCCACTCATGGTGAGCTTAAAAATTAGCAGGTGAGCTCTTTAACCAGTGTACCACCAGGGCTCCAAGTCTTACCTAGGGCCTTGATTTTGGGAATTTGCAAGAAAAAAGCTGTGCCAACCGAGAGTATGGCTTAGGGTGAAAGATAAGATGTTTGAAATTCAAATTTCACCCTTTTACTGTTGGCCATTAATGACCATGAGCTTTTAGGAAGATGTTCTTTCTTCCTCAGGGTAGTAGCCGAGATAATAGAAGAATCAACATGGCCTCAAGTGATAACTCCACTAACGGTTCACTGCTGTCCAGGGCTTTGCCTTAAAATGTATGGGCTGCATATCGCGATCCTGATTGTCTCATCATAAGAACATCTCCCCAGCCCCCTGTGCAGCCTCTAGGCAATGCGTTTGCTCTGGGCACAGTGGGTGTTACTGGCTGACGACCCGGGAGAGGGATTTTCTGAGACAGAGAACCTGGCTCTCCATTTCTCTATGCAGTGTCCTGTGCCGTTATTTCTTTTTGGAAATAGAGCTCCCACTGACATCAAAAAGACTCTTTCTCAAAGTGCAGAGAAACCGCAGGGCGGGCAGCGTGGTTGTCCCAGCAGCAGTTAATCAGCCCGGGATGCGTTCGCCGAGATCAAATTGGGTTAAATGCCCCCTTCCAAGTAAGCCTGGAAAATTCCCCCAACATAAGGTCTTTCATGCATCTGAGCTCGCATGAAGGGCAAGCCTCAAAGCCTGGCCTAGTTCTAAATTTAGATAAGTAATTTTATCCAAGTGTGTAGCTGTGTCGTGAATGTTTCTGGCTTTCCTCCTTTGAGTGCCCGAGCGGGGAGGATTAGGGCCGCATTTGGGCATCAACAATTTTGAGGAGGTGTCATGTGTGTATTTCTTGGTGAAAAGAGCAAAAGTAACAGGAGACCTGCTTAAAATGTCAAGTCACATTATTGGCAGACACCTAACGCGGTCTTTGCTGTTTCTCCTGCTCTTAATTCAAGCAACATTACATGTGCTGTGACAATAGTGGGCCGCATGGAACAGACGGTGTGATCTCTGGAGCTGGCTGCAGTTCATCATCCTAAAAGGGGTGTTTCTTCTCGGGGGGTCCGTTTACATGCTCTAAGAGCTACAGCAATGGAGAAGGAGCAAAAGGTGTTTATACGCTTATGAGCGATCTTAAATACTTTAAAAAGCCGAGTGGACATCCTATATGTATAGCCACAATCAGGCTGCACAATACAATGAAATATCAGGTTACTCTGTTTAGGATCAAATTATTTCAACTCCTCATGACTATCTCATGTTGAAAAGGTCTGATTGGCAACTGTATGTGGTTGTTATGAGTTGCCCTTGAGTCGGCTCCGACTCATGGTAACCCAGTGTACAACAGAAGGACACATTGCCCAGTCCTGCACCATCTTCAGGATGGTTGGTATGTCTGAGTGCTTGTTGAGCTCATCACGTCAGTCCATCTCATGGAGGGTCCCCCTCGCCCTCGCTGGCCCTCACTTCACCACACTTGATGTCCTCCTCCAGGGACTGTTTCCTCCTGATGACGCAGCCAAAGAAAGTGAATCCAAGTCTCGGGCAATATTCTGTGATCCATAAGGTTTTCCTGGCTAATTTTTGGAAGTAGATCCCCAGGCCTTTCTTACTCGTCTGTCTGAGTTGGGAAGCTCTGTTGAAACCTGCCCACCATGGATGTCCCTGCTGGTATTTGAAATACTGGTAGTATAGCTTCCAGCATCACAGCAACACGCAAGCCACCACAGTACAACAAACTGTCAGACGAGTGGCAGGTACTTGTCCATGCATTTACTGAATAAAAATGTGAGACTGAAGTAATGCATGATTAGGCAACAAATGCAGTGCGCGTAGGACTCCGGGGGAGCAGAGGGGTCCGTTCCTCCAGCTCTGGAATTAGAGGGCTCTGGGGAAAGGACAAGGAACGGACGAACCAAGAGATCAAAAGCCTGCATTAAGAGAGGCAGTGCTTCAGCAACGGTTTCCGCATAACTGCTGCAGATGCAGATCCTGAAATGGAGGTTTTCAGAACAAGTTGCATGCACTCAAGGCAAATCTTGGACGTACTTGTCTCCCTTATAACGCAAAGAACGAAGCTGGGGCTTTGATTGAATTGCCTAGTAATTCTGTCGTGAACTGCACTGCTTTTTTCTCCCTTGAACATATTACTGATGGTAACAAGGGAGTTATTTTCAATCAAGGCATGCTACAAAGAAAAAGATTTCCCCTAACATTGTGATCCCTTCCTCTGAAATCCATTTCAGATTGGCGGATAAAATGTGATTATATTTACACTTCCCTGACACAATTCAGGCAGCAAAATAACAGCCTGCCGGAGACGTTTTTCTTCTTCATATTTAGATCTGTCAGTGTTGTAGTGCTGGGGGAATGAGGAGGGGTGGCAGCAGCAGCTGAGCTGGGGTCTGTTTTCGTTGGCTCATAAATAGAGATGTGTAGTGCACTGTTTGTCTCTTTACCTCTTCCTTGTCTCCCGTTCCTTCAACGCTGTCCTCAATGATTTTCAGAGCGATGACACGGCACACTAATCAGTAGTGCTCTATGCAAATCAGATTTCTCATTTTTGCCGTGACACAGTCCATACATTATTTCAACATAATATTTTAATTAGTTCATGCTCATTAGGGGATGCACCATGTATGAGTCATCAGTATCTTTGGCATGGTTGCAATTTGTATTAAAAACCTAGGCTTCCAGATTGCAAAACTAAGATGGTGGATGGGACAAAGTAGAGGCAACATTGTGTTGCAGAGAGAGAAAGAGGGAGGGCCTGGGACTGAGTGAGGTATTCCAACTCTCATTCTCAGCCTCCCAGGGATTAGCCATATGCGATATGAGGCAACTCATCTACCTTCTCTGAGCCAACGTCCTCCTTTATAGAATGAGTTGGCTAGTTTAGGGAATCATCAAGATTCTATGTGTATGATTTAAAAAAAGTTGCTGTCAGGTTGATTCAGACTCATAGTGACCCCATGTGTGTCAGAGTAGAACTGCTCCATAGGGTTTTCAAGGCTGTGACTTTTCAGAAGCAGATCATCAGGCCTTTCTTCCAAGGTACTACTGGGCGGGTTCAAACTGCCAAACTTCCAGTTAGTAGTCAAGCACTTAACCAGTTGTGCCACCCAAGGACTCCAAGTCTGTGAAAGCTCTACCTTCACTCCCCAGAGTGGCAATGCCAAACCTGTCTTCAAGCCAGGTCTTCAAGTACAATTGGAAGCCACTACTCTCAGAAGAGAATTTGCATTCTATTTCAACAAGTCTATAAAGATTGTCAAGAAACCCATAAGCATCACCCTAGACCCTTCCTAAGGAATCAGTTTCTAAGTAAATACAGCACTCTCCCCTTTGACTCCAGAAAGGAAAGTGACCCTCCATTTTCTCAGGTCCCTTCTGAGCTCTTGATATGAGTGGATATGTCCAGGTATAAGAGACACAGCTGTCAGCCCGCTCTGAGGATTGCCCTAGCAGTAGATCACCTCCTCATTCCAAGCCACACCCCCTTCCCAGGCAGCCAGGTGTGAAGGCTGAGTCCTCTCACCCCACCTTGGGGCAGCTCTGAAGAGTCATCGCATCTTGAGAACTCCTATAGTTTTGGCTGAAGCTTCTGTTGAGACTGCATCACAGTCCAACTTCTCCTTCTGCCCAATCTTGCCTCTTTCCCTTCCTTTCACTGGTGTTGATCCCAAGAGCACTCCCTAGTAAAATGCTAATCTCCATCTTGGAGCCCTGGTGGAGGAGTGATTAAGCTCTCAGCTGCTAACCAAAAGGTCAGCAGTTCGAATCTACCAGCCACTTCTTCGAAACCTTATGGGGTCAGTTCTACTCTCTCCTGCAGGGTCACTGTGAGTTGGAATCGACTCAATGGCAACAGGTTTGGTTTCGGTTTTTGCATCTCAATCTTAGAGTCTGCACAATGCCAAACTTCATTTTCTCTAGGACAGAGAGTTGAGATATTTTTCATTTCAACATACAGTGTGGATCAGGTCAGAATTCAATAGTCAACCTTTGAAAAAGAGGAAATTTTACACCAACTTACACATTTATGGCTTCTGTTGAAAAGCTGGAACATCTCTTATTACTGAGACAAACACAAGAATCAGCTGAGGCTCAGTAGCCACTGTTCGTTCCGCTGAGACAGGGCCTCTCTATCTTCTCATGTTTGCCACACTCCCCTCAATGCCTTATTGCTCACCTGTGTGAAGCTGAGTGCCAATAGCTATTTATCATTGTATTTACAGAATTTATTTTGTTTTGGTAGAATTAATAAGAAAATAAAATATTTCTTTTACCTATGTCTTTTTTTTTTTTTCATCAAAAGAGGGGTGGAGTGGGGAAGAATCATATGTTTTAAGAAAATCAGGAGAGAATATATTTCTTTGTGGAAGAAATGTGTTCATTCTCTTATTTATATTACCTATGCAGTCCTCAGATAATCCAAGAAGCGGGGCTATTTGAAGAAGAATGTGGCATCAGGATTGGAGGAAGACTCATTAGCAATCTGAGATATGCAGATGACACAACCTTGCTTGCCAAAAGTGAAGATAACTTGAAGCATTTTCTGAGGAGGTTATGGATTATACCTGAACATAAAACAAAAATCCTCATAAGTACAAATAAGCAACATCATGATACGTGGTAAAGAAACTGAAATTGTCAAGGATTTCATTCTTCTTGGGTCAACAATCAATGCCCATGGAAGCAGCAGTCAAGAAATCAAAGGGTATATTGTATTGTGCAAATCTGCTGCAAAAGACTTCTTTACAGCATTAAAAAGCAAAGATGTCACTTTGATGACTAAGGTGTGCCTGACCCAAGCCATGGTATTTTTAATTGCCTCATACGCCTGTGAAACCTGGACAATGAGAAAGGAAGACCAAATGAGAATTGACTCATTCCTATTGTTGTGTTGGTGAAGAATACTGAACATACCACGTACTACCAGAAGAACGAACAAAGATGTCTTGGAGAAGTACAGCCAGATTGCTTCTTAGAAACAAGGATGGGACCAGTTACTGGAGGAAGATATCATGCTTGGTAGAGAGTCAACGAAAAAGAGGAAGACCCCCAACAAGATGGATTGACACAGTGGCAGCAACAATGGGCTCAACCATAGCAATGATTGTGAGGATGGCACAGGACCAGGCAGCATTTTTTTCTGTTATGCATAAGGTCACTATGAGTTGGAGCTGACTTGATAACACCTAACAACAACAACAACACGCTGTCCCTTTAGGGTTTTGAGTGTCAACACCTCTACTTGGGCCTTAAGCCATCAGTTGACCTTTAGCTCCTTTTCCTCATTCCACAAATACATGTAAGTCTCCAATACTAAGAGGAGGGAACGAAGTCGAAGGAAAGAAAAAGGAGAAAGATATTCCTGTGATGACTCTTCAAATATACCCACTTGCCTTTCTTGCTAAAATCATCTTAAGTTCCCACTTTCTTGCCTCTCACTTTAAAGATATCCAATGACTGTAATTGTCCTTGATCAACATTATTCTACTAAAACTGCGTCCATAACAATTACTAATGAAGTTGTAGGGGTTTTAAAACATGGTGGCAAATTCTTTGGGATTCCACTCTTCAAGAAGCAGGCTCTGTGTCGCCTCCCCTTGACCAACAGATCAGGTTCAACAAACTACAGCTTGGAGAAACAGTCTGGCTAGCAATCTGGTCTTTGTGGTCTGTGAGCCCAGAATGGATTTTACATTATTAAATGGTTATACAGTGAAACCAGTGAGAGCCGGAACTCAGTGGGACTGCCTTGTTCTTCTGGGTCTTGCAAGTTTTCCGACGAAGTGCTGTGTTACCACTTTTCTGTCGCTCTTTTTAGTGGAAAATATTTCAGTTTTCCTTCTCTGACAGATTTCTGCCTTACACAGTTTCCGACTTTCCCAGGTTTTTCTGTACTGTATACTGTAGGGTTTCCAAGGAGCACCTGGTAGATTCCAACTGCCAACCTTTTGGTTAGCAGCCGAGCTCTTAACCACTGCGTTTGCTGCTTGTCTCACAAAGCCTAAACTATTTACTATCTGGCCTTTCAGTAAAAAGTTTGCCAACCTCTACAATGGATTATAAACAAGTGATGGTGACACTATATGACTTCCAAAGCTAGGCCATGACAGATAATATTTCTATGCTCGTGGATCAGGCATATCTAAGCCTCCAGATAGGGTACTCACTGAGGCTCTCTGGGCAAAGGAAAGCAGGCAGATTATACGTATACAAATACAACTAGAGGCATATTTCTTTGAGGATGAACTGCTGGCCCTTCTTGGACGGAAGAGGGCCAATGTAGTTGACTTGTCACCGTCTGACCAGTTGGCCTCTTTGAGGAATAGTGTGACATC
>NW_004444013.1:4170528-4226644 GCF_000243295.1 Trichechus manatus latirostris
TGAGTTCTTTATCTCTTCATTTGATGTTCTAGGGTTTCAGGATTGTTGATTCTCTGTTTGGCTTAGTTTTTCGGATCTTTGTTGTGGAGGGATGGCGTGGTGCTTCTGCCTAGACCGCCATCTTGCCGGCTAAAAATGCCAGGATCACTTTTGCACATCTCTTCCCAACTCCATGTTCAGTAATACCACGTTGGTAGTTTGAAATGTGCCATGATGGAGTATTTACACCAGAGGATTGGAAAACACCACAAATAAGGGCTTTTTTTCCTTCTTCTTCAGAAAGCCAGTTGTTGAAAATTTATCAACTAATATGCATATGGATTAAACTAGTATACATATTGCAGCATTGTTCTTAAACCTCAACCTAACATTTTGCTTGAATTTGATGGGTATTTTTCTATTAGCATCTCATTATCGCAACTATGAATTCCTTTTTATGTGAAATATGAGGTTTTTTTTGAAACTTTTAAAAATAAAATGCTCTGTAAGCCAAAAAAAAAAAAAAAAAATTATGTGTGCTATCTGAAGACAGCCAGTTTGCAATCTTTGTTTTAGAGTTTACACAGCGTTTTCACATACACTATCTCATTTAACCATGAATGGACCTGTAAGACAGGTGAGGTAAGCAGGCAGACAACCCTGACTTTAAGAGAAGAAGAAACTGACACTCAAAAGTATTGAATGTGTTGTCGAAGATACTCAGATTGGCAGAATCCAGGTCTTGTAGTCCCATTTCATCGCTGCTCCTGCCACATCCCAGCTTCGTCTTCCACAATTTTGGAAAATCATATCTAAAATATCCATTCTAGATGAACTGTGGTTCTAAATGTGAAAGAAAAAAAACTGTAAAGCTTCTAGAAGGCAAAGGAGAGTATCTTCATGATCTTGGGGGTAGGCAAAGTTTTCTAACACAGCGCACCATTAACGTCGGCCAGAAAGGAAACAAAACCAGTAAAATGAAGCCTTTCAGTTCATCCAGAGACTAATCCAGAGAGTGAAAAGGCAAGCCACAGAATAAGAGGTCTGTGCAAGACACATACATAACAAAGGCTGAAATCCAGAGTTATAAAGAGCTCTTACAAAAGAAGGACACCTGATAGCAGAGGTTAAGAGCTCAGTTGCTAACCAAAAAGTCAGCAGTTCAAATCCACCAGCCACTCCTTGGAAACCCTATGGGGCAGCTCTACTCTGTCCTGTAGGGTAGCTATGAGTTGGAATTGACTTACAGTGACATTTTTTTTTCCTTTACAAATCAAACAGGAAGAGTTAGTAACCCATTGGGAAAATGGGCAAAAGGCTTAAACAGATCCTTCACAAAAGAGGACCACTGAAAAGGCCAATACATTTATGAGAAAGTACCCAGCCTCAGTGGTCATCAGAAAAGTGGATTTAAAGTCACAGTGAGATACCATGTACCTCCACCAGACTGGCTAAAATAAAAACAATGTAACATACATAGATTAGAGAAGCTGTGGAGAGTCTTCACTGCTGGTACGAGTGTAAATTGGTACGAAAAATACGGAAACTGGTTTAGCAGTCTCTGCTAACGGTGAAGGAGACCCTGGGGGGTGCAGATGGTTAAGCACTTGGCTACTGCACAAAAGGTTGATGGTTCCGGCCCTCCCAGAGGGGCCTCAAAAGACAGGACTGGTGACAGCAGCTAATAACAACAACCAGGTTCCAGCAATTGCTGGGTACATGAACCATAAAATTGGCTCCCCAGGTTGCCCTTGCTTCGCTCATTTCTCTCTGCTCTAGATAATGCCTTTGGCCCCATTTTCTCGAAAATCCTCCAAGTTCCTTCACACCTATTCTCCTTCAGAGTCATAATGGGCGACTTCATTCTCCTATATTTAGTTTGCACAGCCCTCTGGGAGACGTCTGTCCCAAGGACATATCTCCTGCTAATTAGTGTCCTCAGGAATAGAACCACAGCCTGGAATCACTCCCAACTAGGACTGAGGTAAACATTTCCTTTGCAACTCGGGGCCAAAGCAACTAATGGGTCCTGTACATTACTCCCCTACATCTAGGCCTATCATAAGCCCAGCTGAAGTGATTTTTTTCCCTTTTCTTTTTTTTAGTTTTATTGTGTTTTTGGTGAAAGTTTACAGGGCAAATTAGTTTCTCATTCAAAAATTTATACACAAATTGTTTTGTGACATTGGTTGAAATCCCCGTATTGTGTCAGCACTCTCCCCCTTTCTCTTTACACCTTGGGTTCTCGGTGTAGATACATCCAGTTTTCCTGTTCCTTCCTGCCTTCTCGTCTCTGCCTTTGGTCAGGTATTGCACATTTGGTCTCATATACTTGATTGGACTAAGAAGCATGTTCCTGACCTGTGTTATTGTTTGTTTTATAAGCCTGTCTAATCTTTGGCTGAAAAGTAGACTTAAGGAGTGGCTTCAGTTCTGAGTTAGCAGGGTGTCCGGGGGCCATAGTCTTGTGGGTCCCTCCAGTCTCTGTCAGACCAGTAAGTCTGGTCTTTTTTTGTGAATCTGAATTTTGTTGTACATTTTTCTCTTGCTCTGTCCAGGACCATCTGTAGTGATTCCTGTCAGAGTGGTAGGTGGTGGCACCATCTAGTTCTTCTGGGCTCAGGCTGGTGGAGGCTGTGGTTCATGTGGTCTGTTAGTCCTTTGGACTAATATTTTCCTTGTGTCTTTGGTTTTCTTCATTCTCCTTTGCTCCAGACCTGATGGGACCAATAGATGTATCTTAGATGGTCACTTGCAAGCTTTTAAGACCCCAGATGCTACTCATCAAAGTAAGATGTAGAACACTTTCTTTATTAACTATATTATGTCAATTGACCTAGATGTCCCTCAAGATCATGGTCCCCAGCCTTCAGCCCCAGTAACTTGGTCTCTCAAGGTGTTTGGATGTGTCTAGGAAGCTTCTATGATTTTGCCTTGGTCAAGTTGTACTGACTTCCCCTATATTGTGTGCTGTCTTTCCCTTCAGCAAGTTAACACTTGTCCACTATCTGATTTGTGATTTCCCCTCCCCGCTCCTCCCCTCCCTTGTAACCATCAAAGACTGTTTTTTTCTCTGTGTAAACCTTTCCTTGTGTTTTCATAATAGTAGTCTCATATGATATTTGTCATTTTGTGATTGACTTATTTCACTCAGCGTAATGCCCTCCATATTCATCCATGTTGTGAGAATTTTTTTTGGATTCATCATTGTTCTTTATTGTTACATAGTATTTCATTGTGTGTATGTACCATAATTTGTTTAGCCATTCCTATGTTTATGGTCACTTAGTTTGTTTCCATTGTTTTGCTCTTGTGACTAGTGCTGTAATGAACTTGGGTGTGCATATGTGTATTAGTGTGACGGCTCTTATTTCTCTAGGATATATTCCCAGGAGTGGGATTGTTGGAAAATATAGTATTTCTATTTCTAGCTTTTTAAAGGAGGCACCATATCTTTTTCCATAGTGGTTATACCATTTTACATTCCCACAAGCAGTGCATAGGAGTTTCAATCTCCCCACAACCTCTCCAACATTTGTTATTTTGTGTTTTAGTGATTAGTGCCAGTATTGTCAGAGTGTTGACATGTCATGGGATTGGTAACCAATGTCACAAAACAGTATGTGTACTAATTTTTTAATGAGGAGCTAGTTTGTTCCATAAAACTTCATCTAAAGTACAATTTTTAAAAAAATTGTTTTAAAAAAAAAGACGTACCAAAAAAAGAAAAAGAAAGAAAGAAAGTTGGTTATCAAAGACCCTGAATGTTGTGAAGGTTTTCTCAAACCAATCACAAACCATAATGAGTCTTTGAAAAACTAAATAAATAAATAAATAAAGTGTTAAAAGGAAAGATGTCACTTTAAGGAATAAGGTGCTCCTCACCCAAGCCATGGTGTTTTCAATCGCCTCATACGTATGTGAAAGCAGTACTATGAATAAGGAAAACCTAAGAAGAATTGATACCTTTGAATTGTAGTGTTGGCAAAGAATATTGAATATACCATGGACTGCCAAAAGAATGAACAACTCTGTCTTGGAAGAAGTACAGCCAGAATGCTCCTTAGAAGCAAGGATAGCGAGACTACGTCTTACATACTTTGGACATTTTGTCAGGAGGGATCAGTCCCTGGAGAAGGACGTCATGCTTGGTAAAGTAGAGGGTCAGCGAAAAAGAGGAAGACCCTCAACGGGATGGATTGACACAGTGGGCTCAAGCATAATGATTGTGAAGATGGCGCAGGACCGGGCAGTGTTACGTTCTGTTGTGCACAGGGTCGCTATGAGTCGGAATGGACTCAATGGCACCTAACAACAGCAACGTGAGTCCAAATCAACTTGAAGGCACCTAACAACGACAGCACTTACAGAAGAAAATACTAGAGTGAGTTGTTCAGGCAGATGGTAGACGATCCCAGATGGAAACACAATCATGCCACAAAGTAATAAAGAGAAAAAAAAAAAAACTCAGAAGTGTAAATATGTCAGCAATATGAATAAATGTTCTAAGAATGAAAGTTTTTATAATTTATATAGACATCTAAAGAGTCAAGCATAGCTAAGAAAATTTTATAGAAGAGCAAAGCTGGAAAATGAGAATACTACATATCAAGATTTATTATCAAACTGTGCTAATCAAGACAATTGGTATGGGTGCAAAGCTAGACAAAAATAACACAAATAGAACGATGGAACATAACATAGACTCCAGAAAGAAACTGAAACTCGCACTTATTAGTCACTTGATCTCTGACAAATAGACCATTGCTATATTCTTAAAATGGTACTTCACACAAAAAAATGATATTTAAATGGCCATTAAACAAATGAAAAGTTGCTTAATATCATGGCTAACAAGGAAATACATGTTAGAATTACGAGGCACCGTTACATACTCATCAATGTTTAAAATTAAGCAGGGAAAAATAACTGGCAATGCTTTATGTTGGTGAGCATGTGGAGCTTCTGGAATTTTCAGATACTGCTCCTGGGAGCACGTATTGGCACAACCACTTTGGGACATATCACACTAGGTATGGGAAAGAGGGAGGACCAGGGATGCGAGTGAGGGCGGGGTAAGTCTGACCGTCATTGTCTACCCAACATTAGCAGCAAAGGGGCTGTCCTATCAGATGCCAAACTAGAGGAAGAAGGAAGAACAGCTGTTTCTTCACACTGTTTCTCCTCCAGCTTGAACTCCCCATTGCCGGTCAATCGATTCCGGCTCATGACAATCCCGTGTGTTACAGAGTAGCTTTAAACTCCATAGGCTTTTCTTGGCTGTAATCTTTATGCAAGCAGATTGCCAAGCCTTTCTTCCCCAAAACTGCTTTGTGAATTCAAACTGCCAACCTTTTGTTTGGCAGTCGAGTGCAAACACTTGCACCACCCAGGGACCTTAGCTCAAACTCAGATTCTGGTAGATCCTCGCAATTACTATGATTTGCTGCAAATAATAGTTCTCAAGTTCTCGTCTGGATCTTCTGCTGCTGATCACTCGCACAGAATTTCCCAGGAGATCTCCATAATATGCTTTTTTGTTTTGAGAGCGTGAGTCTGAATCTACTTAACTCCAAAAACTGTGGTTTAGTTTAGCCATTCTGTTTGCTCTTTGAATGCTGAGTCCCTCTTTTTCACTCCTCCTGCAGGGCAGTTCTCTGCATGAGAAAACTGACATGTTCTCTTTGCCAGGGTAGCTTCTGGAGCTGGACCATCCCTTCCTACCTGGTGTCATTAAGTTCTGGATACAAAAGGTGATAGTCTCCCTATCTAACCTCCCACCATGATGTCTTTGCCCTTGGTTCCTGAGTTTTCCTTTAGACCTGTTAGGACAGAAGCTCAATCTTACATTTCAGTGTGCTCAGCAGAATTTCTATCAACTCTGCTAAGTTCCTGCAACATATTTTCACGGGCCCAGAATGGCCCACTGCTTCTGATACAGCCCAGCTGTGATGGGTTGTTTCCTGCATAGATCTGGACAGAGGTCTCTGCACCAGTGATAGGCAGAATCTCTGACAATCCCACCTGCCTCTCTGACAAAACTCTCAGATTAGACTCCACCCCCAAACTGGGCTGACCCACATCAAGCCCCACCTCACCACAGCCTCGGGATTTTGTGATTCATACTACCTGGCTTAGTAGGCTCAAGCCCTCACCCTATTCTTGGCCTATTCCTTGCAGGGTATTTCTGGCATGCAATATGCCTCATAGGAAAAAGCTGTGAAAAATCCATCAAGCCAGTTGTTAGAATTCATGGGAGCTTGTCTGGTAAAATTTAACGTTTCAGAGGCTTTAGGGAAAATTGTGTCAGGACAGAGGATACTTAGGATAATGGATTTACAACATCTCTGTTCAGTGCGGCCTTCCTCGGTTATTAGATCTGTAAACTGTTACTTAAAGATAAATTTTTCACTTTGATTTAGTTTAAACATTGCCTCTGAGAATCACACACATCCCCAGAGGCTGTAGGGCCGTCAGTACAACTAAAATAAATTGGGCATGTTTGGACCTATAAAGAAATGCATATGTCTCCACCCACTCAAACCCCATGTACATGGACTCTTCCTGGGAAAAGTCCTGAGAAAGGCTCCCAAATTGCTACCAAGTAGCAGGAAAAAAGTCCTTCGAGGGGACAGGTCCAAGGGGGCTGGAGAGGTACCCACGGAACGAGTGAAGCCCACGTGTAAGATGCAGGAGTGGAGACTCTGGAACACAATAATTTTGTTGTTGCTGCCTTCCAGTCAGCCCCTGACTCACGGCGATCCCGGCACAATGGGATCAGGCCATCGTAATCCATACCATTTTTTCCTGGCTGATTTTTGGAAGTTGCCAGGCATTTCTTCTCAGTCTGTTCAACATCATAGCAACACACAAGCTTCCACTACAGATGGGTGGTGGACTGTGAGTGAGATACACTGGCTGTGAATGGAACCAGGTCTCCCAGGTGGACGGCAAGGATGACACCACTGAACCACTGAGACAGGGTTCTTTTTCTTTCTAAAAACAAAGACTTCAGGGGTAAAAGCCATGATGGGGTTTGCACGCGACTGACTCTACTGCCTAATTATGAATTACAAATTAGAAAAACAAAACCAGCAAATACTTTTTGAGCTTTTTGAGTAGAAAGGCTGTAGGGCCCAGCGGTTAGCACAGTCTACCAATGTGAGGCTGGGGTGGGGGTGGGCGCCACTGACTGCTCTGGGTCAGGCTGCGTAAGCTCAAGGCCTCGTTCTTCCACTTACCTGATGAGCACTTTGGGACAAACTACCTAACCTATTCTTTCTCAGAATCTTGGCCTGTAAAATGGGGATGGTTACCCTGGTAAGTGTGTTGAGAGAATATGAAAACACACACATGCACACAGAGAGAGAGAGAGAGAGAGATGTATGTATACGTATATATAACTCACTTGGAACAATTCTAGTACTTAGTAAGCAGTCAGTAAGCTGGTGTAAGTGGTTAATGTGCTTAGCTACTAACCGAAAGTTTGGAGGTTGGAGTTCACCCAGAGACACCTTGGAAGAAAGACGTAGTGATCTACTTCTGAAAAACCAGTTGTTGGAAATACTGTGGAGCTTAGTTCTGCTCTGATACCTGTGGGTTTGCCATGAGTCGGTGCCAGTCCAATGGCAAGTGGTTATTATTATTATGCACAAAGCCCTATATGGGTGTTTTTAAAGGTACAGGAGAAAAAAAATTTTATTTTCAAATTTTTCTGTAAATCTAAAATAATTCCAAAATAAAAGTTTATATTAAAAAATAAAATTTGAGAACAATCTATACATTTCAGTTCTCTCCTCTAAGCTTTTTCAACATTAGGTATGTAGGTATGTGTGCTTTGTGGGAAGAACAAGAGGAAAAGTTGGTACCTGTCCTTCTGTCATTTTCGTTCATTTATTTAGCAAATGCGTATTGAGCATCTGACTATGTTTCAGGCCATTTGTCTTTATCTATATTTCACATAAAAAGAAAGAAAAATCTTAGCCCTGCTCTTAAGAAAATCTCAATTTAATGGAGAGTATTGACCAAAACCCCAAAACTGCCTTGCCAGGTGACGAGTGCTCTGCGAGGATTTGTGTGATGTCTTGAGAAAACTGAAGGCATATTTGGAGGGCACGTGGGGAAGCGTCTCAGCACAGCCAACGTTTACAGAGATCCCTGAAGGGTGAAGAGCAATTTGCAAAGTAGAGCGGAGGGAAAAGGAAGGAGAGCAGAGCTAAAGGTGGTGCAAAGACACAGAGGCAGGACGGTCGTGAGGTGTGGGTGATGGCCTGCAGTGTGGAACGGCAGGGACACCGGGACCTCGCTGGGAGTGGTTGCAGATGAAACAGGAAAGGAATGTTACGGCTCTTGCTCCTAGTCAGCATCCAGTTGCTGCTGAATCAATTCCAACTCATGCGTGTCAGAGTAGAACTGAGTTCCATAGGGCTTTCAATGGCAGCTTTTTCCAAAGTAGATGCCAGGCTTTTCTTCTGAGGTGCCTCTGAGTGGACTCAACTGTCAATCTTTTGGTAAGCAGACAAGACCATTAACTGTTCACACCACGCAGGGACTTCTCTCTAGCCCCTAGGGTTACTTAATGAACACTTGCTGAATAAATAAATGAATAACTAAATGGATGAGTAAATAAATAGATTCAGAAAGGCCTTGCCTGCTTCCTAAAGAGTCCAGACTTTATTCTTGTGGTAACAGGAAGATGAGATTTTGAGATGGGAAATAACATGACCACATTGGTGGTTAGATTCTTGCAACTGAGAGTGTGGTTCATGGACCAGCAGCATCAGCATCACCCAAGCACTTGTAAGAAAGACTTTCAGACCTATTGAGTCAGAACTGCATTTTAACAAGAACTACAGGAGATTTGTATTCAAGCTAAAGTAGAAGAGGGAGGGGGCGTTCGTGGTTCAGTGGTAGAATGTCACCTTCCACGCGGGAGACCTGGGTTTGAATCCCGGCCAATGCACCTCATGGGCAGCCACATTCCGTCTGTCAATGGAGGCTTGTGTGTTGCTGTGATCCCAAACAGGTTTCCACAGAGCTTCCAGGCTAAGACGGACTAGGAAGAAAGATCTAGTGATCTACTTCCAAATATCAGCCAATGAAAATCCTATGAAGCACAACAGTCCTATCTGCAACCGATCATGGGGATGGCACAGGACTGGGTAGGGTTTCATTCCGTGTACACCGGTCTCCACGAGTTGGGGGCCAACTCGACAGCATCTAACAACAACAAAGTTCCAGGAGAGCTCTTTCAGAAAGATCAGTTTACGGGCAGAGAAAAGAAACGAGTCTTCTTTTTTTACTTCTCATCAGAAAAAGAAAGGGAGGGAGGGAAAGAGGGAAAAATAGAGGGAAGAAGAGAGGAAAGCAAACAACAGCAAATTGTATCCAGACGCACATAAGTGAGATGGACAAACAAGGGTCTCCCTAGCTGCTGCCTTCTGCCTAAGTCCTGTCTCGGGAAAGAAGCTGCAACTCTAATTGGATGACTTCTGGGTTCCAGCCAGCCTCCAGGGGAAGGCATGTGCTTCCTTTGAAAGGGCCACCCTGGAATTGGGGAGGGAGGGAAGCTGAAATAGACAACTGGTGGCTGAGGGACAGGCCGACAGGGAAATCTTATTCCCTCTGCATGCAGATGAAACATGCACTTAATTTCCAGGAAAGGGCCTGCTGGGATGGCAGCTGAGGGAAATCAAAGGCTCAGCGGGCCCCATCATTCACACTCATTTGGTGGAGCCAGAGCGGATGATGGGATGGCAGGGTACAAATGTCTCTGGCTCTCCCTCGCACACTGTTGTGGAGGCCAGGCCCACTCCTCTGCCTCCCTCTGAGTGAGTGTCCAGGGCTGGGGAATTCTGCCTTCATGCAGAGGAGGAGAGCTGAGAAGTCCCTCCCCACACCAGGGCAGGCAGTGACGCACTTCCACCTCCTCATCTGTATTGGCAGAGCCACGGGGCCCCTCCGAGGAGGGACGCGCATTGTCGTCTATTATATTTACCTAAAAATGCTGAATTTACTTCTGATGAGCTACACATGATAATGCTATCCCTGTGTTGCAGACTTTTATTTGAGATGAAAGACTCAACAGAGCCGGGCTTGTTTGATGAGTGCCCTAAATTCAGTGATTATTCCCAGAATACAGGCAGGGCTTTGTCTGGAGTTTTCTTCTCCCTCCCCTTCATGACGGGGCTGCTGAGAGCTGAGCTACTTCTCCAGTGAACCAGAATCCTGGAAGCCGCCCAGCTGCTCTGGGCCAGACATGGTCATGTGTTTTTTTCTGGAAGTCCCATGAGCACATCTTGAGATGGTGCACTTGTACCCATTTTACCACAACTGGTTGTTGTCGAGTTGATTTTGACTCAAGGTGACCCCATGGGTGTCAGAGAAGAGCTGTGCTCCATAAAGTTTTCAATGACTGATTTTTCAGTAGAGCTCTAGGCCTTTCTTCCTAGGCACCTCTTGGTGGACTTAAACTTCTGACTTTTCAGTTAGCAGGCTAAAGTATTAACCATTTACACCACCCTACAAACAGAAAGGAGCCCTGGTGACGCAGGGGTTAAGAGCTCAGCTGCTAACCGAAAAGTCGGTGGTTTGAATCCGCTAGCTGCTCATTGGAAACCCTATGGGGCAGTTCTACTCTGTCCTATAGGGTCACTGGGAGTCGAAATGGATGCAACAGCAACAAGTTTGGTTTTTTGGTTTGGATATAGACAAGAAAATTAAGGCTAGCAGCTCGCTGGTAACATAGGTGGGGTTCTATCCAAGGTCTGTGTTCTTTCTTGTACATTATTAGTTATGATGTTAATTTGGCACCAAAGTCCTTTCTGAGCCACCATCCAGGTTCCCTGGAATAGTATTCTCTGAAATAACAGTCTCCCCTCCAAAGGATGCCAAGCTTTGTTGTGGTTGTTGTTTTAAATGCGTCACTTCTGCCTTTGGTTTTCAGGCCACCACTGGCCCCAGGGTTTTCTCATCTCAGGCCAGTGAACACTTTCCAGCTGGCCACGGTGGACGGTGACATAAGCAAGGCCCCCATCCTGTCCCACTGACTTACAATGCCACCTTCCTCACACTATAGGCTTCCATATTAATCTGGGCTTTTATTCTGGATTCCACCTTGTGCACTTGATCTATTGCTGTTTTATATAGCAGTACATAGTATAACTGATTATAGTATAAATTAGAGCATATTTCTATTAGTTGCTGTATTATACATTTTAATGTACCTGGACAAGTCCCATTTCTTTCTCCTCTGTGTATGTGTTTACTTTAAAAGCGGATTGTTGAAAAAGAATCAGTCATTTGAATTACAAAAGGGAACCCAAACTTATCTATAATTTAGAATCTTCCTAGGATCTTTTAAAAATTTAGAACTCTAGGCCACACCCCAAACCAATTAAACCAGGGTGCCAAGTTTTTAATAACACTGCGAAACCCTCACCCAAAAAAAAAAAGGGAACATTTGCCATCAAGTCAATTCTGACTCATGGAGACCCCATGCGTATCAGTGTGGAACTGTGTTCCATAGCTTTTTCCGAGTTAGATATCCACATCTTTCTTCAGAGGTGCTTCTGGGTGATTTTGGTGAGTAGCTCAGCGTGGTGACTATGTGCACCACCTCTCCGAATAACATGAACATCTCATGTTTATTAGAGCTTTATGATTTTGAATGCCTTATCACACCGTATCTCACTTAATGCTCAAAAATACATTGTAAGACATGCAGAGTGAGGTTAGTATTTTCACTTGTTCTGAGGAAGAGACTGAGCCCTAGAGAGAAGAAGGAGCAGTGTGGTGGAGTGGCAGGACACCTGGAGGGGGAAACAGGGCATTGGGGTGCCTCACCCTCTAGCCTGGGTGCATTTACAGAAGAAACTGGAATGCATAGCCTGGAATTGACAGAAAGAACAGAAACATGATTGTTTCCTTTGAAAAGCTGAAAAATGCCATGAGGAAGCAGCAGCAGCCTTGGTATGTGTTTTTTCCAGAAGCCATGTGGGTAGTGAGAGAGCCAGCTGCCTGACTAGGTCCCCAGTAAATCCCAGTCATCCCCAGATCAGACATTGTTGTTGTTAGCTGCCCTTGAGTTGGCCCCCAACGCATGGCAGCCCTGGCTGGTTGAGGATCAAACAGTTGTGATCCATAGGGTTTGTACTGGCTGATTTTTGGAAGTAGATTATCAGGCCTTTCTAGTCTGTCTTAGTCTGGAAGCTCCATTGAAACCTGTTTAGCATCATAGCAACATGTAAGCCTCCACTGACAGACAGCTAGTGGCATTGCCAAGAATGAACTCAGGTCTCCTGCAAGGAAGGTGAGAATTCTACCACTGACCCATCAATGCCTCAGTTAGATTCAGTTACATACAGAGATACAAGCCCTGAACTGGGGCATATCACGGCAACTGGTAGGACCAGCCATTGACCAAAAACACTATTAGCCCGACAACTTCATCAGCTTTAAGGGTAGAGAATGGCAAGTGTCCACGGGACTATGATCATTGGAAACTGAGATTCTGAGTACCAGCCCCAGCCTCCTCCCCTGGATGTCACCATAAATATACCAGGCGTGAGAGTCAGACCTGGGGCCTGGATTGGTTTTTCACAAGGAGAAATTATTTTTAGGGTGGTGCTACAGTTATCATCCTCAGCCTTCATCTTAAGGGGGTTGACCCAAATTCCTAGAGAGAATGTTTATAAAACACTAGGAACTCTCAAGGAGCTACAAGAAACTGAGTAAGCAGAGATATCTAATGCAAAGGCCTAAAAGGAGATGTGTAACATGGCTACGGGGCAGTGGTGGCTTAGTGGTAGAATTTTTTCCATGTGGGAGACCCGGTTTCAATTCCTGGCCAATGCACCTCATGCACAGCCACCACTTGTCTTCAGTGAAGGCTTGCATGTTGCTATGATGCTGAACAGGTTTCAGCAGAGCTTCCGAACTAAGATGGACTAGGAAGAAAGGCCTGGCAATCTACTTCCAAAAATCAGCCAATGAAAACCCTATGGGTCACAACTATCCAATCTGCAACCAATCATGGGAATGGCGCAGGACTCGGCAGTGTTTCTTTCCATTGTGCGTGGTGTTGCCATGAGTCGAGGTGGTTGGACAGCAGCTAACAGCAATAACACAGCTATGGACAGAATCACACCCAGCCTCCGTGAGAATAATTGGTGTGGAGAAGCTGCAAGAAGCCTGTGGAAGTAACATCAGCTTTGCACCTGTGGCTGTTCTCACATGGCCAAGTCTTGGCAAAGATGTTGTTGCTGTTGTTGTTACATGCCGTGGAGTCGATCCTGACTCATAGTGACCCTACAGAGCAGAGTAGAACTGACCCATAGGGTTTCCAAGGAGCAGCTGGTGATTTGAACTGCTGACCTTTTGGTTAGCAGCTGTAGCTCTTAACCACTGCACCACCAGGGCTCCTTGGTGAGGGTAGAGGAGAGACAGGAGCACAAGGGCAGTGTCCAGCAGTGACATGGAGCAGTTTAAGACTCAGGAGTCAGCTGAGCTTAGGGGGTGAGCCATCACTGGAGAACTTGAGTGACCCCAAGGATGGAGAGTGTTACCTTCTGAGATGTTGCCAGAGGACAGAGTCATGGGAGGGCTGGGGGTCCAGCACTTTCCCATCTCCACCTGTCTCCATCTTCCTCATCCTTTAAAACCCAGTTCCAAGGACACTGTTCCAGAAGTGGGTCGTCCTCCTCTAAACTCCCAGAGCTCTTAACCTCATTGTGTGGATTATTTTCTGTCTAGTACTTTGGCTACCTAGGGCCCATTTGCACCAGTTAATTTTTCTAGACCACAACCACCTGTCTGGTGTTCCTCTCCCCTCTGTGCTTTCAGTGACTCCTATATCCCGCACTGCTTGGGGCAAGAGACCTCGTCTTTGAGCCCTCCCCACTTTTCAGTCAGGATGCGTCTCACATTGTGTGACATGATTCTGGTTCTGAGTGAAGGACTGCAGGACCAATGCAGGAGGCAAGGCAGGGACTGGGTAGGGGAGGGAGATGGGACTCCTTTGGATCCCCTGGGAAGGAAATCTCGTGGCTTTGGCTCCAAGAAGGCTCATTTTCCCAGGAGGGATCAAGTCATGCTCAGAGTGAATGGGCAGCCAATGCACGTGTGTGAGTGTGTACAGGTGAATGTGTGCATGTGTGAGTGTGTACAGGTGAATGTGTGCATGTGTGAGTGTGTACAGGTGAATGTGTGCACGTATCAGTGTGTGAGTGTGCATGTGTACACACACATGTGTGTGTGCATGTGAGTGTACACGTGTGCGTATGTGTTCATGCATGTATGTCCATGTGTGCACATGTATGTGTGTGTGTGTGCGAGTGTGCCTGTGTATGTGTGTGTGCACACACATGTGAGTCCACCTTGGAGAAGGAAATGCCCTTGACCGGGGCAGCAGGGTGAGAGGCTAGCACTGGGTGTGTGCTGTTCTAGCTGCACTCCTGGGGAGCAGAGACAGGGAGAGGGACTCATCTCAGAGAGCTGGTGGGTGAAGAGGAGGGGAAGGGGGAGTGCCGGGGGTGGAGACAGCTCCTCCGCTGACTAATTAAACCCTTTGGTAGCTGGCCCCCTCCACCTCCAGCAGATTGTCACTGCTGAATCAGCTCCCTGCCAAGGCCAGACTCACACTCTTTTTTTCTTGCTTGATTTGCCTAATGGAAGCTGACAGTGAAGTTCAACCCTGATTGTCAGATTTCAGTAGGAACCTCAAGGGGGGAGAGGAAGGCAGACATTTGAGGAATAAAAATAGCACACATAATGAGAGCCTTTATTTAGCTGAACCACTTCTTTAATGACTCCCTCCCCCTCTTCTCCACCCCCCAAGTGTGCACAGATATACACACACATGGTCACACACACAAGCATCTGATTTTCTTCTAGACTGGACATCTTGCCAAGGTCCCGAAGGAAAACTGTCCAGTGGCTGAAAGTCGTGGACAGTAAGAATCTGCAAAGGGGATGTCACTCAGTGCTGAAGTTTGGGAAGATTCCCCCACATTTCTCCAACAGCCCCCACCCCACTCCCCAGTCTTTTTCAATAGATTGCTGCTATTGTTGTTAGCTGCCACCAAGTCAGCCCCCTGACTCCTGGTGACTCCATTCACAATGGAATGAAATGCTGCCTGGTCCTGCACCATCCTCATGATCGGTTGAAGGTCAGACAGTTGTTAGCCATAAGGTTTTCATCGGCTGATTTGCAGAAGTAGATTGCCAGACCTTTCTTCCTAGGCCACCTAGTCTGGAAGCTCCACTGAAACCAGTTCAGCAACAGAGCAACACATAAGCCTCCAATGACAGACAGATGGTGGCTGTGCTTGAGGTGCATTGGCTGGGAATGGAAGTGGGGCTCCTGCATAGAAGGTGTGAATTCTACCTCTGAACCACCATTGCCCTCTTTCCAATAGTTACACTTCCCAAAATGTGGCCTAAGAAATGGGTTTTGCCAGTGGAACAAAACACACAGGCAGGCACTTGTGGGCTTGGATAGTCCCCTGTGCTTCCATGCTTCTAGTTCTGTGAAATGAGATGTGGAGGGTTTGGTCAACTTCTCAAATCCTGAGCTCCTCATCAGAAACACAGCAGCAGTGATGTTTACTTCTTAAATGCGAGGGGGAAACAAGATGGCATATGTAAAGCCTCTAGATACTATCTGTCACATAGTAGACACACAATAAAAGTTAGCTCATTTGGTACTCTAAAGTTTAATTTTCTATGAATTTTCAGGGATTCACTCAGCAATCCTAAGGCTCTGGGAATCTAGCTCTACAAAAGGAGGTTGGATCTAAGCATGGCAGCTAACCTTGCTGAGTGTTTGTGAGGGCCAAGCACGATTCTACTCCTGTAAGCTGCACTGTTACTGTATGAGATACTCTTGTACCCATTTTACAGATGAGGTCACTGAGGCACAGTCAAGTTAAATAACTTGCCCAAAGTAGCCACAGTTAGTCAACGTTGAACCCGGAATTTGTTTTAAAATTGCTTTAAGGGCCTAATAAATTGAAGGAGCTCCATAAATTCCGGTGTTTGTATCCTATGACTCATGGTGACCCTATAGGACAGGGAAGAACTGCCCTGTAGGGTTTCCAAGGCTGTAATCTTTATGGGAGTAGACTGGCACATCTTTCTCCCATAGAGCAGCTGGTGGGTTTGAACTGACAACATTTTGGTTAGCAGCTGAGCACTTAACACCAGGGCTGTAAGCTGGAATTGACTCAAGGGCAATGAGTTTGTTTTTTCTTTTTTGTTTGTTTGTTTGTTTTTAGTATCCTAGGTCATATTTGTGGAAGGGCCCTTCCATTAGAGAAAAATGATAAGAACAAAAACCTATGTGTGTTTATGGAGGGAGGTGGGGTATCCAAGATGGGGGACACCAGGCCTGGCCTAGGTGCATTTGCTCCGCCCTGAGAGCTAGCCCCTTCTTATGTTTTGTTCTCTAGTGAGGCTCTTCACTCACCCTAGTCCCAGCACGTAGGCGATAGGTACTATGATGGTTAATTTTATGTGTCATCTTGGCTATGACTCCTAGTGGTTTGGTCAAACACTAGTTCAGTTACTGTCATGGAGAAGTTACCTGTGATTAAATCAGCTGGTCTTAGGTAGAGCAGATTACCTTCTGTAATGTAATGTAATTACTTACATAGGGTGTGATGTAATATGACCTCCCATAACGCAATGTAGTGTAATGTAATCGATCAGTTGAGGTCATGCCAGTGTAGGGTAGGCCTTAAATTTAATCACTTCTGAGTTACAAAAAGACCAGAATAGACACAGAGACACATACATACATGGGAAGGCAGGTGAAATGTGAGGGTCATCTACAAGCAAAGGAATGGCAAGAATCACCAGCACACACCAGAAACTAGGAGAGAGGCTCACAGAAAGAATGTATACGGCTGAGACCTCGATGTAACCCTGTCGTTCTGAAGCTTTAACTAAACAGAGATCTTCCCAGTCCTGTAGAAAAGCAAGTTCAGATCCAGTGCCTAAACTGAGTCCAACCCCAGGCCAGAGGCAACAGGAAGTGTCACTGCAGGAAACTTAAAAACTGGAGTGTGCAGCTTTTGTTTTATTTTATTTTTTTCAAGTGCTTTATTTCTCTTAGGATACACATCATGCTTTTAATTTGTTGTTGTTATTGTTTTCCTACTCAGACAAAACACTTACGCAGCAGTGTTAGCTGCCATTTTAATGACAATCATTTCCCCCCATTTAATCCTCATCTCTTGTTTCACAGACAGGAACCCAAGGTGTCAAGAATTTATGTAAGTTGCCCAAGATGAGATAAAGGCAGAGCTGGAATCCAAACCTGGGTCTCGAGTCCAAAGCCTGAGTTCTAGTCACTGTAACATGCTTCCTCCTTCTGTGATCCACATGGAATACTAGGCACAGAATGGTAGGGAAGTACAAAAGAAGAAAGCTCAGTCAGTGATTCCAGGAACATGGCATTAGCTACTCCATGTGGATCCCTTTTATACTCTTTGAATATGCCCATGCAAGGGGCCACATAAACAGCTGCTGGGGACGCCTGTTCTTCTCACCATGTGCTCCTTCTCCCTCATTCTTTGGGTCTCTTCAGCACATGTGAATCTTTATTTTGATTCTTAAGATTCTACACAGCAAAGCAACAAAGCAACTTGTTGGCCTACGCATCCACACTCTCCCGTCCCCACCCCACCTAAAGGGCAAGCTTCATACACCTTTACATTTATTGTTATCGAGCAAAAGGGAGTAAACCAATACTTTAGTCATTGTTATGCAAAGCAACAATGTTGCTCACTTTTTCAAGTGTCTCTGAGTGACTATTTGAATTAATATAAATGTTTAACTCTACTTCCAGGAGCCAGGGATAATTTTTATTAATCACCAGTTTACCATCTTCAGTCGAATGCTAACACTGAAAACAGAACAACGTAATAACAATCATAGCAAAAGGAATTCCCCAACCTTTGTTTACTGTATGTTCCCTCTGCTCTACTTCCAAGTGGCTAGAAAACCAGTCAGGGGAAGGCTAGTGGCCAGACAGCAGTAGCAGGAGAAGGCCTGGATGAATGAGCTGGGAGGAGAGGAGGTTGAGTTGGCCCCCACAAGCTCCTCACATTGTCAAGCTCATTCACCTCCATTCAACGCCTGCCATTGGCTTCTGCGTCCTCTTTGTCAGGGAAGTGAACTGACCACCACCAATTCCACCCTATTGACACCAGAAGAACCCAAATTAAAAAATAAATAAGTAAAAAGAATGCCCACACAAAGTGTCAGAGGGGTGAAGAGCAGAAGGCTGTCATGTTATGTCCCCCCAAAAAAAAGTGTGTATCAATTTGGCTGGGCCATGATTCCTGGTACTGTGTGATTTTCCTATATGTTGTAAATCCTGCCTGTGTGATGTTAATGAGAATGGGTGGCAGTTGTGTTAGTGAGGCAGGACTCAATCTACAAGATTGGATTGTGTCTTGAGACAATCTCTTGAGATATAAAAGAGAGAAGCAAGCAGAGAGACAGGGGGACCTCATACCACCCAGAAAGCAGCGCCAGGAGCAGAGCGTGTCCTTTGGACCCAGGGTCCCTGCATGGAGAAGCTCCTAGTCTGGGGGAACATTGATGAGAAGGCGACAGAGAGAGAAATTCTTCCCCTGGCACTGACGCCCTGCATTCGGATTTTTAGCCTACTTTACTGTGAAGAAATAAACTTCTCTTTGTTAAAACCATCCACTTGTGGTATTTCTGTTATAGCAGCACTAGATAACTAAGGCAAAGGCCATTACTAGTTGTCGAAGTATCTCAATACATGTCAAGAAATGGAAATTGGAGCCTCTGGCTGGTGCAAATGGTTAAGCGCTTAGTTGGAGGTTCAAGTCCACCCAGAGGCACTTTGGAAGAAAGGGTTGGTGATCTACTTCTGAAAAATCAACCATTGAAAACCCTATGGGACACAGCTCTACTCTGATACACATGAGGTTGCCATGAGTCGAAACAGACTTGACGGTAACTGGTTGATGGGTAAAACAGAAGAAGCCTCGGTCCAGAATACACTAAGGAAGGGGAGCAGTGGCCTGAGAGCTGGTCTTCTGAGAGTGAGTCAGGACAGGCTCTAGGCCAGGGGCCTAGGACAACAGAGGTCGGCAGTAAGAGGAGAGAAAGAGGGGAGAGAAGAAAGGGAGGAAGAGAGGACGGGAGGAAAGAAAGGAGAGAAGGAGGGAGAAAGGGAAGAAATAAACAATGCCTAAAATGAAAATATTTATAAGATTGAAAGATAAGTGAAATTATCTTCCAAAATGTTAGACAAATATATAAAGTATATGAGACAAAAAATAAAAAGAGAAATATACAAAGCAGTATAGGAGTTCCAGCACTCAAATAATGAAGATTCCCAAGATACCAAACAGTGAAAATGGAAGAAAATAAAAACAAATGTTGTAGCCTCTGTGGTTAAGAATGGGTATAAGAAGAGGGAGCTTGTTTCCTTTTTGTTAAAGTCCTTTTAAAGTATTTGATTTTTTTTAACATGTGCATATAGGATTTTGATTACAATTTTAAATTGAAAGATGACTTTTACAAACACAAATTTTTTTTTTATTTTTCCCATACAAAAATTTATACATACATTGTTATGTGTCTCTAATTGCTCTCCCCATAGTGTGACAGCACATTCTTCTTTTCCACCCCTGATTCCCCATATCCATTCAACCAACTCCTAACCATCTCTCCCTTCCCATCTCACCTCTGAACAGAAGCTGCCCATTTTGTCTCTTGTATCTACTTGAGCTAAGAGGCACACTCCTCACGAGTATCACTTTATGTCCCACAGTCCAGTCCAATCCCTGTCTGAAGAGTTGGCCTCTGAAATTGTTTTAGTTTTAGGCTGATAGAGAATCCAGGAGGCATGCTTTCCAGGGTTCCTCCAGTCTCAGTCAGACCATTAAGTCTGGTCTTCTTACTAGAATTCAAGTTCTGCACCTCACCTTTCTCCTGTTCCATCCAGGACTCTCTGTTGTGTTCCCTGTCAGGGTGGTCATTGGTGGTATCTGGGCACCATCTAGTTCTTCTGGTCTCAGGCTGATGAAGTCTCTGGTTCATGTGGCCCTTTCTGTCTCTTGGGCTATTACTTTCCTTGTGTCTTTGCTGTTCTTCATCTCCTTTACTCCAGGTGGTTGGGACCAGTTGATGCATCTTACATGGCCGCTTGCAAGCTTTTAAGACCCCAGATACCACCACCAAAGTAGGATGAAGAACATTTTCTTAATAAGATTTGTTATGCCAGTTGACCTAGATGTCCCCTGAAACCATGGTCCCCAGACCCACACCCCTGCCACTCTGTCCCTCAAAGTGTTTGATTATATTCAGGAAACTTCTTAGCTTTGGTTTAGTCCAGTTGTGCTGACTTCCCCTGTAGTGTGTGCTGTCCTTCCCTTCACCTAAGATAATTCTTGTCTACTATCTAGTTAGTCAATAACCCTCACCCTCCCTCTCCACCCTTGTAACCATCAAAGAATGTTTTCTTCTGTGTTTAAACCTTTTCTTGAGTTCTTATAATAGTGGTGTTATACAATATTTGTCCTTCTGTGACTGACTAAATTCACTCAGCATAATGACCTCCAGCTTCTTCTATAAGATTAAAAAAAAAAAAATTAAGAGTTGTGTTTTTCTTGAGAAATTGTGACTCTTCTCAAGAAAACAGAATTTCTTTGCTTCAGGCAGTATCTGAGAATCTGAAATTTTGCATATGGCTTGAGTTTCTTAAATCAATAAGACTATCCCAGTGACTCTCAGGCTTTACTTTTAGCTCTCGTCTCTCTGTGGGGATCCTACAGTTTTATAAAACCTCCTCGGTGGTCCACGGTACCACGGTTATCATAAATCTCGCCCAGAGCCCCGTCACTTGAGACAAATTCATTTTCCTGTCCCCGTTCTTTTCCCACGTAAGCTACTGACCTTCAGAAAACTTATGAGTTTATTTCATACAGAGGCTTGCAGTGTCACCACCAATTTCCCTCTTTCTTGCTCTCTCTGGTTATTCCCTACTGCTCCCCATCTCTGAGTCTCTGACCTTCTTTAACATCCCCCAAGACCAGTCCTTCCAAGCCACACGATGGCAAAGGAGACCAGCCTGGAAATCAAGTAAAAGCTCACCCCTCGATAATAGTCAATAATTTGGGAAGAGAGACTAAGTAGTCAAGAAGACCAACATTTCTGGCAGACCCCAGATGCCATGCTGGGTGCTTCATGTGAATGACCCACTAAATCCCCACAAGTATTCCAGACTGCAGGTGTCACGTCCTCTCTTGCAGACAAGAAACTGAACATCATAAAAGTTAGGCATCTCACCCTGGTCACACTGCTCATGTGTGACAGTGGCAGATTCCAGCTTCAGTCTATCTAACTTTCTGTGTCTTTTTGAGATGTTAGTCACAATGCAATTAAGTTGTGGCTAGCTTTCTACCTGGGGTCCCTGAGTGGCACAGACAGTTAAGCACTCAACCGCTAACTGAGAGGTTGGCAGTTTGCGTCTACCTAGAGGTGCCTTGGAAGAAAGCCTCACAATCTGCTTCCAAAAGGTCACGGCCTTAAAAACCCTACGGAGTCCAGCTCTACTCTGCACACATGGGGTCACCAGGAGTCAGGCTCAACTTTTGGTTTTAGCTTTCCATCTAATACAACTTACAGTGAATAACACAATGGGACTGAACACAGCTGCACTCTATCCAGCTGGCTTGTAAGCAATAAAAAAATTGGACCCAGTGCCGTGTGTTCCTGATAAACAACAATCCAGTATAGAGCCTGGGGACCTGGGTGCTGACCTGGGTCCTTTGATCAATTAGTTTTCTGGTTTTGAGTAAACCTCACCTCTCTGGCCTTGAGTTTTGTCATTTATAAAATGAAAATGGTTTATTAGATAATTACTAAGCTCTCTTCCAACCCTGAAGAATCTATATACTGGAAAGAAATAAAGCTCATTAAAGTTATTCTACAATTCTGATCATCTTACAAACCACTGAAGTGAATGAGGTGGAAAAGTGGATTTAAGGTTAAACAGCAAGATAATACTGGAACTAAAAATAAATTCCTCCTATTCTGACCCTTAACTTGCTAGCCCAGTATGTAGTGTATTTAAGGTACTATTGCATCAGAAGACAGCGTCATGAACACATCAGAGTTGAGTTGCCAGATTACTCCCTCTAAGTACAGTAAGAAGGTCCACAGACAGTGCAAATGGGTTGCTCCTGACTGCTAACCTAAAGGTTGGAGGTTAGAACCCACCCAATGGTACCTCAGAAGAAAGGGATAGCAATCTGCTTCCATTAAAGTTACAGCCAAAAAACCCTAGGGAGCAGTTCTACTCTAACACATGGCATCACCACAAGTCGGAATAGACTGGATGATAACTTTTTTTAATGAAGAGAAAGAAAATACCCTTCGAACTTTGTTAGAAATAATGTAGAGCGTGTTTTCTCAAACTATAACATGTGTAAGGATTACCCGGGGAGACTGTTACAACACATAGTTTAGCTGCGTAACTGGCTCTCAAATTACCTGGGACCAGAGCAGAAAAGAGGACGTGCTGGTTATAAACCTCACACTGCCCATAAGAAGGTTGGATATGAATCCCTCAGGGCAACTAAACTTTTTCCATCTATTAATTCTAAAATAAATTTATCATCTCTATGACAAAGGGAAATGAGTGGATGCTGCTCTTAACAAAATCATGACAGTAGGTAATAAAGCTCTCTCTTATAGCACCTTTCTCTCAATAAAAGTTGAGGCTACACTGTCAAAACCAACTCCATAAGGACCTAATTCTGGAATTCTGTATTATAGAATATTTCAAAATAAATGTAAATTTGTTTTTTCCAAATGCATACAGTAATTAGAATTGGGTCAACCAAACATTGCTTAACAACGGACCTCAGGGGCCCACTTTAATCACTAGATAAGACATTGGTGATACGCATGACAGTTTTTTTAAAACAGAAAGGCACTTTTGCAAAACTTGAAAAGAGTTCTTGCTCTCTTAAGTAGTTTAATCATTCTCCTGAGGCTCTTGTTTATACAATTAATTTGCTTAGATACTCTTTTTCTTCCTTCCTCCCTCCCTCCCTTCCTTCTTTCCTTTCTTTTGTAGGCCGATAGGTTTTATCTAGAAATAGGGATGTTAATGAGAGGAGACAAGCTGTACCAGATCTGGGAATACTATGCTCCATATTTTTAAGATCTAGTTATGTAACCGGCCTCTAATGCCTGTTTTAATCGTTTCTACCCACGTGTAGTGGAAGGTTGTTATTGCTAGTTGCCATGGAGTTGATTCTGACTCAAGGCGACCCCATGTGTGCAGAATAAAACTGCTCCATAGGGTGTTCAAGGCTGTGACCTTTTGGAAGCAATTGTCAGGCCTTCTTCCCAGGCACCTCTGGGTGGGTTTGAACTGCCAATCTTTAGGTCAGTAGTCCAGCACTTAACCATTGTGCCACCCAAGGACTCCTGTAATGAAAGGTATTGTTGATAAAGAGTCCATGAGAAGTTCTTTATAAGTGTGATAACAAATTGCATTGGATGGGGCATAACTCTCTGGCCCCAATGCTTTGCCATAATATTGGCTAAAAACGTTCCCAGACGAGTATTTTGTACTAGCCTAAATACTGTTTATCTCACCCCTTTCCCATGCCAATGGAGGTGTGCAAATATGAGACTAAAAAGAAAACAATAGCAAAATTCCATTGTGTTTGATTTATGGATTTGTTCCACCCTGAGAATCTCAGAGGAGCTCTTCTTGATAAGGGCCGGAACTGATTAGAAAGTAATGAATGATGGAAAAGGATCCAAAGCTACTGAGATTAGATCTCCACTGAACTGAAACTGGTGCATTCACTTGAAATGTCCTCCGGCTGTCAGCTACACAGAATGCGGATGCATTCCTGTTGTCATGTCACTTCCTCCTAAGAGCTGAAAACTAAAGAATTGAAAGCACAAGAAAAGGAGTAGGTATGTTTTGTGCTTAGCAGGTATGTGGTTGGGATGTTGTTAGCTGCCACTGAGTCATCGCTGACTCACGGCCCAACCTATGTACAAGAGAAGGAAATATTGCCTGGTCCTGTGTCATCCTCACAACCTCTGGCATGTTCCAGCCATTGTTGCAGCTATTGTGCCAATCCAGCTCACCAAGCATCTCCCTTACCCTTGTTGGCCCTCTATTTCACTAAACATGAGTTCCTCCTCCAGGAATTAATCCCTCCTGACGATGTGTCCAAAGCAAATGAGTTGTGATCTGCAAGGTTATCACTGGCTAATTTTTAGAAGTAGATTGCCAGGCCTTTCTCTCTAGTCTTTATTAGTCAGAAAGCTCTGCTGAAACCTGTCTAGCATGAGTGATCCAGCTGGTATCTGACATACTGGTGGCACAGCTTGCAGCATCACAGCAACATGTAAACTGACCGATGGTGATGGTGGTGTTGGGTAACGTTAACTATATTAGGCCAAGAATGGGGCGGGTGTGCGGTATTATTATCTTCCCAGGAGAGACATTTGTGTTTCCTAAACTTCTGTTATATGACTAGATTGCTGAAAGTGTACTCAGACCACATTAGAGGTGGATTGCCTACCAAGATTTGTGGTGGTTAAGAAAACATACTCAGAATCACATTGTCTATTTTTACATCCAAATGATCTCATTATGGCACATCAGTAGAAATATTGCTCAGAATCTAGTGTGTATAAATAACCCTGAATTTCACCAGACATACCATAGAAACATTTCTGTTTTTGCTCTATTCTATTCTATCTATCCAGTCAGCCATCTCTTCATCCAACCATTTATTCAGAAAACCTTAAACTCTGTATAGGGTGAAACATAAAATCAAACCTCATCTTATTTGTCTTAACCTTTTATCCTACCTGTACCCATTGCCGTCGGATCGATTCTGACTCATGGCGCCTCCATGTGTTTCAGAGGAAAACTCTGCAGCATAGGGTTTTCAATGGCTGTGATCTTATGGAAGTAGATTGCCATACCTTTCTTCTGAAGCACTGCTGGGTGGATTCAAACCACCAACCTTTAGGTTAGTAGCTGACAGCAAACTGTTTGCACCTAGCAGGGACCTTAATCCTTTATCCTACAGGATTCATATTGGAAAGGTAGGCACAGTGCAGAAGTAATTCTAGTATTCTGGGGTCTAGAGGACAATCTCAGCAACCTTTTCATATCCATGGGGATTTTAGAGACTTCAGTCACTCTCCCTTTCACTTTCCCATATAATGCTAATCTTCTTTATATTCTTTCCTGTGAGCTATGACTCATCTGGTACTTAACTGGTTTAAATCATTACAGACTCGGTCTTTGAGGGCATCAAAGAAATCCAGGATGAAAGAAACTGAGATCCCCTAATGTCTCCCTTCACTCATCCTAACCCTCTCTATCTTCTGTCAGCTTCACATTTCTATGTCCAGGCCAAATGGCCTCAAGCACCTGCCACACATGGAGATGCCATTGCATCTAAAGGGGCACAAGCAAACTCTTATTGGGATGTCTTAGTTGTGATGATGATTACCATGTGTCTGTCAGTTTGTTGTACTGTGGTGGCTTGCATGTTGCTGTAATGCTGGAAGTTATGCCACCGGTAATTCAAATGCCAGCAGGGTCACCAATGGTGGTCAGATTTCGGCAGAGCTTCCAGACTAAGATAGGCTAGGAAGAAGGACCTTGCAGTCTCCTTCTGAAAAAATTGGCCAGTGAATAGCAGCAGGACATTATCTGATATAGTGTCAAATTGCTCATATGCAAGTTCAAGTTGAAACTGAAAAAAATTAAAACAAGTCCACAAGAGCCAAAATATGACCTTGAGTACATCCCACCTGAATTTGGAGACCATCTCAAGAATAAATTTGACACATTGAACACTAATGACCAAAGACCAGAAGAGTTATGGGATGATATCAAGGACATCATATGAATGTCAGAAGAGACTCTGAAACTTGCTCTTGAACTTAGAGATACTAAAGCAAGTGGAAGAAATGATGAAGTAAAAGAGCTGAACAGAAGATTTCAAAGGGCAGCTAGAGAAAACAAAGTAAAGTGCTATAATGAAATGTGCAAAGACATGGAATTAGAAAACCAAAAGAGAAGAACAAGCTCAGTATTTCTCCAGCTGAAAGAACTGAAAAAAAAAAAAAATTCAAGCCTTGAGTTGCAATTTTGAAGAATTTTGTGGGCAAAATATTGAAGGACGCAGGAAGTATCAAAAGAAGATGAAAGGAATACACAGTCACTGTACCAAAAAGAACTGGTCCACGTTCATCAATTTCAGGAGGTAGCATATGATCAAGAACCAAGGGTACTGAAGGAAGAAGTCCAAGCTGCACTGAAGGCACTGGTGAAAATCAAGGTTCCAGGAATTTATGGAATACCAGCGAAGATGTTTCCACAAATGAATGCGGCACTGGGGTGCTCACTCACCTATGCCAAGAAATTTGGAAGACAGCTACCTGGCCAACCAACTGTAAGAGATCCATATTTGTGCCCATTCCAAAGAAAGGTGATCCAACAGAATGTGGAAATCAATGAACAATATCATTAGTATCACACACAAGTAAAATTTTGCTGACGATCATTCAAAAGCAGTTGTAGCAGTACATTGATAGGGAACTGCCAGAAACTCAAGCTGGATTCAAAAGAGGATGTGGAACCAGGGATATCATTGCTGATGTCAGATTGATCATGACTGAAAGCAGAAAATACCAGAAAGATGTTTAGCTGTGTTTTATTGACTCTGCAAAAGCATTTGACTCTGTGGATCATGACAAATTATGTATAACATTGCAAATAACAGGAATTCCAGAAGACTTAACTGTGCTCATGCGCAATGTCTACATAGACCAAGAGGCAGTCGTTCGAGCAGAACAAGAGGATACTGCTTGGTTTAAAATCAGGAAACGTGCATCAAGGTTGTATTCTTTCACCATACTTATTCAATCTGTATGCTAAGCAAATGATCTGAGAAGCTGGACTGTTTGAAGAATATGGTATCAGGACTGGAGGAAGACTCATTATTCATTAACATCCTGCAATATGCAGATGACGCAACCTTGGTTGCTGAAAACGAAGAGAACTTGAAGCACTTACTGGTGGAGATCTAAGACTTCAGTAGGGATTATACCACAGCATAAGGAAAACAAAAACCCTCACAACTGGACCAATAAGCAACATCATGATAAACGGAGAAAAGATTGACGTTGTCAAGGATTTCATTTTACTTGGATCCACAATTGACGCCCATGGAAGCAGCAGTCAAGAAATAAAAAAATGCATTGCATTGGGCAAACCTGCTGTAAAGGACCTCTTTAAAGTGTTTAGATGCAAAGACATCACTTGGAGGACTCAGGTGCGCCTGACCCGAGCCATGGTATTTTCAATGGCCTCATATGCATAGGAAAGCTGGACAATGAGTAAGGAAGACTGAAGAAGAATTGATGTATTTGAGTTGTGGTGTTGGCAAAGAACACTGAATGTACCATGGACTGTCAGAAGAATGAACAAGTCTGTCTTGAAAGAAGTACAACCAGAGTGCTCCTTGGAAGCAAGGATGATGAGATGTCATCTTATGTACTTTGGACATGTTATCAGGAGGGATCAGTCCTGAGAGAAGGACATTATACTTGTTAAGGTATAGGGTCAGGGAAAAAGAGGAAGACCTTTGATGAGATGGATTGACAACAATGGGCTCAAACTTAGCAATGATTGTGAGGATGGTGCAGGACTGGGTAGTGTTTTGCTCAGTTGTATATAGGATCGCTATGAGTGAGAACTGTTTCAGCGGCACCTCACAACAACAAAAACAAGTTGTGATGATGTTTCTATGGGCATGCTATGTTTAAGATATCATTTACCACAAAAATATGTCAAAATTTATCCAGGTTTACATTTAAACATGTGTACAGTAAGTCCCTGGGATATGAATGTCTGACTTACTTAAAACTAGTACTTGCCCTTTAATGTTATGTAAATTTGCCCTCACTTTGAAACCATTAACCCAACCCCAACACCCATGAAATTTTTTATCACAATCACCTTCACTTGCTGCATGTGCAGCTTTTAAATCATTGAAAAGGATTTGAGCCCTTTCTTGCACTAAAATAAGGCTAAATAAGAACCATATGTACCTTTTCCAATTTACCTACAAATTCTTGAAGACACAGTTAGGAACAGATCTAGTTCGTTACCTGAGACTGCCTGTACTTCTATCATATGTCAGTTATATATCAATAAAGCTGTTTAAGAAAGTGAGTAGATTTTTCAGACAGACTATATGATGCTGAAAATGTCCCAGAAAATTCCTAATGCAGCAAAATGAGAGCATAGAGTTGGCATTTGACCCTGAGTAAACAGAATTCATGTTGTGGTCTTAAATATGATATTGCAACAGAATGTCAATACCTGATTAATTTTAATAACCCAGGTTTTATGATTATTCATCCTGGTCAGAAACCGAATTTAATCCTTCTAGAAGAAGAGAAGTGTTAGCTGAAGTATCAGTGCACACAAGTTTGCCTTGAGCATATTTAAATGAACTGTCCATTTACAGGTTTGAAGTACATTTGCAGACAAAAGTAACCTGAACTTGTAATTCAAAATGAAAAGATAACCCTGTGCCCCAAACTCCATTAGTGCTTCTAGAACTCCCATCCAACCCCTCCCACATTTTTAGTGTGGTAAGTATATAACCCGTTTCTGTGGGGTTGATTCTGACTCATAGCAACCCTACAGTACAGAGTAGAACCAACCCATAGGGTTTCCTAGGCTGTAATCATTATAGAAGCAGACTGCCACATTTTCTCTTGTGGAGTGGCTGGTGGGTTCAAACCACTGACCTTTCGGTTAGCAGCTGAGTGCTTAAGCACTGTGCCGCCTGGGCTCTGGTAAGTATACAGGTAACAGAGTATTTGCCATTTTTACAATATTCACTTGTACAGTTCAGTGACATTAATTACATTCATCATGTTGTTCAATTACCGGCCATTAAGTATTCCTGAATGTTTCCATCACCCTTAACAGATCACTTTTATTTACTGTGGCGATAATGTACAAAACAAAACATGCCTTTACAACAATTTCTGCATGTATCGTTCACTAACATTGATTACGTTCTTCAAATTGTACGCCCTTTCTCAGTATCCTTTTCCAAATCATTCCACCTCCATTAACAGAAACTCAATGCCCCCTAAGCAATAGCTCCTCCTCCCCCTCCCTCCCACCCCTGGTAAACACTAATAATCTTTGGTTTCTATGTATTTGCTTATTTCACAGAAGTGAGATCATACAGTATTTGTCCTTTTGTGACTGACTTATTTGGCACAGCACAATGTTTTCAAGGTCCATCCATGTTGTGGCATGCATCAGGATTCATTTATCTTTATGGCTGAGTAGTATTCTATTGTATGTATATAACACATTTTGTTTATCCATTTATCCAAGTCCCTTTTATTGATTGACTCATGGGTCCTTGCTAACCGTGCTATGGACGGAATATACTGAGTCCCCAAAGGCTGGCTTCCTCTAAGGTTTGTCCACATAAGAGAGACTCAGTTTTCTCTGAGAGAGCATTGAGTGGAGTCTTCAATCACGCAGTTGTGCCAGACCCTGATCAACTAAATCCCCTCCTTGTGAACGTCCCAGAAAGAAAATTGGAGGAGTCATGCTTTCTACTCTGGGTAGCCAAAATGGCATCTATGAGAGTCAGCATTTTCATCTGGCTCCTCCTGAGGAATTACCTCTGTCCCTCCCCACAGAAATTGGCCGCAGCCTCTCCAATGAAGATGGTCTATGAAGACGGTCAGGGCCAAACCTCCCTCCCCCTCACTGGCTGCCTGCATCCAGACCCACCAGGCTCCTCCTTTTATGGTGTCAGCCCTTCCTACAACAGTGAAGCTCAAACCAAAGCCACCAGGGGTACAGTGTTCCCCTGCCATCCAAGTTTCTACACCAGCTTGCTGCTTGGTCCCCTTTGTTAGACACTTCTCTGGGTTCTCCAAGCCGAGGTGTCTAGACCTTGTCCCATCACAAAATTTTTCTTGCTACGCTTGGGCTGACTCCACCATTCTTACCACCCCTGCACACCCCAGCTTCTTACCCACAACATGCTGGAGCAGCTTGCAGAGCTTAGAGTAGATCTCCATCTCAATCTTTCTCCAACTATGGCAAAGAAGATTGCTGATTCCAAGATATGTGCTTGCTGAAGCCAGTTCTTTTTAGAGGAGTCTGACCCTTTCTAACTGTCTTTACCAAGGCCTTTCAACTCAGTGAGAAACATAGAAATAGAATTGTTTTATTATCCCCTACCATAAGGTTTCAAGGCAATCAACTCCGCCACCACAGTTACTGCAATTTAAGGATAATTTACCATATTCTAGGTAAAGGGCCGAATTCTTTGCATGACATAAAGTCTTAAATCTCTTTTAATTTTCATAACTGCACTTCAGAATAGTTATCTTCCTCAACACAGAGCTTGTGTTCAGTGAGGTGAACTAGTTTGACCAAAGTAGCATGGCTAGTAAATGACCAAGTGACTTTAGCTCCAGTTTTTTCTCTGCCAGTGCAGAAGGATAAAACCTACACACCTCCACTGATGCCATAGTGCTTGTATCTTTACTCCCTTTAATGGAGGAGCATTCTAGGATTCAATGCATTTCACTCTCAATCCATAATCCACTGTTAATAGCAGACGTGATCTGTGAGGATTCTTCAGTTAACTTCCCCATCATCTGGGCCTTCCTGAGGTCCAAATGCACGTGGATATGGGACCTGGGTCATTATTCACCCAGGCCTTTTTCTCAAAGGTGAAAGGCATTTAGTTAAATGTCTAGATAGGTAGGTAGGTAGATAGACATATGGAAAACAGCCATCTAGCTGGCTACAACTCAGACTCATGATGACCTCATATACAACAGGATGAAGTGTTGCCCGGTCCTGCATCATCCTCACAATCTTCAACATGCTTGAGTCCATCATTGGGGTTATTGTGTCAATCCATCTTACTGAAGGTCTTCCATGCCCTTGCTGGCCCTCTACTTCACCAAACATGATGTTCCCTTCCAGCAATTGATCCTTTCTGATGATATGTCCAAAGCAAGCGAGTCAGATGATCTATGATTTTCTTTGGCTAATTTTCAGAAGTAGATCTTCAGAACTGTCTTCCTCATTTGTCTTAGCCTGGACACTACACTGAAACCTGTCCACCATGGTTGACTGCTGGTATTTGAAATACTGGTGGCATAGCTTCTAGCATCACAGTAACATGCAAGCCACCACAGTACAGCACACTGACAGACAGGTGGGAGAGTTAAATGCCTAAATAATTTAGAAGCTTATGAGCTCCATTGGCATTTAATAAACAAATCATCAGTGACCTTAAACCATTCAAGCAGACCCAATAGAAGTATCTTGGTCATCTAGTGCTGCTATAACAGAAAAACCACAAGTGGATGGCTTTAACCAAGAGAAATTTATTTTCTCACAATCTAGTAGGCTGAAAGTCCCAAATTCGGGGTGTCAGCCCCAGGGGAAGTCCTTCTCTCTCTTGTTGGCTCTGGAGGAAGTTCCTTCTCATCAGTCTTACCCTGGATGAGGAGCTTCTCCGCCCAAGAATGCTGGGTCCAAAGAATGCACTCTGCTCCCAATGCTGCTTTCTTGGTGGTATGAGGTCCCCAGCTCTCTGTTTACTTACCTTTCTTTTTAACTGTTGTACAGGCTACACCCGAGAAACTCCCTTTACATTGGATCAGGGATGTGACCTTAGTAATGGTGTTACAATCCCACCCTAAACCTCTTTAACATAATCTAATCTTGCCTCTTTAACCACAAGCAGAGATTAGGTTTTACAACACATACGAAAATTACAATCACAAAATGGAGGACAACCACACAACACTGGGAATCCTGTCCTAACCAAGTTAATATATATTTTTGGGGACACAATTCAATCCATGACGAAAACTTTTTGATATTTTCATATTTTGTTATCACCAATAGAGTGAATACTTGAAAAAAACACATTTCCCTAAAAATATCCAATAGTTAAAAAATCATACGAATCAACTTGCATTCTCCACAGTCCTTCCAAATTTGTAAAGATTGACCACATTTCATATTGAGCTAATGTGAGTTTTAAAAAAAGGCTAGCAGTTGTATTAATCTGGAAATGTGTCTGCACTGCCTCTGGCCCTTTAAACCAGCTGGACCAGTCCATGCATCATAGATCCTTCCAGGTGACAAAATTGAACCTGCAAAGCTGCAAGGCTGATATTGGCTATCGTGGTGACTGTGCCTCTCTTACTGTTGATCTGTTAGTTGTTGTTAGTTGCCCTTGAGTCAGCTCTGACTCCTGATGACCTTACGTATAACAGAAGGAGACATTGCTGAGTATGCACCATCTTCATGCAGTGGTTAAGAGCCTGGCTGCTAACCAAAAGGTCGGCAGTTCAAATCCACCAGCCGCTGCTTGGAAACCCTGTGGAGCAGCTCTACTCTGTCCTTTAGGGTGGCTGTGAGTTAGAATAGACTCAATGGCAGTGGGTTTTTTGGGTTTCATGAGTACTGGTGTGTTTGAGTCCATTGTTGTGGCTATTGTATCAGTCCATCTCATTGAGGATTTCCCTTGCCTTCTCTGGCCCTCCACTTTACTAAACATGATGTCCTTCTCTAGTGATGCATCCTGATGATGCATCCAAAATAAGTGAATCGATGTCTCAGACCATATTCTGTGATCCATAGGATTTTCACTGGTTAATTTTCAGAGGTAGATTGTCTGGCCTTTCTTCCTAGTCTGTCTTACTCTGGAAGCTCTGCTGAAACCTGTCCACCATGGGTGACCCTACTGGTATTTGAAATACTGGTGGTATAGCTTCCAGTATAATAACAACATGCAAGCCACCACAGTACAACAAACTGTTAGATGGGTGGTGGTCTACTGACATATTCTCCCCCTAATCCTTATTGTATCCCAGCTCCACTCTGACTCCTGGCATAGTAACCTTGTCTTCAACCTTGTCTTCTGGTTCTTAAACTTGACTTTGTCCTTGGCTTCCCCCAGTATTGATGTAAACATTCTTCAACCGACTCTGAGTTGACTTACCTCCCTGTCTTTCTTATTACTGGTTTCCTTTAATGGCTCTGACCCCTAAATACCAGGGAAGGTCAGCACTGGGCCCCCCACAAGGAGGCTATTAGGCAGATAATTAGAGTTATGAGTCTGTACACGTTACTTCAAAGTTTGTATTGTCTATCAGATTATGTGAAATATATGTGTTCATTTTTATGCCCATTTAACACAAAAATCCCTATCTCTGGCAGTAATGTGCCATTTTATCAATAGTTTTTCTATCATGTGAAGATTGTAACATCCTAATGTTCTCCACTCTGCTCTTGAATTCCCCAGGGAAACCCCTTTCTCAGGTATTAATCTTGGCAGCAGGGTTCATTAATATGATAAGGCTCTCTGGTTTTAAACAGCTCTTCAGACCCAAACAGGCCATAATTGAATGGAAGATTTAATTGTTTTTTCTCAGCAAACAATCAGGCCAGGAGAGCAAGGACACTGCAGACAAAGCACCACTCAATTCAGGAAGAAAAGGAACGTGTTCCCATTCACTAACAGGCAGAAATGTCACCGGATCTCAGGAAGGCTGACTGCGGCTCAATTCTGAGGAGACAGCTATTGAGTCCCCCTCCGGCTGGCAGACGCTCATCCCCGTCATTCCTGGTGATTGGCCTTCAAGGTGGTCATTCAGAGGGAATGAAAAGAAAGGCCACCGTTTGCCATTTCAGGCCCAGAGATTGAGATTTAGCTGTGACTTCTGTCCAGCTGAGCTTTCAGCAACTCAGCGCAGCCCAGAGGCTCCAGCCGCTGGAATGCCCACCCTGCTAGGATCTTCTCACAGAGTAAATAATGAAACATCCACCTCCCACCCCCAACACAAACAAACACACACATTCACACATACACACACACACACACACACACATACACACACACACAGAGCTGCAAAGTACAGCCAGGAGCCTGGGTCTGATGGATTGGAGGCTGGCCCTGGAGCGGCAAATTCCATTTTCCTCCGTAAATCAATTCAGTACATCAAGGTCTTAAGCTCATTGACAGTTGGCATCTACTCTGCTTCATTATACCTGCTGCCCAACTTCACCCTCTCCCTCTCTTGGCACTGAATTTTCTAGCTATCTGCATTCTAGCAGGACAACTCCATAAAACCTAAGTTTTTGACTTTTTTTTCCTAGGAAAATGGGAGAGGACATGTCTCTGTATCTCTACAAATCATGTTTTCTATCGTTTTGAGAGCTTGGAATCATAGATTACCTCTCATCAGTCAGTTGGTTGTACTATGGTAGCTTGTGATGCTGCAAGCTATGCCGCCAGTATTTTAAATACTAGTAGGTCACCCAAGGTGGACAGATTTCAGCAGAGCTTCCAGACTTAGATAGACTAAGAAGAAAGGACTAGTGATCTACTTCCGAAAATTAGTCAATGAAAACATTATGGACCACAACAGAACATTGTCCAACTCACTTGCTTTGAAGACGTCATCAAGAAGGATCAATCCTTAGGGAAGGACTTCATGTTTGGTGAAGTAGAGGGTCAGCAAGGGTGAAGGAGACTGTCATTGAGATGGACTGGCACAATAGCCACAGTGACAGACTCAAATATAATAGTGATCATGAGGATGATGCAGGACCTGGAATATTTTATTCTGTTGTGCATAAGGTCGCCATGAATCGGAGCTGATAAATGGCAGCTATTAGCAACAGAATCGTAGAACAAGTTTATAATCTAGTTTCAGTGGAGACATTACTACTGAGCTGAGAGCAAGGTGGTAATAGTGCACATATTTCTAGCTTTGCTGGAGCCACATCTCCAGATGTGTTTCCATTTGACTGCTCGGAAGGAATCGCAGAACATCAAGCATGCCTAGGTGCATGTTAGAAATAGTAATACACATTTTGAAACCAAGGAACGTAAATTTTGGAATGACTCATGCCCAAACTCACTACCACCATAATCATTAATCCCTGTTGCAGTGTAGCAGAAACTGCTAGGAGTTTACCAAGACTCATATTCCTTCATCCACGGAGGAAAATGGAAAGTGCACTGGGTATTTAAACAGAGAGGAAGTGGCTTCACAGGTATTGGAGGGCCGAAAGAGCAAAAATGAACAAATGGCTGCTCTGTCTGTGCAGGAAGGGAACCAGTGACTGGCTGGTCCCTCTGGGGAAATGTACCAATGCAGGTCTCAGTACTGGACTTTGCTGTTGGAATCTAGGTCCTCTGACCATATTGATGGTCTTTATTCTTGCCCTTCTGGAAATATTGGACATGAGACCATTAATAAGCCTGGGATGGTTGGGAAAAGAAAAGGGACTGACATCTACAGAATGTATCATCTTGTCCATCTAGTTATTGAGAACCTTGTCTACGGTACATGACCTTTGCTTGGCATTCACATGGAACACAAATATGTTCACACTCTGTGTCTATCCAACACCTTTTCCCCAGACCTTTTGTGCCAATCTTCCAATTCTGCTCTTTCCAATTCCTGACCATTCAGCCAAACTATTAACCACTGCACAGAAATCAGGTAGAGCCAAATTGCTGCTATCTCAGTCCAGACAAAGTGGACAACCAAACAACTGCCCAAAGCCTTCTTGGAGGATTTGCCTTCATCAGCATCGTCCACGGATCCTCCTGATTGAGGCTGTAACACTGTGGCAGTTCAGGTTGGTGACAGCATTCCCTGCAGAACAATCTGTAAGCTAGGCTCAAGCTATTTCCTTTTCAGTGAACTGGCCATCTTTGAGGACATAGATATGGATTGAGGGAAAGGAGTCGCTACAGCTGGAGCAGATATAGTAGGAGGCTGAGCCTCATGCTCATGCAAATTACTTGCCTCCCAGAAGTGCTCAAGCCTGATCTCTTTCATAACATTTAAACTTGATGGTAGATTGCTGTTGTCCATATTCAAATATGGTGGGTCAGTTAATAACTGGTTCCTGGTTAGTAGTGTAACAGATGCTTTGGTGCCCTGCCCAGCTCTTCTCTACCCTCACCATTCCAGTACTGCCAATAGTGTCTGACATGCAAGCACTGGCAACTAGGGGCTCTAAGACTTTCTCTGCGCCTGTGCACATGGCAGGCCAGAAGTGCAGGTAGTTAACACCCCTTTCAGAAAGGAAGGAGCCACAGAAGCAGAAGTCTCAAAATCTGCATATAAACTCCCCTCGAATCCTTGACTGACATCTGAACTATGAACATGTGTGGGGAGAAACCAAGAAATCCGACAGAGAGCAACAGCTGGAAAGTTGGAAAATCTGAGCAGAGATTTCCTCTGTGACCTACTTGATAGAGTTTGGAGTCTGAATTTCATCAAGTTACAGGATCTTGGTAAACATCTTGGACCTTCTGTTGATTTCTGAAGAGGGCTATGCCTTCTGAGTAATTACTATTTCCAAGGACTAAAGATTCATCCTAAGACTGAAAAAGAAAAACTAAAACAGACTCATCATAACAAAGGATAAAATCAAGTATCCATGTGGTCAAGGTAATTAGCCCGTAATTAAATCATTCACTACTACAGAAAAACAAACAAACAAACAAACAAAAAAACTCTTCCATAGAAGATAATAGAATGCACAATGTCCAGTATATAATAAACAATTATTGAACATGGAAAGAACAGTAAAATGTGATCCATAATCAAGAGTAAAAAAAAAAGTCAATAGGCTGAGGCTGTAGAAAACTACAATGTTGTTAAACAAGGATTTTAAAGTAACAGTTAAAAATATGGTCAAGGATGTAAAGTAAAAGATGCTTACAGTTAGGAAACTGAAGGGGAATATCAGCAGAGAAATAGGAACTATAAAAAAGAACCAATTTAAATCCTAGAACTGTAAAATGTATTGTTTGAAATGAAAAATTCAGGAATGGACTTAATAGCAGATAAGATATAGTAAAATAAAGTCACTGTGAACTTGAAGGAGAACAAAAGATTGGAAAACACATTGAACAGGTCCTCAGCAACATGTGTGCTATGAATTGAATTTTGTATCTCAAAAAGATAGGCCGAGGTCCAAACACCTGGCAGCTATGAACATGACCTTGTTTGGAATTAGGATCTTTAAAGGTGTTATCAGTTAATATGGTGTCATACTGGAGAAAGGTAGGTCCTAATTAAATCTAAGTGACTTCTTCTAAAAGAGGAGAAGAGATACTCAGAGGGAAAATGGCTGCGTGAAGACAGAGGCATAGACTGGAGTGATCTACAAGCCAAGTGTCTTAGCTACCTAGTGCTGCTATAACAAATACTACCACAAGTGGGTGGTTTTAAAGAATGGTTTTATTGTCTGTCATGGTTTTAAAGGCTAGGAGTCCAAGTTAGTCTTTAGGGAAGCCTCGGGATTTCCTTGGCATCCTTTGGCATTCCTTGATATCTGTCTCCCCCTTTCGTGTATGTCTGTGTCTATTCTTCTCTTTTTATAAGACATCTCTCAAAAGTGATCAGGTTTAGGACCCACCTTACTCCCGTATGACCACATTAATGAAAACCCCTATTTCCAAACAAGTCATATTTACAGGCTCAGGGTTTAGGACTTCCACACATATTTTGTAGGGTCACAATTCAGTCCTTAACAGCCAATTCTGGGCAGTCAGAGCACAATCTCTCCCTATGTACAGTGAATGGTTGAGAGACAGGCATATGACCCAAACTATACTAACAAATGTCATAGCTAACACTTTTGCTGGAATATTGGGAAATGTAAGCTCTTTTCTCACAGGTTTCTAAGCTGATAAAATGTAAATATGGATCTGCTGGTGGCCATCTTTGCCTATTTGAGAATGAAGACACCAAAAAGCAGAGTCATTGCAAAATAGAAAGATGTTTCTGATGTCATCATTTTAGTCATTGGATCCAGTCATGCCTAAAGCCATATGTAATCAGTATTTTCAGTTCTTCAGGCAAAACAATTCTGCTTTTTTTGGTTTCTGTCATTTGCAGCCAAAAGAAACCTGAATTACACAAGTAGTACACCAATCATTTTTCAAATAATCAATGATACTGATTGAAATAAGATGTACCCATTGAATGAGTTTATTTCTAATTTCTGACCAGTTTTCTTCAATCAAGAGCAATCCTTCAAACTCATAAATCAGAAATGCTATAGAGAGCTGGCTCCAACCCTTTGCAACTACTGATTATGGTTCTTGAAAACATTGTGCCCTCTAATTTCCATGACATCTTAGTAGGCCCCAGAGGGTGTGCTCTCAGCCAACAGCAGTTTCTTCTTGGCTGTTCTCCTTAAGAGGCTCTTTACCTTCTCACCAGACTATTCACAGAATGTCTATGACTTGATTGTGGTTCTATGGATGGAAATATTTACACCCCCTTTGACATCATGGAAACACTGGCTATTCGTATTCACAGAAACTAAAGCAAGATGGATTTCGAGTAGGTCCCTATTTGCTTATCATTGATGTTTTGGGGAATTTGATGTGATTAATAATCTGTATGGATAAAAATAGAAATTATATTCTATTCTTCAAGAATTACTTCTCAAATAATTGATTTACTCAAAGCTTCTTACTCTTTGTAATGAAAGAATGAGTTTTTAGGGACTCACAGAATTAGCTTGTGTACATTTTAAGACTGTCAACGAATCTCAGATTTTGGGAAATGAACAAACACAAATGGCCACTGTTTACTATCACAAACATAGAAAATGAATACAATGTCAGTTGATTAATAAATGTACACTAATGTATGTACAGGATTATTGATCAGCATCTGCTCTGCACTCAATACAAGAAGCTATCTTAGAGAGGTTTTGCAAGTAAAAGCAAAATGACTACAGTGCTATTCGTTTATTCATATGACATGATAAATTCTCAATAAATGTCTAATAAATTGAATCAAATTGAATTGGATGTATTTGAGAACAGAACCGTGCACAGAATATGATGGGAATACATGTGAGGAAATCACAGTCCATAGCTCAGAAAGCTAGCAAACAGGACATTATATCTCTACCTTGCAGAGTAGAAGCAGAGTTCCTGAGAAGGCAGCAAGCATTAAACTGGATTGAAGAATGACAGGGGTGGACAGGGATAGGATTAGGCTGAGGCAAAGGAGAGCCTAGGGTGCACAGTCAAGGAGGCACTCTGGGGGCACTTGCACGACCCTGAGAGTGAGTGTTGTATGTTCCACTGAGTCAATTCTGAATCATAGAGACCCCATGTGACAGAGTTAGAACTGCTCCATAGGATTTTCTTAGCTGTAATCTTTATAGGAGCAGATCGCCAGGTCTTTTCTCCCATGGAGCCACTGGGTGGGTTCGAACTGCCAACCTTTTGGTTAGCAGCGGAGCACTTGACTGTTGGGCCATCAGGGCCTCCTTTAGTTTTATGTCCTGCATGCCTCACTTGCCTTGCCCTAATTTTACCCTAAGGGTGGGGCCTGCACTTTAAGGGAAGAAGGACAGAGAAAGCATTCTCAGCCTAGAAAACAATGTGTGCAAAGGGCCAGACACAAGGAAGCAGGTGTAGGCAGAGAGGGAGAAAGAAGCAAGTCCTTTTAACTACAGCAAAGAAAGCAGGTGAGAGGGAGGGTGGTAGAGATGAGACTCGAAGGGTGGGCTGCTGCCATTTTGGGGAAAGGTCTTATATGCAGTGCTGAGGAACCTTGACTATTTATCAGAGATAAAGGGGAGTTAACACAGTCTTTAAGTTCAAGGTTGTTATTAAAGGATCACTATGCCACAGTGGTGTAGACAAATTATCTGGAGGATAGCTCTGTAGAAGAGAGGGTGCTGATCTGGGAGACAGGGAGGTGACTTCACTTGGACTTGGTGTCTTTTGTTACTAGGGCTGTCGTATCAAAACATCACGAAGTGGGTGGCTTTGAAGAACAGGAATTCATTGTCTCACAGTTCTGGGAACCAGAGGTCTAACTGCAGAACCTCATCAGGGCTATGCTGTCTCTCTGTTTGTTCTAGAGGAAAACCCTTCCTCATCTCTTTCAGCTTCTGTGTTATTGTTGTTAGCTGCCACAGAATCGGCCCCCGACTCGTGGTGACCCCGTGCACGGCAGAACAAAATGCCGCTTAGTCCTGTGCCACCCTCATGACTGGTTGCAGAACAGACCATTGTGATCCACAGGGTTTTCTTTGGCTGATTTTCAGAAGTAAATCACCAAGCCTTTCCTAGTCTAGAAGCTCTGCTCAAACCTGTTGAGCATCATAGCAACTCTCAAGCCTCCAGTGATGGATGGGTGGTGGCTGTGCATAGCCCTGGCTGTTTCCTGGTGTTCCTTGGCTTGGGGAAGGGTCATCACACGCTGTCTTCACCTGTGTGTGACTCTCCCTCTGTGTCTGCTCTCTCCTGTTAGGAGACACCACTCAGAAGGGATTAGGACTAGGACCACCCTACTCTGGTATGACTTCAATGATAATATCTTCAAAGAAACGTCCTATTTCCCGCAAACAACATCATATTTGCAGGTTCCGAGGTTAGGACTCCAACATTTCTTCTTGAAGGGGACATAATTCAACCCATAAGACTTGGTAACTAAACATACCTGATGAGGAAAGGTTGAATGTAACTCAGTGGTGTCTAGGCTGGGCAAATGGGACATTCCATCAACTAAGAAAAAAAAGACAAGAGCAAGAGAAAGTGCAGGAGAAAGTTGGTCATTATTAGTTTGTGGCATATCTTAAAACGCTGAATAAGCAATCTCAGATAACGTTTCAATTTAGTTGGAAGGAAAATGGAACCTGGCTCACTGGCAGTCATAGACAAAGCCACCAGTACTGCTTCTGTTTGATTTTTCCCATTTCCATGTCTGCCCACAAGGACTTGAAAGGCAAATGAGGTCTCACTAGTAACCGGAGCAGCTTCAGCTCAGGAGATACAGAACAGGCAATTCCCAGTCTTACTTGAAATAAATAAGCCAGCTTGTCCCTGGACGCCAGCTTCTGACCCCATGGCCCCAGCTGACAATTTCTTGCCTTTGAAGGTAAAGTGTCTCTGGTGCCTTACCATTTTTCATAACCTTTATTTTAAAATAAACTCCTTGGTTTTGATCCCCTAGGCCTCTGCTTAAGAAAAGTTGATATAGTTTACAACAGAAGCATACACGCGATGCCTGCTCTACCATGTTAGGGAAATGTCAAATTCTCCTACTGCCCCTTCTCAGAATTAACCTTTCATCTTCTCCCCCTCACAGCCCCAAATGAAATCCCCATATTATCATGATTATTTAAATCTCTTGGATTTCCAGGTTTAGACAAAGGCATAGCATAGCTCCAGGTTGATTTCAAAAGCCATAGACTGAGCTCAGGTAATTTTTTTTCCATTCCGTCTTCAGTTAGCAGAAAATAAACACAAGCAGAAATTTCTTGCTCAAGTGTAAACACACGAGAGGCCTTTACATTCTATAGGGCCTTCTCTGTGGAACTTCCTCTTGCCCCCACTCCCTGGGCAGAGTCGGTTCTCCTGTCTCTCGGGGCTCACAGCCCTTGGGAGCACTGAGGTTCTTACACACTCCATCATAATTCATTGCCTATTTTCTCTCCTGGCTTTCCCAGGAGAACGGGATCTTATGTTAGGTCAGAACCAAACCACGTGACGTGAAGTCAATTCCAAATCATGGCAAGTGCAGAGCAGAACTGTGCTGTTTAGGGTTTTCTAGGCAGTGACCTTTCAGAAGCAGATTGGCAGGCCTTTCTTCTGAGGTGCCTCTGAGTGTGTTCAAACCGTCAATCTTTTGCTTAGCAGTCAAGTGCTTAACGTTTTGTGCCACCTAGGGACTCCTGTTAGGACAGAGACCCAGACTATCTTACCCCAGCACTTGGGAAAGCGGTAGGCACAAGTAAGTGTTCCATCAATGGCAGCTGCATAAATGGATAGATGAATAGACACTCCAGGCCTTGAATGAATGGCCTGTCCTCTGAACAGGGAAGTGCTGCTTCAGCAGGACTTCGCTCGCTGCTATTTTGCAGGTAACAACAAAGGCCCTGCCCTTTCTGGTCCTCTTGCCCTCCGTGTGGACAGGCTTGTAGGACAGCAGGTGAGGCCCACAAAGAGTCTGACAATGGGTGACTGGTGAAGGAGCCCACAGCCCTGAGTCCTCACTGCAGTAGCCAGCCTTGGCTCACCTAAGGCCTTGCCTGGTCTGCCTCTCAGTGCACTCCTGGGGAGCCCTCCCCAGGCTGGGACCTAGGCCATGAGAAAGGCACTCTCTCTCCACAGCTGTCGTATGATTGAATTTGAAACCCATGAGCTCTGGGATTGCAAATTCCAATTCAGAAACAGTCAGAAAAATGATTACAAAAGGACATGCCGATGCTCCAGGTTAGGAAAGACGTCTTCTGTCTTGATGCATTTGAACACACTGTTTCTCTGGCTGCCATGGCTGATCATGACTATCCTGATAAAAGTTGACTCTCTATGGGCTCATGCAGTCAGTCAACAAACACTGCCAAGTGCCCAGCACGCACCAGGCCTCTGTGACACCACACTCGCTTTGATGAAGTCTTACATGGCTTACTCAGCCTGAGTGAATGATTCTGCCAAAGCACAAGACTCCTTCTCCTCCTCCTCCACCGCCCTCTTTTTTGCTTGTGCTCTTTGTTTAGTAGATTACCTGTATTTTTTAATTGTGGTGAAAATATACGTAATAAAACTTACACCAACTCAACAATTTCTACATGGACAATTCAATGACATTGATTACATTCTTCAAGTTGTGCAATGATTCTATCCTTTTCCAAATCATTCCAGTACAATTAATGGAAAATCAATGCCCACTATACAAAAATTTCCTCCATCCCCCCTCCCTCCACCTCTAGTAACCATTAAAGATCTTTGGTTTCTATGTTGTTGTTAGGTGCCATGGAGTTGGTTCCAACTAACAGCGACCCTATGTATAATGGAAGAAAACACTGCCGGCTCCTACAACATCCTCACGATTGTTATGCTTGAGCCCATTGTTGCAGCCACTGTGTCAATCCGTCTTGTTAAGGGTCTTCCTCTTTTTCACTGACCCTCTACTTTACCAAGCATGATGTCCTTCTCCAGATAATGGTCCCTTGTGATAACATGTCTAAAGTACATGAGACGAAGTTTTGCCATCCTCTGTTTTAAGGAGTATTCTGACTATACTTCTTCCAAGACAGGTTTGTTCATTCTTCTGGCAGTCCATGGTATACTCAATATTCTTCACCAACACCAATTCAAAGGCATCACTTCTTCTTCAATCTTCCTTATTCATTGTCCAGCTTTCCCATGCATAGGAGGCTAATGAAAATTCCATGGCTTGGGTTTGGTGCACCTTAGTCCTCAAGGTGATATCTTTCCTTTCCAACACTTTAAAGAGGTCTTTTACAGCAGATTTGCCCAATGCAATATGTCATTTGATTTCTTGACTGCTGCTTCTGGGGGCGTTGATTGTGAATCCAAGTAAAATGAAATCGTTGACAACTTTAATCTTTTCTCCACTTATCATGATGTTGCTTATTGGTCCGGTTGTGAGGATTTTTGTTTTCTTTATGTTGAGGTTTAATCCATACTGACGTCTGTGGTCTTTGATCTTCGTCAGTAAGTTCTTCGAGTCCTTTTCGCTTTCACCAACCAAGGTTGTGTCATCTCAGTATTGTAGGTTGTTAATGAGTCTTCCTCCAATCCTGATGCCGTGTTCTTCTTCATATAGTCCAGTTTTTTGGATTATTTTCTCAGCATACAGACTGAATAAGTGCATTGAAAGGGTACAACCCTGATGCACACACACCTTTCCTGATTTTAAACCATGCACTATCCCCTTGTTCTGTTAGAACAACTGCCTCTTGGTCTATGTACAGGTTCCTCATGAGCACAATTAAGTGTTCTGGAATTCCCATTCTTCACAAAGTTATACATAATTTGTTATGATCCACACATTCAAATGCCTTTGCAGAGTCAATAAAACACAGGTAAACATCTTTCTTGTATTCTCTGCTTTCAGTCAAGTTCCATCTTGCAATAGCAATGATATCCCTAGTTTCACATCCTCTGCTGAATCTGGCTTGAATTTCTGGCAGTTCCATATCGATGAGTTACTGCAACTGTTTGAATTATCTTCATCAAAATTTTACTTGCATGTGATATTAATGAGATTGTTTGATAATTTCTACATTCTGTTGGATCATCTTACTTTAGAATGGGCACGAATATTGATTTTTTCCAGTCAGTTGGCCAGGTAGCTGTCTTCCAAATTTCTTGGCATAGATGAGTGAGTGTTTTTTGAAACTTCTCAGTTGGTATTCCATAAATTCCTGGAGACTTGTTTCTTGCCAATGCCTTCAGTGTGGCTTGGATTTCTTCCTTCAATACCATCAGTTCTTGATCTTTTCCTGCCTCCTGAAATGGTTGAACATCGACCAATTCTTTTTGGTACAGTGACTCTGTGTATTCCTTCCATCTTCTTTTGGTGTTTCCTGCTTCTTTCAATATTTTGCCCATAGAATCCTTCAATATTGCAACTCAAGGCTTGAATTTTTTCTTCAGTTCTTTCAGCTTGAGAAATGCCAAGTGTATTACTCCATTTTGGTTTTCTAACTCCCGGTCTTTGCACATTTCATTATAATACTTTGCTTTGTCTTCTCTAGATGCTCTTTGAAATCTTCTATTCAGCTTTTTTACTTCATCATTTCTTCCTTTCACTTTAGCTACTCTAGGTTCAAGAGCATGTTTCAGAGCCTCTTCTGATGTCAACTTCAGTGCTTTCTTTCTATCCTGTCTTTCTAATGACCTTTTGCTTTCTTCTTGTATGATGTCCTTGATGTCAGTCTACAGCTTGTCAGGTCTTCACACATTAGTGTTAAATGAGTCAAATCTGTTCTTGAGATGGTCTCTGAATTCAGGTGGGATATACTCAAGGTTGTATTTTGCCTCTCGTGGACTTATTTTAATTTTCTTCAGCTTCAACTTGAACTTGCATATGAGTAATTGATGCTGTGTTCCACAGTAAGTCCTTGGCCTTGTTCTGACTGATGATATTGAGCTTCTCCATTGTCTCTTTCCACACATGTAGTCGACTTGATTCTTGTGCATGCCATCCGGCGAGGTCCACATGTATAGTTGCCATTTATGTTGTTGAAAAAAAAGGCATTTGCAATGAATAAGTCATTGGTCTTGCAAAATTCTATCATGTGATCTCCTGTGTAATTTCTATCACCAAGGCCACATTTTCCAACTACCAATCCTCCCTTTTTGTTTCCAACTTTCAAATTCCAATCACCAGTAATTATCAATGCTTCTTGACTGCATGTTTGATCAATTTCAGACTGCAGAAGTTGGTAAAAATCTTTAATTTCTTCATCTTTGGCATTAGCGGTTGGTGCATATATTTGAATAACAACTGGTCTTCCTTGTAGGTGAATGGATATTATCCTATCACTGACAGTGTTGTACTTCAGGCTGGATCTTGAAATGTTCTTTTTGACAATGAATGCAACACCATTCTTCTTCAGCTTTCATTCCCAGCATAGTAGACCATTTGATTGTATGATTCAGAATGGCCACTGCCAGTCCATTTCATTTCACTAATGTCTAGCATATCGATCTTGATGCATTCCATTTCATTTTTGACAACTTCCAATTTTCCTAGATTCATACTTCATACATTCTATGTTCTGATTATTAATGGATATTTGCAGCTGTTTCTTATCATTTTGAGTTGTGCCACATCAGCAAATGAAGGCCCAAAATCTTTATTCTATCCATGTCATTAAGGTCAACTCTACTTTGAGGAGGCAGCTCTTCCCCAGTCATAGTTACAGTGCCTTCCAACCTGAGGGGCTCATATTTTTGTATTATATCAGACAATGTTCCACTGCTATTCATAAGCTTTACACTGGCCTTTTTTTTTTTTTTTCCCAGAAATAGACCTCCAGATTTTTCTTCTTAGTCTGTCTCAGTCTAGCAGCTCCAGTGAAACCTGTCCACCATGGGTGACCCTGCTGGTATTTGAAATACCAGATGCATGGCTTCCAGCATCACGGCAACATGCAAGCCATCACAGTACGACAAACTGACAGAAGAGCAGTGATTAGTTTCTATAAGTTTACTTATTTTGTATTAGTGAAATCACACAGTGTTCGTCCTTTTTGACTGACTTATTTCACTCAGCATAATGTTTTCAAGCTTCATCCATGATGTGGTATGTATCAACATTTCATTTCTGTTTATGGCTGATTAGTATTCCATTGTATGTGTGTACCACGTTTTGTTTATCCGTTCATCTGTTGATGGATATTTTGGCTATGGTGAAAAGTGCTTAAGTGAACACTGGGATTGCTGGGTCATATGGTAGTTCTATGTTCAACTTTTTGATGGACCTGCAAACTTGTTTCCACAGTGGTTGCACCATTTTACAATCCCACCAGCAATGAATGAGGGTTCCAGTTTCTCCACAACCTAAACAACACCTATTGTTTTCCCTCACATTCTTTTTAATTATGTATTTTCTGCTTCCATTCCCCCCTCTATAAGAGGTATGGAGGTACAACTGAGCCTCATTTATGCCTGTGTTTCCAACACCTGACATGTTGACTGATGCACATTGGGACACAGCAAGTGAAAAAGTATAGTTAAGAATCCTACATAAGCTGTGAAATCCTACTTTTCAAAACCGGAGAGTTTTCTGGGATAAACATTTTATTTCTTCCCTAAACTTTTAAAATAATACACATGGATTTCAGGTTATTTCTTCTTGACACTGGCAAGTGGCTGCTTCATGACTAGTTGTGCATCTATTGGTGTTTGAGGTGGCTCTCAAACCATAGCTGTAGTGTGGAAGAATAAAGTTGGGCAGGAGTAGACAAGTCTGATAAGATGTGGGCCCTAGAAGGAACAAAAAGAAAAAGAAAAACTTCCTGGGAAGACTTAGGAGTCACATTCTGGAATTCACAAGAATTCCAAAGTCCTAAGAACAAGCTGATAGCTCGAAGTCTGCAGTCAGTTCACAGACAAGTATTACTTTGGACTATCTAGTGTGCATTTATGAAGCTCCTGGACAGTTGAGTTACCCCGAGTTACCAAGAGACCCAGAATGAACACCACAGCTCACAACCCTGCACAGGTGTATCAGACCAAGGGCTGCACCTTCAAAGAGCAGTGATTTAGTATTGCTGTTAAAGGACCCACTGCCAGTAACTAGTGTTCTGGAAGGTATTTATTCACCTCTGTCAGAGTAATGTAGAATTGCCCACAATCCTTAACTGCATGGGGAATTGGATTCCATCTCTGGGAAGCAGCCTGCCCTCATCTGGAACCTCAGGGACTCTGAACAACCGAAGAATCAGTTGACCCCGTAAGTGGGAACTGCTGAGCTGAGGACTAGCAGATGCTCTCCCCTGCTGGGCTCATTAGAGGGCCTGTTAGACAGAGTATATTAGCACCTCAGACAACCCTTTCCCTGTGAAAGGACACAGTGGGGAAAATGTCTCCTATCTTCTTCCCAGTGTATGTGTTATTGTGTGTGGAGGACAGGAGGCTGGCAGAGGCTTTCATTTCAGTATCATAAAAGAAACTAAACCTGTTGTCAAGTTGACTCCAACTCATGACAACCCCATGTGTGCAGAGTAGAACTGTGCTCCACATGGTTTTCAAGGCTGTGAACTTTTGAAAGGAGATTGCTAGGCCTTTCTTCCATGGAGCCTCTGGGTGGGTTCAAACTGCTAGCGTTTTTGGCTAGTAGTTGAGCGCTTCACCATTTGTACCACCCAAGGACTCCAGAAACTCCCAGCAGTGTCAGAGGGCAAATGCAGGGGCCATGTGCACCAGGCACATGGAAAGCTGCTCGGGTCTGCCCTTGGCTCAGGACCTATGGATGCTCGGTGCTGTAATCACAGGGTCATGGGATAAAGGCCTGAGATTCAAGGTCTGTATGTCTGGAGGAGACTCAACTACTAAGCTCCTTGATTTAGTGTCAGCAGGCGTGGGCGTCAATCTCAGCTCTGCCAATTTGTTGGCTAAATGACTTTGAAGCAGGTAAAGTAAACATCCTTGAGTCTCAGTGTTCTTATCTGTAAAAGGCCATTCATCGCAGCATCGTTGGGAAGATTAAATAGGACACCAAACATGTGTAGATGCTGAGTGAATAAATGTGTGTGCTTTTGCTAACTGTAGTAGAATGGTATTGTGATGGGAACTCTAGGCTTGGCTCAAAATGATGATGATGATTTTTATAGTTAGTTAGGAAAGAGCAAAAGGATTACTTCTCTATCCTTTAATTCTCTACCACGACCTTGTCGTGCGGGGTGGCTTGCACGTTGCTGTGATGCTGGAAGCCATGCCACTGATATTTCAAATGACAGCAGGGTCACGCATATTGGATGGGTTTCAGTGGAGCTACCAGACTCAGACAATAGGATTAGCGCAGTGCCCACAACATCAGGCTCAAACATGTTGGCAATTGTGAGGATAACGCAGGACCAGGCAACATTTCTTTCTGTTGTACGTAAGGTTGCCATGAGTGGGAGGTGACTTGATGGAAGCTACAACAACAACAGCTTCATTCTAACATTTAATTCCATAAATTGAGGCATCCAAGTGTGGGAAAAGGGGGTACATATGGCTCACAGAATGTGCTGGGGCCACAGATCCTCTCTGCCGCTCTCCTTCTCTGCTGAGGAGAGCACTGCCTTGTTTACGGAGGCCCAGGGAGCTGACATTTTATTCCTTCATTAAGAGGTGACTTGAAATGCAGCTCTACCGCTCAGGAGGGATGTTGATTGACAGCCACATTCTCCAACCAGCTCTGTCTTCTAGCCCCTCAGCTTCCTCTCCTGCTGGTTTCCTCCCACCACTATCCCCACAGCACAGCCCCCTGCCCACCAGGTGGGCACTCAAATACACACATACACACACTCGCTTACTCACATACACACACGCACATATCACCCCCTCAGTCACATGCATGCATGCCCACACACTCATATAAATATATACACACGTACACTCACAATGCACGCATTCACACACACACGTACATGCATGCACAATCACACACACACATACTCATATACACACATACACTCACTCTCACACTCTTACATTCACACAGTCACACACATACATTCCCACCCACACACTCACATACACACGCACACATTCACTCATATACATGCACACACTCACACCCAGCAGCAATGAGAGGAGTAGGGTAGTGTTATGGATTGAATTGTGTCCTCCCAAAATATGTGTTGTAAATCTTAACCTCTATGTCTGTGCTTATAATCCCATTTGGGAAGGGGTTGTGTTTGTTACGTTAGTGAGGCAGGATTAGTGTAGGGTGTGTCTTGAGTCAATCTCCTTTGAGATATAAAAGAGATTAAACAGAGGAGACAGCAAGCAGCGGGGGCGGGGGATAGATGCCAAGCCACATGGAGATCAGGAGACTCTGAAGAGACAAGGACCTTCTCCTAGAGCTGACAGAGAGAGAAAGCTTCCCTTACAGCCGGCGCCCTGAATTCAGACTTCTGATCTCCTAAACAGTGAGAAAACACATTTCTGTTTGTGAAGCTGCCCATTTATGTATTTCTGTTATAGCAGCACTTGATAACTAGACAGATGGACAGCAGGGAGGTGATGGTCACCTGGTATGTCGGGACCATTCTCTCTTGACCTTGAATCCTTCTCTCAGCCGTTCACTCCTGAGCACTGGGTTTGTAGCTGGAAGACTGAAGACTTGCCCCTACATCTCTGTGTCTTTTCCCCTTCACCTTTCTTTCTTTATTTTCACCTAGGTTCTTTCCCACTTACCTGCTCCCTAATATATTTGGAAGCTGTCGCCTTGTCTCCATCGCTCCTGCCTGCACCTTAATCCAAGCCACAATCAACTCTCAATGGGACCGTTGCAATGGCCTCCGAACTGGGCCTTAGCTATCTCCTCCAGGCCCACCATCCACTCTCCACGCTGCAGCCAAAGTGACCTTTTAAAAACACAGGGATAGTGGTGATGGTTGCACAACATGGTGAACGTAATTACTGTTGTTGTTGTCAGTTGAGTTAGCCCTGACTCATGGTGCCCCCCTGTACAGCCGAACCAAACAGTGCTCAGTTCTGCGCCATCTTCACTATCTTTGACATCTATTGTTGTGGTCACTGTGTATTTTGAGTGCCTTCCAACCTAGGGGACTCATCTTCCAGAACTATATCAAACAATATTCTGTTGTGATCCTTTTATTGGCTGATTTTCAGCAGTAGATCACCAGTCCTTTCTTCTTAGTCTGTCTTAGTCTGGAAACTCCACTGACCCTGCTGGTATTGGAAATACTGGTGGCATAGCTTCCAGCATCATAGCAACACACAAGCCACCACAGTATAATAAACTGACAGAGAGGTGGAAGGAATGAAGTTAATGTCATTGAATTGCACATTTAAAAATGTCAAGAAATGGCAAATGTTTTGTCATATATATTTTACCACAATAACAATGATTAAAAAATCTCAAATTGGATGATGTCATTCTCCGTGAAGTTTTTTAGTGGCTTCCCATCACTTGGAGGACCAACTGCAGTGTCTCAGTCTGGCCTCTGTGTCCTTGCAGAGTCTGGCTGACACCTGCCTCTGCAGCTCCATCATCCACAAGCTGCTCTCCACCCACCACTGCAGCCTGCAGCCGCATTGACCTCAGGTCTCCAGAGCTGCTGCGTTCTCCCCCTCAGGGCCTTGGCACATGCTGTCCTTTCTGTCTGAATGCTGCAATGTCTGCTTACCTGTTTTTGGCTTAACTGTTTCTTCCTCAGGGATGCCTTTCCTGGGTAAGCTCACTACCTTACTGGTCCCTCCAAGACCAGGTGAGAGCCCGCAGTTACTTGCTCTCCCAGCCTGTTGGGCTTTTCCTTCTGAGCACTTTATGATAGTTATGATTGCATGGGTACTTTGATAACTAGGTGTGTATAATTCATGAGGAATACCTGGTGGCGCAAACGGTTAACACATTCAGCTGCTAACTGAAAGGTTGGTGGTTCAAGTCTACCCAAAGGCAGCTCAGAGGAAAGGCCTTGCATCTACTTCTGAAAGATCACAGCCATTGGATACCCTACAGAGCACATTTCTACTCTGACACACATGGGTTAACCATGAGTTGAAATCGACTTGATGGAAACTTGTAGACACTTCAAGAGGACAGGTATCCCCTCTGCCCTGCTCCCCACTGTGTCTCCACGACCAGCTTGAGGGCAGGTACCCCACTGCCCTGCTCCCCACTATTCTCCATGACCAGCAAAGTGCTTGGCATATGGTGGGCCCTTACAAAATATTCATGAGTGAAGGAACAAATGACTTGAATAAGCAACTAAAACGATGCTTGACAAGAGCAATGATCCTCTCTGAGTTTTAGCTACATATTCTATAAATGGAGATTCTATTATAATCTCTCTGGAAGGATTGTTGTGTGAAAACCAGGGGTTCCATACTAACCCACCAGAATTCCCCTCAGTCCAAGGACCAAGATGCACTATTTGCCTGCACCCGCATCCATCCTCATCCCCAAACTTCCATCTGCATCTGACCAACTGGAAACCAGTGCCAAGTTCAGGTATTCCATCCTGCTTGGAGACCAAATATAAAGACTGATTAATTCCGAAGGAGGAGTCCCTGGTGGTGCAAAGGTTAACGTGTTCAGCTGCTAACCAAAAGGTTGGAAGTTTGAGTCCACCCAGTCAGAGGCACCTCAGAAGAAAGGCCTGGCACTCTACTTTCAAAAAATCAGCCACTGAAAACCCTTTGGGGGTCACCATGAGTTGGAATTGATTCAATGGCAACTAGTCTAATTTTTAAGGGCCAATCCAATGCCCTGACTCCGTTCGATCCCAACTTCCTCCCCTTTGCTTGCTGTCTAAAGTCCCAGTACATCTCTTGGCCAGGCCTGAGCAGATGTTATGTCAGCAGGAATACCAGGCAGCCGAGAGGAGACACTGCATGCTGCAGTCAATGTTGGTCTCCTGGTCATTCAAACTGTCCCTCAGCACCCCGGGTAGCAGCTGGGAGATGGCTGCCCTAAACTGCATGGTCCAGCCCTTATGTGCTGACCATTCTTTGAACTTACCCTGGGGGATCCTGGGTCAGTCTCAGCACCAAGCATACTAACCACTCCAGGGCGGCTAAACAGAAGACCGCGTCCCCATCACTTTGCCAGGCCTGCGCAGTCACAGACCCTCTCACGGGGAATGGAAGACAGTTTTTATCCTTACTTGTGCAGCTCAAAGCCAACCCTGACCACATTCACTGGGCATTTGGAAACAGAACCCTCCCTCTTCTTGGCCAGCAAAGGTCTATCTAAATTTTCAACCTATGAAATTTAAACCTCTTTGTTTATTTTGTTTTACAGTAATTCTGGAATGCCGAACACAGCCCCTCAAGATGATGTCTCTAACTGGAATGGCTGCTTTGCAAATTGATGTTAATGTACTTGGCAGTCTTCTAGAGATGCTGAGTTAACAGATCTGTCCTTACAATCATCGGAATTCAGGGTGATAACTTTTGGCCCAATTTCAACAAATGCTGTAAATGCATGTGGTTATACAGCGGACAGGCTACCCAGCTTAGATGCAGATCAAAAGAATCAGAGGTTTGCACTAAGAATTGGATGTAGGATTGTTCTCTAAACATAATTGTGCCCAGTTTCTAATGTTGTTGGCATCTGCATTGTTATGTGGCGTCCTCTCTGACGTCACAGATTAATTTAGCTTGGGAAGATTTTTATTCATATTTCCCACAAGAAATATACTTACTTCTCCCTTTCCTTTCATTAAATATTAATTGAGATCTAGTTTGTGTGAAGCCCTGTGCTATGTACTTTGATATAGAAACAGTATTATTATTGATTTTGGTCTTATTTTCTAATACAAAAGACAGAAAAGCGAGTGAATGGTTACAGTGTATTCAAAAACATATATATTTGAACTTACTGTATATATATCGTGAGCCCTGGTGGAGCAGTGGCTAAAGCACTCAGCTGCTAACCAAAAGGTCAACGGTTCGAACACACCAGCTGCTCCATGGGAGAAAGATGTGGCAGTCTGCTTCCGTAAAGATTTACAGCCTTGGAAACCCTATGGGGCAGTTCTACTTTGTCCTATAGGGTCACTATGAATCAGAATTGACTCAACGGCATTGGGTTTTTTGGTACACACACACACACACATACACACACACACACACACACACACGTATATATATACATATATATGAATGGCATGGGCACCCAGAAGAAGAAAAAAATAAATTTGTCTGAGTAATCAGGGAAGGCCTTAGAGAGGTGGTGGCATCTGAGAAACAGAGGGGAACAATAAGTGAAGAAGAAGGCAAAGGCAATAGAAAAGTGGCCAAGGATAGAAACAGGACATTGACAAAAGAAACTCCAAGAAGCCAAGGAACATACGATGATATAATCAAAATCACAATGATTAATTCCTATCACAGTGGGAAATTTAGAAAGCTAGATAAGGCCAAGTGTTTCTGCGATGTGAGGATATAGATATTGGTGTAGCCATTCTAGCAAACAATCTGTCACTATGTAGTCATATTAGGTATACCCATGATCTGTACCCAGCGATTCAGCTACTGAGCATCTACTCCCAGGCAAGTTCTCAGACAGCTCCATTGCAGCATCACTTGGGGTGCAGGGGAAGTTGGAGGCAACCCTTTGCAAAGATGACAATGTACAATGAAGTGAAACTGTGAGATTAGCATAATTCTAAATGTGAGAGCATAAGATGAGAGGAAGAGAGAGATTGAAAATGGGACAAAGGCATTTTAAGCAAAAGCAATGAGGCTTGGGAGATTGTTTTCTAAATATCAGTAATGTTAGTGTTGCTGTCACCTTGTGGGTGTTTGGAAAGCAAAGAAAGACTTGGACAGGTAGGTAGGGGAGAGAATGCAAAGGGCCTTGTTAAGTCGTGTTGAAGGGATAAGTGCGTTATTCAGTAGGCAGCCGAGTGAAGTTTCTGTTGTTGTTTGTTGTTAGCTGCAGCTGACTTGGCCCCCAACTCGTGGTGACACCGTGCACAACAGGATTGGACCCTTGTGATCCATAGTGAAGTTTACAAAGTGGTTGTTGACATGACCATGTCTGGATTTTTAAGCTAATCACTTGAGCAGCAGCTTGACAGGGGAACTGGAAAGAGGTAATAAGTGTCCTGGTGCCAAGAGCCAGTGGAATCTTAGTAATAGTAGGGAGGCCCTCAATTTTTAGCAACATATTCTCCTCCACAGATAAGTGAAAAGAAGTGTGAACAGTGTCAGCCAGGTGCCCAGAGCCCCATCCCTATCAAACCTCAAGGGGCATCTCCTACCACCTCCCCAAAAGCCATATAGAGCCATTCCCAAATCTTTCCCGTCTACACACCCTCCAGCCAAACTCCATTCATCAAGCTTCATTCATTGAAATCGCTTGGTGCAAAGGGCCCAGAGCCTGACCGGCTAATAAAGCTTGGTCTGCACCTTTTTTACTTAGAATATTCTTGGGTAGCTAAGGATGACTTTCCTCACACTCACAATTGCTCTGGTTTACATCCCAACCCCTTCTTCAGGGAGGGGAGGGAAAGTGGCGGTGACTGATCATGGTGGCACAGAAAGACTTTGGAGGAAAGTCTCAGGGTTTAACATCAGAAAATCAATCAGTATAATTCACCATATTAACAAACTTAAAAAGAAAAAAAAAAGAGCATCTTATTCGATGTAGAAAAAGCATCTGACAAAATCCAATGTCCATTCCAGATAAAAATTCTCTGGAATCTAGTGATGGAGGGAACTTCTTCAACGTGATAAGTGTGCCTATGCAAAACCTAGAGCTAACGTCGTTCTAAGGCTAAATGCTTTCCCCTAATACTAGGAACAAGACAGAGATATCAGCTCTCACAGAAGGTTCCAGTAGGGCAATGAAGTTAAAAATTTACGAAGAAAGAAAAGAAAAACAAAGACAAATAAGTAAAAGGCATTTAGATTGGAAAAAATGAAGTAAAACTCTCTTTATTGTGGATGACGTGATTATGTAGAAAGTAGTACGAAATCTACATAATAACTATTAGAACTAATAAGTGAATTTAGCAAGGTTGCAGGATACAAGACCAATATAGAAAAATCAATCATTATTCAATATGCCAGCAACAGGTAGTGAGAACTTGAAATTCAGCTAAAAATATCTTTTACAACAGCACCAAAAAAAAAAAAAAAAAGAAAGAAAAAACGAAATATTTAGGGGAAAGTATGACAATAGAAAATACCTGTATATTGAAGACAACAAAACATTGCTGAGAGAAATTAAAAAAGACTCAAGTAAATTGAGAGATACTGTATCCATGGGTTAGAAGACTCAGTATTGTTAAGATGTCAGTTCTCCCCAAATGGATACATAAGTTAAATGCAATCCCAGTAGAAATCCCTGTGGGTTTTTTTGTAGAAATTGACAAACTCATCCTAAAACTCATACAGAAATGCAAAGCACCCAGAATATCCAGAAAAATAAAACTGAAGGGCTAATGCTATTTAATTTCCAGACTTATTGTAAAGCTACAGTAATTAAGACAGTGTGGTTTTGGTGTCAAAACAGACAAATAGATCAATGGAACACACTAAATAATCCAGCAATAGATCCACACATGTATCGACAACGGATTTTTGACAAAAATGCGAAGGCATTTTTGTGGAGAAATGATAGTCTTTCCCACAAATGATGCTGGGACAATTAGATACCCACACCAAAAAAAAAAAAAAAAACTTATATATACCTCACACCATATAGAAAAATTGACTCAAAATGAATCAGAGAATTGAACGTCAAACCTAAAACTGTAAAACTTCCAAAAGAAAACATAGAAGAAATTGTTTGAGATCCAGGATTAGCAAAAGATTTCTTATATATATCACCAAAAAACACAACCCATAAAAACACAAATTAATAAATTAGTCTTCAACAAAATTGAAATTTTCTGCCTTCAAAAGTCACTGTAAAGAAAAGCCACAGACTGGGAGAGAATATTTGCCAACCATTCATCTGATAAGTATATATACATACATATATATATATACATATATATATATATGTATGT
>NW_004444013.1:4226744-4239490 GCF_000243295.1 Trichechus manatus latirostris
TATATATATATACATATATATATATATGTATGTATGTATATATGTATGTATGTATATGTATACATGTATGTATGTATATATTATAAAAAAGAACTCCCAAAATTCAATAAAAAATTGAACGAAAAAATTAGCAAAATATTTGAACTGACACTTCATTAAAGAAGATATATGGATGGCAAATAAGCACATGAAAATACATTTAACATCATTAGTCATCAGGGAAATACAAATTAAAACTACAGTGTGATACTACAACACACCAAATGAAACAGCTAAAATTAAAAAGTCTGACCATATCAAGTGCTGACGAGGTTATGGAGGAACTGGAACTTTCGTACCCTGCTGGTAGGAAGGTAAAAAGTACAAACTCCTTGGAGGACTATTTCATAGTTTCCTGAAAAGTTAAACATGCACCATATGATCCCGCCATTGCTCTCCTAGGTATTTACCTACAAAAGAAAAAGAGAACATGTCCATTCAAAGACTTGAACATGAATGTTCTTAGCAACTTTCATTGTAATAACCAAAAACTGGAAACCACTCAAAGTCCATCAACAGGTGTATGAATAAATTTTTTTAATATATCCATACAATAGAATGCTACTTAGCAATAAAAAAAAAATAATTAACTACTGATAATCACAACAACTGGAATGAATCTTGAAGTAGTTCGTCTAAGTGAAAGAAGCTGGATTAAACAGAATACGTACCATATGACATTCCGTTTATATAAAATTCTAGAAAATACAAAATACTGCTTCAACCCAGGGACAGATCAGTTGTTGCCTGGAGTGGTGGTGGGTGCCTAGAGACTGAAAGAAACCCTTGGGGGCAATGGATATGTTCATTATCTCGACTGTGGTGACGGTTTGCAGGCGAAACCAAATGATGGTTCCATGTTCACAGGCCAGGAAATGCTGCTTCAAAACTTATCGAATTGCACGCTTTAAACACCGGCACTTGACCGTATGTCAATTATACCTCAAAAAAGCTGTTCAAAATAAACTTTAAAAATTAAAAAGGTGAAAAACTAATAGTCAGAAATTTAAGGGAAAGACCAGGAAGTGCTAGGTGATGGAAGCCAATGGAAGACAGTATCTCAGGAAGGAGGGAGTGGTCAGGAGTTGCAATGCTGACAATAGGTCACATCAGATGGGGAAAGACAATGTACTCAGGGGTAATACGAAGCCAATAAAAGCATCTGTCCCACAGCACTGTGTGAGGATGAACTTTATGTAAAGGACAATGACCACCACACATCTGTCAGTTTGTTATTCTGTGGTGGCTTGCGTGTTGCTATGATGCTGGAAGCTATGCCATCAGTATTTAAATATCTGCAGGGTCACCCATGGTGGACAGGTTTCAGTGGAGCTTCCAGACTAAGACAGACTAGGAAGAAGGTCACCATGAGTTGGGGCGGACTCGACAGCAACTAACGCAGAGGGCAATGATTGTAATAAGTGATAAATAAATGTTAGTCATTATTGTGAATGAAAAGTCCAGGTTAATGCTCTAGTTGTTCAGAGGATAGGATCATTTTTGGCTGGGAAGAAAGAAGAAATCAAGGCTGACTTCCTGTAGGAGGTGCCACATGAGTTAAGTCACAAAGGATGCAATGCACTATTTAAATTATTCTGTCTCTATGACCTGTTTGCACACACAAACTCTCGTGGCATAGACACTGTGTTCTCTTATTATACCTCCCTTACTACCTTAGCTCAGCCGCCAGCTAGTGCTGAACAGTTTTAGATCTTCAATGAATACCAGAGTTGCAAAGTCATGGAAATTTAGATTTGGAAGAGACCTCAGAGATAAAAATAATTCAAATCTTTATTTTACAAGTAATTGGATTGTATTTGAAAGGTAACCAAGCATAAAGGAAGGACCTCAGAAGTAGGAAGCAGGTTTTGACGCATTGGGATCTGACACAAACCTTTGTGGGCATCAGGTGCCTTACGTGTAAAATAACGGTGGAGTTCCTTCAGAGGACTGACTGCAGGCTCAGCTTGATAGACTCCCATACCGTGGTGACAACAGAAATTCTTATATCTCCCTTCTTCTAAAGTCTGAAGAACATTGAAGTTTCAGGACAGAGGTTGTTTAATCATGTAAGTTGTCAAAAAAAAAAAAAAAAAAAAAAAAAAAACCCAAGAAAGAAGATGCACAGATATGGAAAAACCAAATTGTAAACTCCAGAGTCTCAATTTCAAAGCCAGCTTCTGCATGCAAATTTGGGGAGACCTTGATGCAGCGGTTAAGAGCTTGGCTGCTAACCAAAAGGTCGGCTGTTCGAATGCACCAGCTGCTCGCTGCAAGCCCTATGGGGCAGTTCTACTCCATTCTTTAGGGTTGCTATGAATTGGAATTGACTCGACGGCAATGGGTTAGGTTTTTTTTGGGGGGGTGTGGTGGTGGGGGAGCAGTTTTGAGTAGGTTCATGCTGACCGCTTCTGCTTCTTTACTGGGTATAGTCCCAAGGAGACCCAGTGTCATTCCTGATAAGTGCCTAAGACATCAAAGGGCGAGCCTGTTGTCTTCGCCAGCACACAGAAGAGGACCACAAGCTTAGAAAGGTATCAAAGCATTTGTATCCTCTCTTTTACAGTGCAGTGAATATTAATTCTTGGTACTCAGCAGCATCTCCAGGCTTCCAAGTCTCTCCTGTATTTCAGCAGCTAAACAAGTTGCTATTAAGTAGATTCTGACTCAAGGTGACCTCATATTGCCCGAATAGAACTGTACTCCATAGGGTTTCAGTGCTGATTTTTCAGAAGTAGATTGCCAGGTCTTTCTTCCAAGGTACCTGTAGGTAGACTAGAACCTCCAACCTTTTGGTTAGCAGCCAAGTGCGTTAAACATTTGCACCACTATCAGTTGCCATCTACTCAATTCTGGCTCATGGTGACCCCATGTGTCTTCGAGTAGAACTGTACTCCATAGGGTTTTCATGGCTATGATCTTTGAAGGAGATCACCAGGCCTTTCTTCTGAGGCATCTCTGAGTGGGTTCAAACAGCCAACCTTTAGGTTAGTAGCCAAAGGCTTAACTGTTTGTGCCACCTAGGGAATCACATTTGCGCCACTAGGAACCTGACAACTACATTTCCCAGGCACCCCTCTGTTTAGACTGCACCAATGCCAGGAACGCACATCAGATCTAGAACAAGGAAGAGGAGCAGAAGTGATTACCGTCCTTTAACATGGTGGGCGAGTATGTAGGTTTCAGCAGAAGGAGGAGTGATGTTTTGTCAGCGTTCCCAGGCTTTCTCTGATGAATCATCTGTTTAGGGTGGCGGTTGCCTGCAATGCCTCCTGCAACTGTCTGACTTCCTGGGGTCACTAATGATTTGCTCTGATTTTTGATCTTCAAGGGAGCCCTGGTAGTATAGTAGTTAAGTGCTTGGCTGCTAACCAAAAGGTCGACTGTTCAAACCCACCAGCCGCTCCACATGAGAAAGATGTGGCAGTCTGCTTCTGTAAAGATTTATGGCCTTGGAAACCCTATGGGGGCAGTTCTATTGTGCCCTACAGGGTCACTATGAGTCGGAATCAACTCAATGGCAATGGGTTGTTTTGGGTTTGTTGTAGCCCTTCCTAGAAACTCCCTGGGTAGTGCAAATGGTTAACATGCTTGGCTGCTAACCTAAAGGTTGGCAGTCAGGTCCACCCAAAGGCACCTCTGGATAAAGGCCTGGTCTACTTCTGAAAGATCACAGCCATTGAAAACCCTATGGAGTTCTACTCTGACACACATGGAGTCGGAATAGACTCAACAACAGTGGGGAGTTGGTTGATTATTTAGCCCCCCAGAAGTTTGCAAGCAACTAAAATCCCTGTGTTAAATCCCCTCCTGACAACCATATCTGGAGTGGTTTTAGTGTTTCTGGCTACAATCAGTCAACAGCAAGCCTATCTAACCATATCACTTAGATGGGTTGAAATTTACTGATTTGTTTCAGAATAAAACATTTGGGGATAAATAATCCTACTGATATCTAACAAACTGTCCTCTCAGCATCCCAATTTGTATCACTTCAACAGCCATGTTCTGAAAAATATGTCAAATGGTTTGTGTTATTACTCATTCAGATTCAGCTAACATTTATATGTTTCTTATTAAGTTCCTGGCAGGATGATAGGTGCTTTAGAAAAATTATCTTATTTAATCCTTACCACAGCCCTGTGGCAAAGGCAAAATTAGCTTTTACAAAATGAGTCTCACAGAAGTTTAATCTTTTGACCAGGGTCATGAAAACAATGAATTGTGGAACAGTAATTCAATAAAAATCTTCCTACAAGTCACTGCTGCTTCTTACAGTGGAGCCTGATCAGCTAATTCTCTATGTCTTTGTTCCCTCCCACCATCCCTGTCTTTCGTTAGCCTTTAACAATGTGGGATAAAACTTGAATGAAGTCAGCTTTTGATTCTAGAAAAGAATATTTCTTGTATTTTACATTTTGTTTCTGGGTGCCGTCGAGTTGGTTCCAACTCATAGCAACCGTGCGTACTACAGAACTGAACACTGCCCAGTCCTGCATCATCATTGCTATTTTGAGCTAATTGCTGCAGCCACTGTGTCAATTCATTTTATTGAGGGTCTTCCTCTTTTTCACTGACCCTCTAATCCAACAAGCATGATGTCCTTCTCCAGGGGCTGGTTCCTCCTGATAACATGTCCAAAGTGTGTGAAACAAAGTCTCCCCCATCTTCGTTTCTAAGGAGCATTCTGGCTGTAGTTCTTCCAAGACAGATTTGATATTTTTTCTGGCAGTCCATGGTACATTCAGTAATCTTCACCACCACCATAATTCAAATGCATCGACTCTTCTTCAGTCTTCCTTATTCATTGTCAGGCTTTCATATACACATGAGGCAATTGAAAACACCATAGCTTGAGTCAGGTGCAGCTTAGTCCTCAAGGTAGCATCTTTCTTTTGAACACTTTAAAGAGGTCTTTTGCAGTAGATTTGCCCAATGCAATGTGTCATTTGATTTTTTGACTGCTGCTTCCATGGGCGTTGAGTGTGAATACAAGAAAAATGAAATCCTTGACAACTTCAATATATTCTCCATTTATCATGATGTTGCTTATTGGTCCAGTTGTGAGGAGTTTTGTTTTCTCTGTATTGAAGTGTAATTCATACTGATGGCTGTGGTCTTTGATCTTCATCAATAAGTGACTCAAGTCGTCTTTGCTTCCAACAAGCAAGGTTGTTTCATCTGTATATTGCAGGTTGTTAATGAGTCTTCCTCCAATCCTGATGCTCTGTTCTTCTTCATATAGCCCAGCCTTTTGGATTATTTGGTCAGCATACAGATTGAATAAGTATGGTGAAAGCATACAACCCTGATGCACACCTTTCCTGATTTTACACCACACAGTATCCTCATGTTCTGTTTGAACAACTGCCTCTTGTTCTATGTACAGGTTCCTCATGAGCACAGTTAAGTGTTCTGGAATTCCCATTCTTCACAATGTTATCCGTAGTTTGTTACGATCCACACAGTCGAACATCTTTGCATAGTCAATAAAACACAGGAAAACATCTTTTTGGTGTTCTCTGCTTTCAGTCAAGATCCATCTGACATCAGCAATGATATCCCTCATTTTACATCGTCTTCTGAATCAGGCTTGAATTTCTGGCAGTTCCCAGTCCATGTACTGCTGCAATAGCTTTTGAATGATCTTCAGTAAAATTGTACTTGGGTGTGATATTAATGATATTGTTCAATAATTTCCATCTTCTGTTGAATAATCTTTCTTTAGAATGGGCACAAATATGGATCTCTTCCAGTCAGTTGGCCAGGTAGCTGTCTTCCTAATTTCTTGGCATAGGCAAATGAGAGTTGCATCTGTTTGTTGAAACATCTCAATTAGTATTCCATCAATTCCTGGAGCCTAGTTTTTAGCCAATGCCTTCAGCAGCTTGGACTTCTTCCTTCAATACCATCAGTTCTTGATTATATGCTACCTCCTGAAATTGATGAACGTCGACCAATTCTTTTTGGTACAGTGAATCTGTGTATTCCTTCCATCTTCTTTTGATGCTTCCTTTGTCATTCAATTTTTTGCCCATATAATCCTTCATTATTGCAACATGAGGCTTGAATTTTTCTTCAGTTATTTCAGCTTGAGAAATGCTGAGCATGTTCTTCCTTTTTGGTTTTCTAACTCCAGGTCTTTATACATTTCATTACACTTTACTTTGTCTTCTTGAACCACCCTCTGAAGTCTTCTGTTCAGCTCTTTTATTTCATTATTTCTTCCTTTTGCTTTAGCTACTCTATGTTCAAGAGCAAGTTTCAGACTCTCTTCTGACATCCATTTTGGTCTTTTCTTTCTTTCCTGTCTTTTTAATGACCTTTTGCTTTCTTTGTGTATGATGTCCTTGATGTCATTCCACAACTCATCTGGTCTTTGGTCATCAGTGTTCAATGAGTCAAATCTATTCTTGAGATGGTCTCTATATTCAGGTGGGATATACTCAAGGTCCTATTTTGGCTGTCACAGAGATGTTTTAATTTCTTTAACTTCAGCTTCAACTTGCATATAAGCAATTGATGGTCTGTTCCAAAGTTGGCCCCTGGCCTGGTCCTGTCTGATGATATTGAACTTCTCCATTGTCTCTTTCCACAGATGTAGTCAATTTGATTCCTGTGTATTCCATCTGGAGCCCTGGTGGACTAGTGGTTAAGATCTTGGTTGCTAACCAAAAGATCGGCAATTCAAATCCAGCAGCTGCTCCTTGGAAACCCTATGGGGCAGTTCTACTCTGTCCTATAGGGTGGTTGAGTCAGAATTGACTCAGCAGCAACAGGTTTGGTTTTCTTTTTGGTGTTCCATCTGTCGAGGTCCACGTGTATAGTCACCAGTGAATAAATCGTTCATCTTGCAAAATTCTGTCCAACCTTTTTGACAAATTCTGACACCAGGCATCCTCCCCATGGCACTCTCTACTTCTCTGCGGGTTTGATAATTCACTGCAATGGCCACACAGAACTCACAGATCATACTTACAGTTAAGTGGTTTATTAAGGAAGTAACAGGGTACCAGTCAGGATCAGGATCAACAAACCACAACTCAGGATCAGGATCAGGATCAGGAAGCATGTAGGCAAAGTCTGGAAGGCTTCCCCAAAGTGGAGAGCACATCCTGCCCTTCTTTAGTGTAGGACCAGAGTGGTCTGTCAGCTCCTCTGGGCCGTGCAAGCAAATAGGCCTTTCTCCCTGCTGTGCCTGCCCTCTCTCAGCCCAGCAAGCCTGCTCTTGGCTCCCTGGGGCAGGTCTCCTCTTGGTTCCCTGGGAACAGACCTCCTCTCGGCCCCCTCAGGACAGGCCTCCTCTAGGACCCCTCTGGACAGTATTTCTCTTGGTTCCCTAAGGATAGGCCTCCCTGCCGACGGCCTCTCCTCTGCTAACTGACTCAGCTCATAGCCAGTGTAGCAGCTTTGTTTAGCTCTCTTAGCTGCATTACTAGCCACAGGTTTCTGCTGTCACTGTCAACTCTGCTGCAGGGCTCCTTCTGAGCCTCTCACTGTCTTCAGTGTTACAGCCCTCAACCCGTGTCACACCTCTTTTAAGAGGTTCCTTTCTTCCTCTCTCTCTGTTTCTTCTCTCTTCTTTTTTACTTCTGCTTCTCTCTGCCAACCTCTGTGGGATTGGGTGCATATATAAGCAAACTCCTGGCCAATTTCAAGGCACAGAGCACCCACCAGAGCCATAAACTGACCAATCCCCTCTTGGTAAGCCATAGACACTTCATTTGCATAGTAGTCTATAGTCACTTCAATTGCATAATCTATAGTCACTTCAGAGCCCTGCTGGTGTAGGGGTTAAGAGCTTGGCTGCTGACCCAAAGATTGGCAGTTTGAATCCACCAGCTACTCCTTGGAAACCGTATAGGGCAGTTCTACTCTGTCTTATAGGGTCGCTGTGAGTTGGAATTGACTCCACGGCAACAGTTTTTTTTGTTTGTTTTTTTTTTTTAAAGTCACTTCATTTGCATAGTATATTGACCAATCCCAGCAAAGTGCATATCAATGATAAAACAAGCTACATCCCAAACAAAAAATATCCAACCACTAGGTGTTTACAGCTTGCCCAGGAAATGTCAATTAATCTGGATAACAGTAACAAACCCTCTGGGTAGAAAACTAGGGCAAAGGTAACTCCTCACGGCTTAGGGAAAAATTTTCTCAAGTTGTTTTTCCAAAGAACCAAGACAAAAGGCCATATAAGGGAACTCACTTCACTACACCCCTTTCAAAACTTCCAAACAGAGGTGGGGACCTCTCCATTAGATAAACCTTTAAAATGTGCAGAATTTTAAACACTTCTCTGCTGACTCAAGCCTCCCCAGGCTCCGAGGCCCCCACCAGTTCATGGCTTTTACTTTATTCACCCCTCCATTTAAGGCTTAACAGTCAGCAATTTTAAGGGTTAGATACTACATACTCATGCAATAAACATTTATGAGCACCTACTATGTGACATCCTTGTTTCTAAGGAGCATTTCAAGAATGACAAAACTTTGGCTAGCTTACTTCGGACATGTCATTGGTAAAGACCAATTGCTAGAAAAGGACACCATACTTGGTAAAGTGGAGGGTCAGTGAAAACAAGGGAAACCTCAATGAGATGGACGGACACAGCAGCCACAACTATGGGCTCAAGCGTGCCAATGAGCATGAAGATGACGCAGAACTGGGTAATGTTCTGTCCTGTTGTACACGGGGTTGCTGTTCGTTGGAGCTGACTTGACCGTAACTAATAACAACTATGTGACAGACAGGATGCTTACAATTAGATATGCTTTAAAAAGAGGAGGGGAAGCTCTTTCTCATGGACCAACATTAACACCCATTTATGCCATCTGATCTATATCTTTATGGGACTCTTAGAAGCTTTCGGAGTCCCTGGGTGGTGCAAACAGTTAATGTGTACTTAGCTGTTAACCAAAATGTTGGAGGTTCAAGTCCACCCACAGGTGCCTTGGAAGACAGGCGTGGTGATCTGCTTCCAAAAAATCAGCCACTGAACTGAAAACCCTAAGGAGCACAGTTCTTTAGTGTAGGGAGTGAGTCTGGCTACACTGAAGGTGAGGAAATGGTTGTAACCTCTTCCCAGTGTCCTGCAGTCCTGCAACACCTGGGCCTTCTGCAGAACACACTAACCCTGTTCCCCTAGCTCTCACTGGCAGACTCTCCTAAACAGACATCCAAAAACTCCTTTACTTGTCAAAAGGCTCAATTATAGAAATATCTCTTCTTAACCTGCTCTACCCTCCTTTACTTTGCTTCTCTTTTCTTAAGCTAGGTATGTCCTCTGCCTGATTGTTGGGACATAGTCATTAACTGAGTAAATATTTACTGCCTCCCTATAACGCGAAGTGCAGGAGAATGGACTTCCTTGATGGTGACCCCACGATGGGTGATCTTTTTAATAAACCCCACACTTTATACTCTCTTGCCATTCTCATCATACTCACAAAAGTTGGATTTATAGTATCAATCTCAAATTTCTATTTCTATTTGGGAAGGAGTCCCTGGGTGGCATAAATGGCTAAGCACTCAACTACTAAGCCAAAGATTGGTGTTTTGAATCCACCCAGAGGCACCTCAGAAGAAAGACCTGGCAATCTACTTCTGAAAATTAGCCACTGAAAACCCTATGGAGCACAGTTCTGCTTTGAAACACATCAGGTTGCCATGAGTCAGAGTTGACAACTGTTTTGGTTTATTTGTTTTGTTTTCTATTTGGGAAAGGAGGCTCTGATTAATTTCTTGAGTTAAATCCCATCCTGCCTAAAATATGTAGAGTTGTTTCCGATTTCCTGCTTAAAGTCAACAAACAGGAAACTGAAATTTACATATTTATTTTCAGAGTAAATTTTGGGTCAAGAGTCCCCCTTGACTTTTCAGCCATCAGGACTTGTTTCTTTGTGCGTGTGCCAGGAAACCTCCTTAGCTCACAGGGTCTACCACTCTAGGGAAATCAGTCAATTTATCTGACTTCAGTTTCCCCAGCTGTCTCAAATGTTCTAGAGCTTTACCATCTAATACGGTAGCCACTCGCCACATGTCCAAAAACCAAACCCACTGCCATCGAGTTGATTTCATCCCACAGCGACCCCATAGGATTTCTAAAGCTGTACATCTTTACAGAAGCAGACTGCCACAGCTTTCTCCCACAGAGTGACTGGTGGATTCGAACCACTCACCTTTTGGATAGCAGCTGAGCACTTTAACTACTGCACCACCAGGTCTCCTTAGCCACAGGTAGCCATTTAAATTAATTTAAATCAATCAAAATTAAAAATTTAATTCCTTGGTGCGCTAGCCACGTTTCAAGTGCTCAGTAACCTCACGTGGCTTGTGGCCACCATATTGAACAGCCCAGGAGTAGAGTATTTCCATCATCACCAGTTGTCTTTGATTTAATTCCAACTTATGGCAACCCCCTAGGTGCCGGAGTAGAGCTGTGCTCCACAGGGTTTCAAGGGATGATTTTTTGAAAGTAGATAGCCAGGACTTTCTTTTGAGGCATCTCTGAGTAGACTCCAACCTCCAACCTTTTGGTTAGAAGCTGAACATGTTAATCTTTTTACCACCCAGGGACTCTTCCGCCATCATAGAAAAGTCTACTGGACAAAGGCTGAAGCTCTAGTGAGGACCACAGCAAAAATGGACATCAAGGCAGTTTGCTCAGTGCTGAAGATCACAGAGCTTGGGCTCAGACAAGCCTGAGTTCAAATCACAATTCTGTCTCATATTAGCTGTGTGACCCTGTGCAAGTTACTTTTTTCCTCTGAGCTTCATGTCCTCAGCTGTTACATGGAGATAGTGACACTCATCTCAAAGGGTAAATTGTGGAAATAAGATATGATCCAGAAAGTGCTAGCCTCAGAACTTCAACACTTGTAGCCATTATTATTGTTAATTCAAGCTCACTGTGAAGTAGGCTGAGTGGGTCGTTTTGCTCAGGTGAGAAATCTGGAAGTTGAAAGTAAGAGACGTGCTTGAGAGACTTGCAAAGTCAAGGATGGGCCTAATGTACCTAGGCATTTAGGAATAAGAGTTCCCATTTGACTGGCTTCCTGGAGCAAGTCGATTTGCAACCTTTCCTTTCTGAAAGGTAAATAGTACATGAAATTGGAAATATCTTCATATGTGTAGAACTGCCCATTGGCAGCAGACAGCCACAACTTTGGATTTCTGCAGATCATTAAAGCAAATAAGAAAAAAAAAAAGATAAAACTACCTAATATCTGTATAGTTTGCATTCTCTTAAAAATAAATCTGAGTTTTGTTGTTGTTAGTTGCCATCAAGTCATCTCTGACTTGAATTAAGAATCCAGACATAAATTCATCCACCTATGAGCAGCTGATATTTGACAAAGGCCCAAAGCTGTTAATTGGGGAAAAGACAGTCTCTTTAATAAACAGTGCTGGCATAACCATAACTGGATATCCATCCGCAAAAAAAATGAAACAAGACCCATACCTCACACCATGCACAAAAACTAACTCAAAATGGATCAAAGACTTAAATATAAAATTGAAAACGATAAAGATCATGGAAGAAAAAATAGGGACAATGTTTGGAGCCCTAATACATGGCATAAACAGAATACAAACCATAAGTAACAATGCACAAGCACCAGAAGAGAGACTAGATAACTTGGAGCTCCTAAAAATCAAACACTTAACGCTCATCAAAGAACTTCACCAAAAGAGTCAAAAGACAACCTATAGACTGGGAAAAAAATTTGGCTATGACAAATCTGATTAGCATCTAATCTCTAAAATCTACAAGATACTGCAAAACCACCACAACAAAAAGACAAATAATCCAATCAAAAAATGGGCAAAGGATATGAACAGGCACTTTGCCAAAGAAGATATTCAGATGGCTAAAAGACGCATGAAGAAATGCCCACAATCATTAACTATTAGAGAAATGCAGATCAAAACTACAATGAGATATCATCTCACTCCAACAAGGCTAGCATTAATCCAAAAAACTCAAAATAATAAACGCTGGAGAGACTGTGGAGAGACTGGAACACTTATACACTGTTGGTGGGAATGTAAAATGGTACAACCAGTTTGGAAATCGATTTGGCGCTTCCTTAAAAAGCTAGAAATAGAAGTACCATACAATCCAGCAATCCTGCTCCTTGGAATATATCCTACAGAAACAAGAGCCATCACATGAATAGATATATGCACACCCATGTTCATTGCAGCATTGTTTACAATAGCAAAAAGATGGAAGCAACCTAGGTGCCCATCAACAGACAAATGGATAAACAAATTATGGTACATCCACACAATGGAATACTACGCAACGATAAAGAACAATGATGAAGCCGTGAAACATCTTATAACATGGAGGAATTTGGAGAGCATTATGCTGAGTGAATTTAGTCAGTCACAGAAGGACAAATATTGTACAAGACCACTACTATAAGAACTCAAGAAAAGGTTTAAACACAGAAGAAAACATTCTTTGATGGTTACGAGGGTGGCGAGGGAGGGAGAGGGTTATTCACTATCTAGATAGTAGACAAGTATTATCTTAGGTGAAGGGAAGGACAGCACACACTACAGGGAAAGTCAGCACAACTGGACTAAACCAAAGCTAAGAAGTTTCCTGATTACAATCAAACACTTTGAGGGACAGAGTAGCAGGGGTGTGGGTCTGGGGACAATGTTTTCAGAGAACATCTAGGTCAATTGGCATA
>NW_004444013.1:4239590-4277413 GCF_000243295.1 Trichechus manatus latirostris
GCATAACAAAGCTTATTAAGAAAATGTTCTGCATCCTACTTTGGTGAGTGGCGTCTGGGGTCTTGAAAGCTTGCAAGTGGCCTTCTAAGATGCTTCAATTGGTCCCAACCACCTGGAGTAAAGGAGAATGAAGAACACCAAAGACACAAGGAAAATAATAGCTCAAGAGACAAAAGGGCCATATAATCCAGAGAATTCATTAGCCTGAGACCAGAAGAACTAAATGGCACCCAGCTACCACCAATGATCACCCTGACAGGGAACACAACAGAGAGTCCCTGATGGAGCAGGAGAAAGGTGGAGTGCAGAACTCAAATTCTAGTAAAAAGACCAGGCTTAATGGTCTGACTGAGACTAGAGGAACCCCGGAAAGCACGGCCCCCAAATTCTCTACCAGCCCACAACCAAAACAATTTCCAAGGCCAAGTCTTCAAACAAACATTGGACTGGACTGTGGGACATAAAATGATACTTGTGAAGAGTGTGCTTCTTAGCTCAAATAGATATATGAGACTAAATGGGCAGCTTCTGTCTGGAGGTGAGATGAGAAGGCAGACAGGGTTAGGAGCTGGTTGAATGGACATGGGAAATCAAGGGTGGAAAAAGGGAGTGTGCCGTCACAGTATAGGGAGAGTAATCAGGGTCACATAACAATGTATGTGTAAATTTTTGTATAAGACTGTAACTTGAAATGTAAACTTTCACCTAAACTACCACAATAAACAAAAAAAAAAGAAACCATAAAATAAAGAAATAAATTTCTGTTGCTTTAGGCAATCCACTTTGTGGCACTGTTATCTGGCAGCCATAGGCAACAAATACACAAACAACAGCAACCACATTTTCCTTGAGTATTTGCTTACTTTCTATCCTTGGAAAGTCTCAGATAGTTTCAGTCAGCTCCATGGATGCTCTTTTGAATCGATCACAGAATCAGTGTTTGAAAGTATACTGTTGGGAATCATAGACCTGGGTTGAAATCTCCGCCCCATCTGAGTTGTGTGAATGGGGACAGGTTAATTGCCCCAAGCCTCAATTTCCTTATCTATAAAATAGGGATAATAGAAGTGTCTGTATCTCAAAGGATCTTGAAAGGATAACATTTAACAATGCTGATAATGTGCTGTGGCCATGGTGGTTTAGGTGAATACTGAATAAACTATTATTAATTCCACCACCTGTCTGTCACTTTGTTGTACTGTGGTGGCTTTTGTGTTGCTGTGAGGCTGGAAGTGATGTCACCAGTATTTCAAATTTCAGCTGGATTGCCCATGGTGGACAGGCTTCAGTAGAGCTTCTAGACTAGTCAGAAAGGCCTGGTGACCTGCTTCTGAAAACTAGCCAATGAAAACCCTATGGATCACAGGAGAACATTGTTTGACGTAGTGCTGGAAGATGTGCCTCTTAGGTGGAAGGACTCAAAACACACAGTGGCTGCAACAATGGACTTAAGCATACCAAATATCATGAAGATGATGCAGGACCAGGCAATGTTTTCTTCTGTTATACATAAGGTAGCCAGCCATGAGTCAGAGCTAACTCCATGGCAACTAAATCATTAATTACCTGTGTTACAACGTTTTGCTCCTCTCTTTTAACAGGAAATGCCTGGCTCTTTTCTCTTCCTACAATGCAGAGCCCTAAATCTCGCCATTGCTTCCTTCCTTCTTGAGTGGCTTTGAACTGACTACTAAACAAAGCAGAGGTCACGCTGGCTTCTTCCCATCTTCCCTGGGCCACTGAAACAAATTTGGTGTTTCTCCTTAGCCATATCACAACAGCCAGTGTCACCATCAGTCACCTAAAGAAGACGGATGACATGAAGGTAGGAAATGTTATCATTTTACAGATGAGTAAAGCATGGCGAAGCAGAACGTGGTGGAAAGAGCACAGGTCAAACTGCATTGACACCTGCAACTTTGGCCCTAAATACTCTGTGACCTGGAGCAAGTTTTTAACTTTTCTCTGAGCCTCAGTTTCCCCATATAATAGAACTAGTTATCATGTTGAAGAGTATTGAATATACCACGCACTACCAGAAGAATTGATGCATTTGAATGATGGCGTTGGCAAAGATTATGAATATACTATGGACTGCCAGAAGAACGAGCAAATCTGTCTTGGAAGAAGTATAGGTAGGATGCTCCTTAGAAGCAAGGATGGCAAGACTTTATCTCACATACTTTGGACATGTTATCAGGAGGGACCAGTCCCTGGGGAAGGACATCATGCTTGGTAAAGTAGAGGGTCAGAGTAAAAAAGGGAGACCCTCAATGAGACGGATTGACATAGTGGCTGCAACAATGGGTTCAAACATAGCAACGATTATGAGGATGGCACCAGACTAACCGGGCAGTGTTCTGTTCTATTATACATAGGTTAGGCTATGAGTTGGAGCCACCTCGATGGCGTCTAACAACAATAACAGTTATAATGTGCATGTTGAGGAAAACCCTTACCATAAGACATTCTATATTCATTACTGAAATAGCTGACTCTTGAATTAAAGGAAATAATCAGACTTTAAATGGATTTAGAATTGTAACTCTTGAATTAGAAGTTTCTGTTGATAAACTTAGCAAAGTTGTAGAGACCATAATTAGAGAAGTATCTAAAGTTCGACTTATGATTTTACAAAATAGAAGTGCATTAGATTCCCTGCTAGCCTCTCAAAGAGAAGTTCGTGTTTTAATAGATTAATGTTGATGTGTTTATATCAATAATATGTAATCTGAGGTTTTGTAGAATGCAGCTGCTGCTGAGGCACATGAAAGCAGTTACTGTTGCTACTTATGTATAAATAAATGCCTCATGGGATTTGTTTCCTTGGTTCAAAGATGTAGAGCCATGGTTTCATGGGTCATTTCAGTCATTTGGCCTAATATTGTTCTTAACATTTCTATTTCTATCTCCTAGTTCATTGTGTAGGGTCTGGGGTTTTAAAGGCTTGCAAGTGACAGTCCAAGGTGCAACAACAATTGGTCTGTGTTCATCTGGAGCAGCAGAGGAAAGGAGAGTCAGGTAAAGGAGGAACTAGTCTCCATGTCTGATTACCTCCATTAACAGCTCTCTCCTTTGCCATGAGGCCAGAAGAATCCAACGTGCCCAGCTACCATAATTGAACATTTGTGATTGAAGATTCTATAGCAGAATCATGATCAAAAGGAGGGAATGACAAACTTTTTTAATTCTCCTGGGTTCATGGAATTAGGGTGACACACCCAGGCCATCTGCCCTTATGTCTCCTTTTGAAACTTGAGCCTTTAAGGAACTATTTTTCTAAAGTCACTTTGAAGTCAAACAATAGCCTAGTAAGCAGTTTAGCAGAAATGATTTTGCCTTAGGCATTGGGCTCTTTTAGAGAATTATCTATGTGCAGCCAGTTTTGAGGAGCAGGAACCCCAGAGTCTGAATGGAAAATGCATGGCATGTCTTTAGTGACTCTCTTTCTACAACCAACCGACCCTGGAACGCTGAAAGTTTTCGGATGTTATCTCCTGATAAATTAACATGACAATGACCTATATAACCCACTTTCACTGTCCCTGCTTCAGAGTGCCTTCCTGATACTTACCAGGTTGATACTGCCCAATTTGAATAGTATCTACTCACAACAAATATATTCTGTTTTACACTAAAAAAAAAAAAAGTCATCTCCGACTCATGGCAACCCCACGTACAGCAGAAATAAATGTTGCCCAGTCCTGCACCATCTTCTTGGTCATTGGTACTTTTGAGCCTATTGTTGCAGCTATTGTGTCAATCCATCTCATTGAGGGTCTCCCTCACCCTCACTGGCCCTCAATCTTACCAACATGATGTCTTTCTTCAGCCACTGATCCCTCCCGATGACTTGTCCAAAACAAGCGAGTCAGACTATGTTCTATTGTGATTCATAAGATTTGCATTGGCTAGTTTTATGAAATAGATCTACAGGTCTTTCTTCCTAGTCTGTCTTAGTATCTTAGTCTGTCTTCAGCTCTTCAGAAATCTGTCCACCATTGATGATCCTGCTGATATTTTAAATGCTAGTGGCACAGATTCCAGCATCACAGCAACATGTAGCCACCACAGTCCAACAAACTGACAAGACAGATGGTAGATCTGACTTTTAGGGTTAATTAATTGACTCATGCATTTATTCAACATTTTCTTTAACATTTATTGCATGCCCTGTTCACACCAATGGCATTTTTCAAATGAGTGTGTGTGTGAGGGGTGAGAAGATGGGTGGGTGGAGGGAATGGTGAGTTGGTGACGAGGTGGATACGTAGACAAGGCTCCAGCAATTGGCTGAGAATAAAAGGTGACAGGAACCTCCTGTTTGAAACTGGGTACTTAGAACAGGGTGCGAACACTGGGATGGGAGTCAGTCAACCTGGATTTTGTTCCCTCAATGACAACATATAACCCACGTGGCCCCCAGAATACCATCATTTAGAATCTCCATGCCTAAGTTTTATAAAGTAGGACATCTGTAAAATGGAAGTAATGAGGTCTGCCCAGCCTATCTGACAGTACACATCGAGAAGCCAATGTAATCATGTATGTGAAGGTGTTCTTTCTCTACCCCGTGCTCCGTTCCCTCCTCTACAGCTCTTAAACCCACCAGTGGCAGCAATGCTACTTTCTCTTCAGATGGCTTAGTGTGGATGGACTTGATCTTTATCTACCTGAGCATTTATTTGTTCAGTGTTGGCTTCTGCCATGAGATTATAAATTCCCCAAAGGCAAGTATGGTGACTTTTTTGTTTAGTACATGGGCAAATGCTGGTTGTCTATCCAATAGCTGTCCTCCCTACTTCCTTACTAACAGAAGCCCAAGACAAAGCATGGCTGATCACAGCCGATCATGGCAGCTTTGTCTCCTGATTTCCCAGCTTCCCTTGCAACTAGGGAGTGACCAGTGACTTTGCCCTGATCAATGACAGGCACTCCAATAAGGGGACATTGACTGGGAGGAGTGATGTGGGGAAAGTTTTTGCTTCCTTGGTATAAAAATAGAAAACCCTGATGGTGTAGTGGTTAAGAGTGTGGCTGCTAACCAAAAGGTCGGCAGTTCAAATCCAGCGTGTGCTCCTTGGAAACCCTATGGGGCAGTTCTACTCTGTCCTAAGGGTCCTATGAGTCAGAATCGACTTGACGGCAACAGGTTTGGTTTTGGTAAAAATATATATCTTAAGCCATCTGACTCAGCCTTTTCTCTTCACTTTCTTCCTGCCTTGGAGTGGAAGTCCTGGCTGGAGCTGCAATAGCCATTTTGAGATTATGAGGCAGAGGCTCAGAGACTAGAAGAAATAACATCCCAAATAACAGAAGGTTAACTAATATCAGTAATTACCTGACTCCAGGCTTCTTCATATATAAGAAAAAGAAACCCCTTATTTATTTAAGCCACTATGGGTAGGTTTTCGTTACTTGAAGCAGAATACATTCCTAATTGACATATGGCTGCAGCTCTAGCACCTAACAGTAACTGGTCAATTTTAGGTGCTTAAAATGCTTGTAGAGGGATTGACTAGATGGATGCACAAATGAATAAATGGTTCATCAATCTTTATACCCTCTGCAGCATTCACTTCTGAGCCTGACATCTAGTAGGCACATGATAAGTATTTGCTGGATTAAATTACAAAGCCAGAAGTTACCATTTAGCATGTGAAGGAGAGGGACCAGAAATACTTCTCTGAAAACCCCGACTGCCCATTGAAATAACAAAACAAAACCTATCAGGTTTCTGAGTTGAGGGAATCAAAAATTGAGAACATCTAGTACCCAAAAGCAGTGCTCCAATTTAGAAAGCCTAAAATAATACCTCATAACTCACGTCCCCTAGCAAAGGACAAATTAGTAGCCTAGAAAAATCGTCCAAGCTGGAGGGTGACACGGACATTAGCCTAAATAGGAAAAGCCCTTGTGGCCTGCTAGGCCTGGTTCCCAGGGAGGGTTCCCCAGGCTCAACAAAGCCCAGGCAATCAAAAGACCCTCATTTAAAACAGTCACTGCTAAAGGTCAGTTGAATAGAGAGTTCCCAGGGCTGGCAGAGGGCCCCTGGCAGCTCGCCAGCCTCTGGCCACAGAGGATGAAGCGCTTTCTGAAGGCAAGGCTGGCACTGCCTCATCACCCTACTCGGCCATCGTCCCTGCCTCCATCAGGAAGACTCAGGCCCACCCAGTCCACCATGAAGATGGCAATGCAGATGGCACAGCCTCCCCTCAAGGGATGCTCTGTCTCTGGTCCACCTTGTCCCTCAGCTAGAAACAGAGATGAGGGAAAACACAAGGCAGATTACCAAACATGAATTATTAATTCTTATTAGCATATGAACACGCTCTCAGTTTCAAGCACTGCCGAAATATTGCTCATGGCAATTAAGGCCCATGAGCATGAAGCTGCTAGACTCATGTGCATAAAAGTGAAGCATATGTTCACATGTAGTAGCAGTGGCGATGGAGCGGCCACTCTGTCCCAGGCAATATTCAGTGATGTAGATGTATGGACAGCAGTGGAGTCCCTGGGTGCTGCAAATGGTTAACATTCTCAGCTGCTAACCAAAAGGTCGAAAGTTCAAGTCCACCCAAAGGCAACTTGGAGGAAAAGCCTGGAGATCTACTTCCAAAAAATCAGCCATTGAAAACTCTATGGAGCACAGTTCTACTCTGACACACATGCGTTTGCCATGAGTCAGAATGCACTTGATGGCTACTGGTTATAGACAGCAGTGGTATGTTGGCAGAGAATATTGAACATACCATGGACTGCTAGAAGAACAGACAAATGAGTCTTAGGAGAAAAACAACCCGAATGCTCTTTAGAAACAAGAATGGTGATACAGGCTCACTTACTTTGGGCATGTCATCAGGAAAGATCAATCTCTAGAAAAGGACATTATGGTTGGTAAAGCAGAGGGTCAGTAAAAACAAAGGAAACCCTCAATATGATGGGTTAACACCATAGTCACAACAATGGACTCCAACATACCAATAATTATGAAGATGGTGCAGAACCAGGTGACATTTCTTTCTGTTATACATAAGGCCACCTGGGATTGGAGCCAGCTCCTCTGTAACTAACAACAACGACAACATAGACAGCAGAGTGCAGCTGTAAAGGCACAAACTTTCGAGTTGGGCAGCCCCGGCTTCTGATGCTAGCTCTACCATTTGTTAACTAGTTCATTGTATGATCCTCAGTTTTCTCATCTATAAGATAGGTTTAATAACATGAGCTCATATGCTAGACGTGGTGATTAAACAAAATAATGTAGGTAAAATGTTTTGCAGGATGCATAGCCACTTACAGGAACAGTACATTTGCACACACGTGCACAAGCACATCCATATTTATTCAGACATTTTCCTTCATGACACTTCACAGAAGAGGAAACCGAGGTTCACAGAGGACATGTAAAATACGCAAGTGACAGACTAGTAAGTGGCCAGCACTGGGACTGGAGTCAACACTCCCTGGCTTTGGCCTGTGTCCCTTCACCCCCCACCCCACCCCACACCACCCCCAAGAGGTTGGAGTTCAGCCGAAAGCCACACAGGGGGAAATGTCTTAGAGATACAGCACTGCTGCTCTTTGAAGCAATCGGTCTCTTTTCAGTTCCTTCCTCTCTTCTTCCTTGTCCCCTGTTCAAGCCTTAGCTGAGGTTCTGACACCTAAGACCGGGAACTGCTCAGCTCTTCTGGGGGTCCTGAGGGCTAAGAAGCTGGCTGAGCCAGAACAGAGGGAAATGAAACAGGGCCTTGGGGACAGCATGCCCCAGCTTCACGAAGACCTAATGAAAACCTGTCGAGGCTAAGCTCAGGTGTTTATGAACTTTTTTTTTTTTTTTTTGTCCTTAGTGGCTGGCTTTGCTATGATTCCAGTCTGGAAAGCCGATAGTGAACTTAACTAGAGGCACTGGCTGGGGCCAGCGGCCAGGGAGGACTGCAGGCGTACCCTCTAGACCAAAAATGGAACACAGGTCAGTGAGGCAAAGGCCACATCCATGATGAATCGAATTTTCATCACACATCAAACAGTGGGGTTAGCAACTTAGGCTGTGGACAGGGAGATGAATGGGGGCAATGAAAGAGGTGGGTGGTAGGAAGGATCTAGCATTTATCATGCACCAACTTTCTAAGGTAAGCTCACAAGTAATGGCCGTTCTAGGAGTCCCTGGGTGGTGAAAAAAGGTAACCTCTTGGCTACTAATGAAAGATTGGCAGTTCAAATCCACCCTGAGGCATCTAAGAAGAAAGGCCTGGTAACCTGCTTCTGCAAAGGTAACTGCCATGAAAACCGTATGGAGCAGTTCCACTCTGAAGCACATGGCATCACCATGAGTAGAAATCAACTTCATGACAACTGGCTTAATGGCCATTCCACCCCCATCCCAATCACCACTCCCATCACCACCAAGAGACCTCTGAAAACCAGGGAGATCTTTAGACTGTGGAGTCCAGTGTAGGGGATATTTGTAGGGATGTTGGCTTTTCTGTGTCCATTCTACCTTTAATGTTGACATCCTAATTTCCTTTGGGAAAACTACCTCTCTCCCACAAGGTATGGCTGGGGCTAGCCAAGGAGCAGAGAGAAGTCAGCCAGCAGGATCAGTCAGGCACTCCTCATCAGCACGTGAGTACTGAGCAGTGCAGAGAACCCGAGGGTGTAAACGCTCAGTTACTCCAGCAGCTGCATCTGGTGGGACTATCAAAATGCATGCTACCTATACCCTTGAATTTCCTTGGTCCTTGCCCTTCAGCACCCCTGTCACTTCTTGGAGCTTCCCTTCCTCCAAATCATAATACACAATGACAAAATCAGTTAATTAGGCTATTGTCTATGATCACCTAGAATTATGCAATCACTGTGGATCAGTCAGGCTGCTGCTCAGATAGACAATAGAAAGCAGGAGAGCAGGTTAGAAAAGCTACAGTGGACTGGGACTTGGAAGGAACAAGACAAGGACACTGGGGACAATGCAGTTCGGGAAAGAATTACGTGGGATGGAACTTTCCCAAGGGGCAGGGGCATAAGGATATTCTTATCCAATGTAAATGCCCATCAACAGCCCTCACTACTGAGGGTGCTTTTAAAAATCAGGTGGACAGATTGACATTTTCCTCAATACCAATCTCACTCCTCTGCAAACACCTGAGTACCTCCTAAAAGACCCAATGAAAAAAATGGCAACTATGGTACTAAGAATAGGCTCAGCAGTATGGGTGTCCCCTCACCAAAGCCCTCCTGGCTGCTGTCACTCTAGACTGACTCATGTGCTGACATCAGTAGACAGCCTAGAGGGCTAATATGATAACATACCTCAAGAAGGTCAGCCAGCTCCCTGGTGGCAGGCTTATTAAACCGGACGCCTCCTATTCCAGAGAGCTCTGCAATTTGTCCTTGTTGGAACAGATCTTTTTTCCTGGATTAGTTTTTGCTTCTGCTTTCTGGCCTGTCAGGCCTCTTCCAGCGATGTCATCTGTCAGCTTACTGAATATGTTATTCACTGTCTCACACAACATTGCCTCTGACCAAAGAATGAACTCCCCAGGCAAGGAAAAAAGGCAATGAGCTGATGCCCCTGCAGTCCACTCTTATCAAATATCCTATAACCCAGAAGCATCTGACTTTACAGATTTGTGGAATGCTTGCTGATGGCTCCACTACAGCACCAGCTCAAGACGATGCCTTGCAAGGTTGAGTGCCGTTATGGATTGAGTTATGTCCCCCAAAAATGTGTGCCAACCTGGCTAAACCATGATTCCCAGTATTGTGTGATTGTCCACTATTTTGTCATCTGATGTGATTTTCCTATGTGTTGTAAACTCTGCCTCCATGATGTTAATGAGGCAGGATTAAAGGCAGTTACGTTAAATGAGGCAGGACTCGATCTACAAAATTAGATTGTATTTTGAGTTAATCTCTTTTGAGAGAAGTGAGCAGAGAGACAGAAGGAACTCATGCTACCAAGGAAGTAGTGCCAGGAGCAGAGCACATCTTTTGGACCCAGGGTCCTTGTGCTGAGAACTCCTAGACCAGAGGAAGGTTAATGACCAGGACCTTCCTCTAGAGCCAACAGAAAGAGAAAGCCTTCCCCTGGAGCTGGTGCCCTGAATTTGGACTTCTAGCCTTCTAGACTCTGAGAGAATAAATTTTGGTTTGTTAAAGCCATCCACATGTAGTATTTCTATTATAGCAGCACTAGATAACTAAGACAGGTTCTGTCTTTCAGAAGGCTATGCAGAGGATACAGTGATACGGTGCTGTTTACACCATAGCTTGTCACATGGGCCCAAAACCAAGGAGGGGAAAGCAATTGTGGCATCTCTTGTGAACATCCCTAATGGTTTTCAGCCTGTACCCAACATCTGGACTCTTGGGAAAGAGAGTGGAATTGGAAGCTGAGACAGCCACCCAGATATTTCCTGCTACTTACTTTATTGGGGAAAAAAAAATGGTTACACTGTTGGCTGAGATGATGGACTGAATTATAAAGAAGAAATTGGACGGCTATTACACAATGAGGAGCAGGCAAAGTACAACTGGAACTCAAGGGACCTCTGGGATTAATATCACTCTGCCCTGTAGTAAAGGTTAATGGAAGACTACAGCAACCCTATACAGGCCAAACACCAAGGGCGCATGGCTCTCAGAAATTCAGATTCAGGTCATCCTAGTCCATTCAAGAACACCTCATCTGAAGTGCTGGGAAAAAGCAAGATAAAAGTGCAATGGGCACTGGACGAGAGAAATCACCAACGCCAGCTACGGCCTCATGGGCCTTTTAAGTATTTATTAGTTCACAATTTATTTGTTCAACAAATATTTATTGAGTGCCTCCTATGTGCCAAGCACTGTTCTGGGCCCAAGGGACACAGCAATGATGAAAACAGATAAAATTTCCTTTCCTCATGGACTTTATGGCAGCTGTAGAAGGTTGATGATAAACCACTTACCTAAATCAAATATATATTAGGGTCAAGTGTCGCTATAGGGTTGCTATGAATCAGAGTCTGGCTTTTTGATTTTGGGGTTTAGAGTGTGACAAAGAGTACAGAGAAGAACAAAAGTAGAAAAGGGAAATCAAGGTGTTGGAGAAGGGTTATGACATTAAATCATGTGATCAGGGCAGGCCTTGTGTGTGGTCTTGTCCTTTGGCTCATTCTAATCAAGACTTTCTCTCAAACCAAATAGGATTAGACCCTGACTCTGTTGTTCTTTGTTGGAATCCACATTCTTGGAAAGGTCCCAAAGGTTTAGGGTGAATGGAAATGTGGAGCCAAAAGTGTATGCTAGGGGAGAGTCAGGCTGGTTGGACCAAAGTCCTGACACTGGAGAAACCCAGACCTATCCTGGAAGTAAAGTAAGCCTGAGGTGGCTATCAGGAGCCGAAGAATGAGCTGAGGGCTTGGAGATCTGGAGAGGAGGAAGCAGGAGATGCCCAGGACAATGGGCTCTGGGAGGACAATGGAGGGACATGGCAGAAGCAGAAGTCAGGAGATGCTGCTCCGGGCTGGCCTGCTGCTCTTGTTTGTGCTGTATAGCATGGATAAGCTGGATCTATTAACTGCCCAGGGACACAGTAAACATCCTTTGTCTCCATTTGAGTGACTCTCCTGGGTCTGTGATTTTGACCAAAACCTCTAGCCATTGAGTTGACCTGACTCATGGCGACTCCATGTGTGCAGAATAGAATTGCTCCATGGAATTTTCATGGCTGTGACCTTTAGGAAGCAGTTTGCCTAGACTTTTTTTTTTTTTTTTTGTGGAGCCACTGGGTGGTTTCAAACTGCCAGCTATTAGGTTAGCAGCTGATTACAAACTGATTGTGCCTCACAAGGACCTCTATGATTTTTACAACCCTCGGAAAACAAATATCATGGTACCCTGAACTCCCTGAAGTGATGCCCCTTGCTCAGGTATTTCAGGAACTGACACCCACATCATAATTAGCCATGTTTTTTGCACGTGACGCTTTGAAATCTTTGTGCCGCTGACGGGACCCATTTCTCCCTGTCCCTATGCTACACTGCTCCTAGCCCAGTGTACCCTCCCACACCACCTTGGAAATGAACCATTTCTGTCAATTTCCTGTCCGGAGTGACTTTCAGAGATGTGCTGAAAAGCATTTTATTGAAGTCGGGAGATTGGAAAGCATCTCAATTTCTCTGGCACCAAGACTTTGTTATTTCCTTTGAAGTGAGTTTTCAAGAACACCAGACAAGTCTACCCTCAAATGGAAGTATGGAAATGCATGTAAAAATCAGAAAGAAGAGGTTTTTTTGGTTGTCTCCCGTTTTGTATCCTCCATGTCCTTGCTGCTTGCCTTGCGTTCATTAATGGAAAGCTCGTCTGTGTAAATCCACAGCAGACAGCCAAAGGGAATGCCAAAGTCCCAGGGGAAATTACTCTGGGATCTTAAAGTCTCATTTCATTCACCAACTTTAGCTATTTATACGTCTGGATACAGTAGGTAGGTAGATAGACAGATGCTTGTTGAGTTGACTTCAACTCAGGTTGAAAACAGAAGGAAACATTGTTCGGTCCTGCGTCATTCTCATGGTCACCAACCAGCAAGTTCAAGTTCATCACTGCTGCTGTTATGCTAATCCATCGCACCAAGGGTCTCCCTTGCCCTTGCTGACCTTCTGCTTCACCAAACATGATGTCCTCCTCTAGCGATTGATCCCTCCTGATGACATGTCCAAAACAAGTAAGTTAGACAATGTTCTGTTATAATCCATAAGGTATTCATGGGCTAATTTTTGGAAGTAGATCACCAAGCCTTTCTTCCTTGTCTTAGTCTGGAAGCTCCACTAAAATCTGTCCACCATGGGTGACCCTGCTGGTATTTGAAATATTTGTGGCATAGCTTCTAGCATCACAGCAGCACACAAGCCATCACAGTACGACAAAATGACAGACAGGTAGAAGTTGTAGATAGTAGTGACCCTAACAACATACTGCTTATTTTGATTAATATTTTTCTATATTTTCTTTGATGCATATGCATTTCACTTATAATCAAATAAAAAAGACTTGTTTTAATTACATACCATAGGCCTCAGCTCTGTAGAATGGAATGAAAAAAAAGAAAAAATGAGCCTGGAGCTGGAAGTGACATCATAGGTCATCTAATTCTACCTTTTACCCAAGGATCCTCCCGTAGCATCTGTGACAGATGTACAGCATTTTTCAGCCACTCTAGTGGTCAGAGTCAAGACAGTTTTCAATGACTCTTACTAGCCGTCTGGCTCTAATCAGAAAATGTCTCCATGACAGCCTCAGGCCCAGAGGTGTTTCCCAGGTTTGGTCTTCCCTGCCCCCACCACTTCCTGGTATACAGGAGGACCCCACAGGCAAGTCAAGGCAGATCTAGGTCTGATCAAGATAGAATACTTTTAGTAGCCTCAGCCTCAAGGTTCCATGGGACTTGGACCTTGACCTAGCATGAGGTGAGCCCCCATCACCTGTTCAGCCTGTAGGTCATAGACTCTTCCTGTACACCTACCGTGTCCTGCATCAACAGACCAAAGCACTAACCTCTGCCTTGATTTGGATTCTATATTCTCCCCCATTACCCTACCTCACGTGCCAATCTTTATCTGGGATCAGAGCCCTTCCTTGAATGCCCACCCACTGAAATGAGATCTCATTCTACTTAGCTCTTGGAGTCTTGGCGGTGTTCCCCAGGTCTTTCCCCAGAAGCATGCTGGATATTGTTGTGGAGGGAGAGAACTCACATAATTTAGACCAACTCCACCTGACCCTTCACACACATCATGCTGGGCTCTCTTTGAGGTCAGTACAGATGCTGCTGGTTACAGTGTCTGCTCAACCACAGCTAAGCCTACTGTCCCCCGTGAACACTGTGTCTGTCTCTGGGGCAAACCTCTGACCTGGGTCAGATTCTGCAACCTCCACCCTACATTCTAGTGGTAAGTTTGACTTATTCCTTCTCCCTACTGACCCTGTACAGCCACCTATTCCCAGCATGTGTCACCCAAATATAAAGCTTTCAGATATTTGAAGACACAATTCTGGTCTAGCACAATCAACAACTGTTCAACATTGACCCCAACACTGGCATTAAACGTGTCCCATGTTCCACAGATGCACACAAAGGCAGAGAGTCATTCAAAGATCATGGGAAGGGCTCATTCCTCAGCTCTTTCCAACTTAATACTTGCCCCAGAGTAAGACATAGCCTTCTATTCATGCTCCAGCCAGAACAGTACAAGCCAACAGTTGTTGAGGTCTTTGGCAAAGATAACTGGCACCGTATCTCGCTCATTCTTCACCATCAAATCCCTGACTCAGCTTGCTTGTCATGACTTCTTGACAAGCTGGAATTTCAGTGCTGGGCTAGTTACCACTCTTGTGTAGGTAGGAATGGGTGGGACATACAGGTTGAGTTCGACTACCAACCTGAAGGTTGGTGGTTCGAACTCACCCAGCAGCACTGTGGAAGAAAGGCCTGGTAATCTTCTTCGATAAAGATTACAGCCAGAAAAGCTTACACAGCACAGTTCTGTTCTGTAATACATGGGGTTGCCATGAGTCAGAATAGACTTGGCAGCAACGGGTTTGGTTCTTTGGGTAGGTAGGAAACATCAACCTATGCAAAAGATAAAGCTACCTGTCAATTCAAGAACCAAGGTTCTTCGACCTCCTAGTAAATACATCCAGCTCAATGAAAAGTAGAAAAGACAGGGGAAAGCTTCAAAACCTTTAGTCACTGAAGGATGATCCAAATAATTTTTTCTCTCCATAGAAGGCAACTTAGATGGCACAATACCAGGAAATTCCCCAAAGCCTTCCCATACTCCAGCACTAGAACAAGCATGATACTCTTGGAAAGGAGAAGAGCCTGTGTTCGTTCTCCAGAGGACAACTACAAAGTTCATGTGTGGTCAGCATTTTTCACACTGCACAACAGGTATGTTTTATTAAAAGGGAATGAGAACTCATCTGTCAGTGGAGTTAATACACAGGCATGGAAGTTAGCAATCACCATGCTGAGTATGATGAACTAGCCCTGTGGGGTCAGGAGACCAGCAGGGTACATTTCAAGGAAGTAGAAGTCATTAAACGTGACCATCTCAGCTTCTTGCATGTCTTATGTGGTCACAATTAAAACTAGATATTATTTCATAAGTGAAATGCTTTCAGTGTAAATGCTTTATATCATTATCTCTATCCTACCCAGTTTATCTGCCTGTCTCTGCTCGTGATAAAATCTTAACCTTTATTTCTTCCTAATGAGTTCCCTTCAGCCTAATCAGCAGGATTTAGTTTAATGGAGAGCTAGTAAAACCATCACCACCAGTTGCCATTGAGTCAATTCCAATTCATGGTGAAACCATGTGTGTCAGAGTAGAACTGTGCTCCATAGGGTTTTCAGTGGCTGATTTCTCGAAAGTAGATTGCCAGGCCTTTCTTCCAAGGTCCCTCTGGGTGGACTTGAACCTCCAACCTTTCAGTTAGCAGGACTAGACAGGTAAAAAGATATGATGAGAAGTATCTATTCAAAATTTACCAATGGTAACTATTGTTTCTAGCACAGAGGTCATACACCTAAGGCTAGCATTCAATATTTTCCACGATCTGACTCTGACCAGTGTGTCCAACTACAGCTTTCATAACTTCTATTTTATATTTTGAGGCATCTATTATTTTATTTTATCTGTCCCTGGGTGGAAAAAATGGTTTGCGCTTGACTACTAACTTAAAGGTTGGGATTTCAAACCCAGTCAGCAGCACTGTGAAAGAAAGGCCTGGAGATCTGCTTCAGTAAGGAGTACAGCCAAGAAAACCCCATGGAGCAGGTCTACTCTGTAGCACATGGGGCTGCCATGAGTCAGAATGGACTCGATGGCAACGGGTTTTTGTTTTTGTTTTATAATTTTATCAGCCTGTATTCTTCTAGTTTCTTCTAGGAAATATGCTGTATATTTTATCTCACCACCCTTCCATTTCTTCTCACCAATGTTCCTTCCCCAATCCCACATATGTGGTTCTAGAAGCAACCTTTGTGTTCTTACAAGTTTCACGTTCTTGTAAGTTCCTGCCTCTCTGCCCACAGTCATTGATACAAGGGTGGACACCCCAGCACCCCACCAAGGCTAGGCAATTTAACTCCCACAGGATGTTAAAACTGGAACCAGAATCTCAATTTCTACTTGGTGGCAAATCGGGGAGGTAGGCTAAGCAGGGGTGCAGTGCTGTGTGTCCTGCTGTCGGGAGAAAGACAGTCTGGGAGTATGAAAATGGCAAGCAGAGGAAGTCAGAGATGGGGGATGGTGAGAGGGAGTCCTGGTGATTTTCAAGCCACTTGTCCTAGCAGTCTGTGAGATCAGCTGTACCTCTGGTTCCTACAATTTTATGAGTCTTACTATTTCTTTTTTTTTTATTATTGAGGTGAAATTTACACAAAATAAAATGAATTATTTTAAAGTCCACAATTCCGTGGCAGTTACTATATCCACAGTGTTGTATAACTACCACCTCTATCTAGTTTCAAAACATTTTCATTGCTCCACCATTCTCATTAAGCAGTTTTCCCAGTTCTTTCCTCCCCTCGACTCCTGGCAACCACCAATCTGCATTTTATTTATATAGATTTATCTACTCTGGATATTTCACATGAACGGAATCACACAACATGTGATCTTTGTGCCTGGCTTCTTTTCCTTAGCATAATGTTTTCACGATTCATCCATGTTGTAGCGTGTATCAGTACTTCATTCCTTTTTATGGTTGAATAATATTCTGTTGTATGTGTATACCACAGTTTCTTTATTCATCCGTGCATTGATGGACATTTGAGTTGTTTCTACCTATTGCCTATTGTGAATAGTGCTGCTATGAATATGTGTGTATATATATTTCTTTGAGTACCTGTTTTAAATCCTTTTGGGTATAAACCTAGGACTTGAATTGCTGGGTCGTATGGTAATTCTATGTTTAACTTTTTGAAGAACTACCAAACTGTTTTTCCACAGTGATTAAACCATTTTACATTCTCACCAGCAATGTACAAGAGTTGTAATTTCTCCACATCTTCACCAACACTTCTGTTATTTTGTTGTTGTTTTTTATAATAGTCATCATGGTGGGTGTGAAGCGGCCTCTCACTGTGTTTTTTTGATTTGCATTTCCCTAATGAATAATGGAGGATCTCTGGTGGTGCAGTGATTGAGTGCTTGGCTGCTAACAGAAAGGTCAGCCGTTCAAACCCTCCAGCTACTCTGAGGGAGAAAGATGTGGTAATTGGCTTCTGTGAAGATTACAGACTTGGAAATCCTATGGGGGCAGTTCTACTCTGTCCTGTAGGGTCACTGTGAGTCAGAATTGACTTAACGGCAGTGGGTTTGGTTTTTGGAATGATTAATAATGTTGTTGAGCATCTTTTCATGGGCTTATGGGCATTTGAAGTGGAAAACAGGCTTTGGGAGGCCAAATATGGCTGTCTTCATGCTTTCTGTTAGGTCACTGCTGTTTCTGTTAGCTCACTGCTGTTTTCAAAGCCCGTTATGTGACCTTGCTGAGGCAATCTTATGTAACCCTCTGGAATGGAGCCATCTCTGTCCTTGACCACTACAAAACCTCTGTGCCCCCCTCCCCTTTCCCCACTGCTAGGTGCAGAGCTCTGCTTTGGTCCTCCTGCCACTGGTGACCACTGCCTTGGTATGTAAATCTCCCTAATAAAGACTCCTTCATCACCACATTGGAGTTACCCACCTCCTTCTTTGGTCTCTACACACCCTCCAATTTTGGAGGCAAATTTCATGTTACTGGTCCAGGCCTGGACACCATTTGTGTATCTTCTTTGGTGAAATGTCTATTTAAGTCCTTTGTCCATTTTTTAATTGGATTGTCTTTTTGTTGTTGAGTTTTAAGAATTCTTCATACATACTAGATAAAACAAAAAAAAGCTTCCATCAAGTCAATTCCAACTCATGATGAGCCCGTGTGTGTCAGAGTAGAACCATGCTCCAGAGGGTTTTAAGTGGCTCTTTCTCCAGAAGTAGATCTCCAAGCCTTTCTTCTGAGGAGCCTCTGAGTGGACTTGAACAGCCAGCCTTTTGATTAGCGGTGTGGATACTAGATTCTTTTCAGATAAATGGGTTGCAAAAATTTTATCCAATTCTATAGGTCGTCTTTTCACTGTATTGATCATTTTTTGATGTAAGTAAGCCTTATTATTAATTTCCATTTTTACCTAAGCTGGTTACCTAAGTTGGTTTTTAAGTAACTTGCAACCAAAATAATTCCAATTGTCATATATGATATGTGCTTTTCCACCCATTTTCCTGCCTTTGTCAATGTTATTTCCTCTACAGAGAAATCTATTCTCTCGTTTGTAACTCACAAATGCTATCTTTGTTTCAAGACCCAGTTTAAATGCCAAAGCCTTAATTAAAAATGGTAGCCAGTCGAAATGATTACTCTCTTCTTTTCTATTGTTCTCACTGCTTCTTTATGGCAGTTACAGTCTTCCTTATGTTAGAGCTATATATGGACTTGTCTGATTTCACCCCCACCCTCCACTAATCGTAAAATTTCCTAAGGGCAGGGGGTGTGTGATGATCAACTTGTCATTCCCCATAATACCCACCAATGCACTATCATGGGAGAAGAAACATCATTTAGCTTTTTCTTGAGTTGTATTTGTATCTGATCCCACCAAGCCTCAGGAGCAAAGTTCTGGAAAGAGTTAAGTCTCCTAACCAAGAAAATTCCAACTGACAACACTGCATTGTCACAGGGCTTCGAACTGGTTCAAACTGGTTCAGTTATGGCTGCCACAACAAAACCAGAAAAGACCCACATTTTAAAAAGTTTGGTGAACCGTAAGGATAACAGGAACAGGAAAAATTACAAGTCAAAATCCTGGAACGGGAGTCTCGGAATAGGCGTAGTAAACCCTTTCAGGAGTCTGATGTGGGAGACTGAATTATTGGCAGGATTGAAAGCATTGTGATCAGCCGCCATCTCTGAGCTGGGCACTACTGTTTCCCACTGTTCAAAATCCCACAGGCAAGAGATTTGGTTGCTATGCAATTCATACACTACCCTTGTTTTCTAAGAGGCAGATTAAGTTTTTAGGAGGGCTTCAACCTGTAATTTTTCCCATTCTGGTTATTGTTTCAGTTCACGCCAATTTTAAAAAATTCAGGTCTGTTCGGTATCACTTTCTCAGCCATGACTGAACTGGGAATAACTGGTTCGAAGCCCTAATTGTCAGCATGAGTGCCCTGGTATAAGCATTTTACCCACAGCAAGGCCACCAGATAGACAGCCCCTCTTTTCAGCTCCTGCTCAAAACAGATACACACACACTCATCATTTCTGCAGTGCAGCAATATCCATGGGACCTCCCTTTATTCTGAGTCACTCTGAGGTCATGACTGAAGTTCCTGGGTGATGCAACAGTTAAGCACTAGGCTACTAACCAAAAGGATGACAGTTCAAATCCACCCACCTGACAATTTGCTTCTGAATGATCACAGCTATTGAGAAGCCTATGGTGCACAGTCTTACTCTGAAACACACAGTGTCACTGTCATGGATTGAGTTGTGTCCCCCAAAAATGTCTGTCAGCTTGGCTGGGTCATGATTCCCAGTACTGTATGATTGTATTATCTGATGTGATTTCTTTATGTGTTGTAAACTCTATCACTATGATGGGATTATATGTGATCTCCTTATGTGTTGTAAATTCTATCACTGTGATGACGTTATACTGATGAGGTTGACAAGATTAGTGTCTTAATGCAATCCCTTTTGAGATATAAAAGAGAGAAGCGAGCAGAGACACATGGGAACCTCATACCACCAAGAAAGCAGTGCTGGGAGCAGAGCATGTCCTTTGGACCCAAGGTTCCTGCGCAGAGAAGCTCCCAGACCAAAGGAAGACTGATGACATGGACTCCCCCCCAGAGCCGATGGAGAAAGCGTTCCCCTGGAGCTGATGCCCTGAATTTGGACTTGTAGCCTACTGGACTGTGAGAGAATAAATTTCTCTTTGTAAAGCCATCCACTTGTGGTATTTCTGTTGAAGCAGCACTAGATGACTAAGACAGTCACCAAGTGTTAGTATTGACTCAACAGCAATTGGCCTGATTTTTTTAAATGAAATCATGGAATGATGTTGCTAGAAGACCATCCAAATGGTACTTCTCATTGAATTGTGGGCCAAAATCTGAACATATCAACCTAGGATATGGTAACTGACAAGAACCAGCACCCAGCAGTCTACAGAAGTTGCCTACAAGAAGATTATTAAGAGTCTACAACCTGAAAGATCAGTATAAATTAAACCATAACGTATGTCTTTACTCATACTGCTACTTATTCTCGAAATGGCCCACTCCAACCCTTCTTCTCTGGCCATTGAAATCTTTCCTGTCTCTTTATGTACCCCTTAGAATCCAAGTCTCCCGTAAGCCTTCCCTCTGCTCCCACCATTGGAATTATTGTCACCTTCTTTAGCTCCTGTACAGCACACCCTTTGCTCTTAAAGCTCTTCACCCAAATGGCCTTGCTTTACATTTGCACTGCCCACATCTGCCTCCCTGACTAGGGCACAGTCTGGAGTGTGCACTTTTTCAGTGTCCTATTTCCCAGCATGGAGGCTGGCACAGATTAGGTTCTCACTCAATATTTATTGTTGGCCTCATCTCATAATTAGTTGATGACAACAGAAATTATTTATCTTCTTGCATCTACATAAGACTGAACCTGATTAAGCAAAGCAGATAGAGGTCTGGGCACCTCTTGTGGCATTCCAGTGAGGGAAAAATTCATCACTTAGTTCAGTAAACATAACAGAGTTGTAGTTTGTTCAGTGAGAATACATATGCTAGCATTGTCATTTAGTCTTTCATCTGCTGTCTGGTCTGCTTTGCTGGATTGCACTCTTTTAGCAGATCTACTGTCACCTTCTTTCATAATCTTTACTGCATCTAGCACAAGCTAATGAGCACAGTAGACAAGTAATAAATGATTGATGAATTGATTGAGTCAATTAATAAACATATTCTTAGATTTTACTATGTGCCAAAGATCTATGAACCTTGACACACTTCTTCAGGGCTCTCAGTCCAGTGGGAGACCTTGTATTTTATTGTAGCTTGTCGTTCATGAATCTGAGTACTATGGAGACATTTACCAGGCTGACATGGGAACAAAGCAAGGGGTGCCGAATGGAATATTTGAGTTTCAGTTTGAAGGTTCATTGGGCAATCAGAGAAGGAGAGGACGGACCCTTCAAGCTGACGGTCGGCCTGCTATGAAAATGCCATAATTTCATGCCCAAATACAGCCTGGCTGTTTTTGCCTGGCAAGGCCAACACACATGATTCCTTATGTGCCACTACTGAGTGGGGTCCTCAGCAGCATGGCAGAGGAGACTCCTGGCTAGATCAGAAGGCTTGGTTCTAGTGCCACCAGTACGACTGTAAGCACATCTTATCCCCTCTCTGAGTCTTAGTTTTCTCATCTGTAAAATAGGTTTGATAATCCCATTCAAATAAAACTTTGAGTATGAAAGTGTTCTGAAACTCACAGTCCCTGTATGATGTTCTTTCTTTCCTTTGCTGTGGTGCAAACAGTCTACCATTATTTAAGGTTTGCCTCCCCAGGGGTGCAAACAGTTAATGTACTCCACTGCTAACCCAAAGTTTGGAAGTTCGAGTCCAGCAAGGGGTGCTTTGGAAAAAAAGACCTAGCAATCTACTTCTGAAAAATCAGCCATTGAAAACCCCAGGGAGCACTGTCCTACTCTGACATCCATGGGAACATGGTGAATTGAAGTCAACTTAAGGTTCATCATGGTCTGTTCTTGGGTCTCACTTTATTCCTGTCTTTCAAAGAGCTTGTTGCTTTCATGTTGAAAGAAAAACTACAGCTCCCATGCTAACCCAGGGAGGACTGGAAGGAGCAATAGTATGGAAGAAGCAGTTAAAATATAAAATAATAGCAAGGGGGCTGGAATTGCCCCCGACTGCCCATTGCTGTTCTGGTTTTTATAGTCCATTAAAACCTACAATCACTGTAATGTTTATGCATTATTAGGGAGATAAATTGCATAATTTTCATTTTGCAATTTAAATGTAATTATGATCTTACTAATGACTAAAACCTGAATTTGCTAGACTATCAGTTTTTCTAACCCTTACCAAAATTATAGGTAATTACTTAAGGCTTACAATAATTATAAGTCCATCTCTTAAATAATTAATGTGCACTTTCATGGTACAAAACAGCTAGTAATCAAACGACCTTCGCTTACACTGCAGACCCATGCAATTAGCCCTATTGTGTAGGTCTGTGGAAATATACCCATTTGCAAGAGTCCCCTCAGCTGGCAAGCTGAAATGCAGGGTTGCTGTGTTTTATAGCATCAAATAAGAGAGAATTCCCCTGCTGCCACAGGCTAGGAAAAGAAAGTTGTCCACAGAATGGCAGGGAATTCAACATTAATCTGCACAACACTAGTTTAGCTGGTGGGAGAGGGATGCAGGAGGGAGAGGAAAGTCGGAAATGCATTCTGCTGTGGACTTGGGAGAAACAGGGATTGGATTCAGCTTTCATAAAGGAACTAAGTGTGGGGGTTAGGAAGTACTTACCTGTTTTGGTCTCTGTTTTCCTCTTTAGGGGACATGCCAATTCCATCACAGTAAACATTTGTAAAGCACTATGCTAGCCTTCGGAGACATGGAGATAAATAAGGCAGGAGCTTTGCGCTTGAGGAATTAACCCCTGTGTGTGTTATGAAGGAGTCCGTGGGTGGCGCAAACAGTTAAGTGCTCAGCTACTAACTGAAAGGTTGGATGTACAAATCCATTTAGAGTCATCTTGTAAGAAAGGTCTGGCAATGTGCTTCCAAAAGGTCACAGCCTTGCAGACTCCATGGAATACAGTTCTACTCTGCAACACATGGGGTTACCATGAGTCGGAACCAACCGGACGGCACCTGGTGGTAGTGGTGGTGGTGTGTTAAGAGACATGCAAACAAAGTTGGAATACACTCAGATCTCTGATGAGTGCCACGATTTTCCACAAAGTGGCAGCAGATATGACAGTGCGTGGCCATAAACAGTGTTTGTCACCATTTATTATTCTACTCACAAAGAGCATCTAAAGGTCCTAGAGACTAGGGTAGGAAAGTAAGGAACATTCCAGAGACCTGCACACCCTCATGAACTGTCCTGGGAACGTGGCTCACAGTGAGTCAGAGCCGGCCGCAGCCTCTGGGTTCTTGCTTTCAGGAATCACTGGGAAATGGGTTCCTGGAATCATCGCCTTCTGGGAGTTCTGTGTTCACCATTTGCCTCCTTGGCTCTTTCTGTCCTAATTGTACCCACTGTCCAAAGCTCAGCCCCACTCCACCTCCTCCGAGAAGTCTTCTCGAATATATAGAGCCTTTAGCTGCAGTTGAGATGGCCGCTGACTCATGGTGACCACGTGCAAAACAGAATCAGACCATTGTGATCCATAGGGTTTTCACTGGCTGATTTTCAGAAGTAGGTAGTCAGCCCTTTCTTCCTAGTCCGTCTTAGTCTGGAAGCTCTGCTAAAACTTGTTCAGATCGTAGTAACACGCAAGCCTCCACTCACAGGCTTCTTGTGAGGTATAGTACCAGGAAATCAAGCTCAGGTCTCCCACATGGAAGGCAAGAATTCTTCCACTTCACCATACTGCCCTCTGTCCCTTCAGTAATGACTGCTAAACCAAACCCAATACTGTTGAGCTGATTCTGACTCATGGCAACCCCGTGTATTACAGAGGAGAACGGCTCCACAGGGTTTTCTTGGCTGTAACCTTTACAGAAGCAGACCGTCAGGCCTATCTTCCGTGGTGATGCTGGGTAACTTTGAACTGCCAACCTTTAGGTTGGTAGTGGGGAGTAAACCATTTGTACCACCCAGAGACCTCACTGACTGCTAATATGGGCTTAAAATAATCCCACCACGGGTGTTTGTACACCGTAAACCCACTCTGGAAAATCAAAATACCTTTCTGACTCAAAGCTTTGGTTCCATTTTAGAGTCATTTGGCAAAGTCGTGACAATGCACAAAGGCAGGAGGCCTGCCCAGTTCCCTGCGCAGGTGAGGCGAGGTCTCAGGAACGTGTGCCATCACAGAACCACAGCATTTTCCTTTTGTACATTTATCACAATAAATTGATTCTCAAATGTAATATTTGCTTCTTATCTGTTTCTCCAAGAAGACTGGAAAACTCAAAAGTGAAGGGACCATGCCTGTAGTCCAGCTCAGTGATTCAATAAATGTATGCTGTCTAAATGACTAATCAATTCAGTTACAATGATCAGCTGAAGGTCTATGACATTTCTTTTTTATGATCCAATTCAAGCCACTCACCTACCTCCACCACCCCTTCAATTTCCCTCCCTCTAAACCATTAAGTTTCCAGCAGACTTGACCATATAGAGGAAAGACACTGAATTTTGGATCAGGCAGGGACCATCCACTTCATGAGGCCCATCTTTCTTGCCTTATCTTCTGCTCACCCACACTTCCATCTCCTACTGATGGGCTGAGTGGAGTTTACTCCATAGGAAGACAGAGCAAAAGTATCTGGGTCATGACTGACCCTTTGCCCTGTACGTGGAGGACCCTCTTCCTGAGCCACTGCTGCTCAACTCTTACCCATGGTATTAAAAAACAAACAAACCAGTTGCCCTCAAGTTGATTCCAACTCATGGCGACCCCACGTGTGCAGAGTAGAACTGCATTCCATAGGATTTTCAAGGATATAATCTTTTGGAAGCAGATCACCAGACCTTTCTTCTGTGGTTACTCTTCAAAACAACCCATTGCCATTGAGTCAATTCCGACTCATAGGGACTCTATAGGACACAGTAGAACTTCCCCATAGAGTTTCCAAGGAGCAGTTGGTGGATTCAAATTGCTGACTTTTTGCTTAGCAGCCGAGATCTTAACCACTACACCACCAGGGCTCCGTTAGGTGGACTCAAACTGCCAAACTTTCAGTTAGTAGTCAAGTGCTTAACAGTTTGTGCCACCCAGGGACTCCATCCATGATCTAAGGAAAACCTTAAAAATGAGTAGTGGGTAGCTCTCCAGTGAGGTGAGATTTAAGAATCCTGATTGCAGTCCTCTCCTCCTTACCTCCATGACAAGAAAGTTTTCAAGTAGTTAATATGGAGCACCTCTACTCTGTTGGAGTAGATAAGGAAGACTGCCTCCAGTATATAAATGGATGTTCTGGCAAAGTTCGCACTCTCTCACTGTCTCTCTTTCTCTCGATCCTGCTCTCTTTTCATCACCTGACCTCTGGTTCTTGGGACGAAAGCCTGAAGAAGTCTTCAGCCTGCTGCCTGACCTACAGATTGTAGATTCACCAGCCCCTGCAACCCTGTGAGCCATCAGAGGTCTCAGCCTGCCACCTGACCCATGGGTAAACAAAATGTGGTAGGTCCCTACAATGGAATACCACTCAGCCAGAAAGAGAAATGAAGTCCTGATACATGCCACAACATGGATAAATCTTGAAAACATTGTTGAGCAAAATAAGTCAATCACAAAAGGACAAATACTGGATGATCTCACTTATATGAAATAACAAGAATAGGAAAAGGTATAGAGACAAATTTTATTTTATTGGTGGTGACCAGGGGCAAAAGAGGGAGGGGGGAGTCATGGTGTAGGAAGCAGCGAGTTTCTGTTTATGGTGATAGGAAATTTGGCAAGGGTTATGAGCGATGGTTGTACAGCATGATTAATGTAATTGATATCACAAAACTGTACACCTGAAAAATGTTGAACTGGCAAATGTCATCTTATGTATTTTTACATTAAAAAACAAACAAACAAAAGTAACACCAGGAAGCCTCCTTCTTAGAATGCATAAGATGAGAGGCAGTCATTAATTCTTGAGGCAAAGAAAGTGAAAACCAGGGCACTAAGTAGAAGTGCTCTAAACTCTCTGGCTGATTGTGGGGCACCCCACACCCACAGCTCCCGAAGCCCCTGCTTAACCTTCCTCATTAGATGAATTTATACAGTTCTTGACATAAACTCTATCTCTTCTATAGAAAAAACCGCCGATATTCAAGGAGTTAAGAGACTGAATTCAGCTACCACTCTTCCACTGTATCATCCTAGGAATGTCGCTTCCTTTCTTGGGGACTTACTTTTACAGAAGCAGAAGTTAAAATGTTTTCCTACCTCTGGCAAACTTTGATTCTGAGAGTTGACTCTTCTCACCAGAACCTCCAGCCAACAATGAGAGATTTACTTGTCATAAATATACTCAAACAGTCAATAATTACTGCAAAACAAAGACAATAATGTGAGGGGGCAGAGAAACTAGATTAATGGAAAAGGAACAACCAGAACAGAAATACTGAGAATGTTCATGCATCGTGAACAATGTAACCAATGTCACTGAACAATTTGTGTAGAGATTGGTGAATGGGAACCTAAACTGCTATGTAAACCTTCAGCAAAAACACAATAAAATATTGTTTAAAAAATTATACATGTGATCAGCAACTTAGTGAGAACACTGTGGCTTTTGCAGAGGAGCGGTATCACATGTCCCCAGACTGCCATTTGGGGGAATTTATTAGATATCAGTGTCTGAAATCCACAGTTCTTAGCAAAGCCATCTCATAGCCTTCTCAACATCATTGGGGTACTTTGATTGTATCCCAGCCTCTTCTACGCAATCAGAGCCCCACGCCAGTTGTTCTCCAAGTGAGGCTTGACAGACCCCATCTCTTCTGACAACAGTACCTTGCCTGGCGGCACTGGAGGTTAGGAACCTGTGAGTAGAAACCGTATGCAAGCTGTCGTCTTCACGCCTCATCACCTCCCAACAAAAGACCAGTGCAGACACTGTTGCTGACCACAGTGGGAAATTGTCCTCCAAGCCTAGCGGAGTTTCTCATCACGCAGCATATCCCTACACAATAGGAATCAGTTCCCTTGACCTCACAATGCAGTTGCGTATCAAGACACATGGACCATCTCTGTCTCAATTGTTGTTATCTGTTGTCCCCCGACTCATGGCACCCCCACGCACAATGGGATTGGACAGTTGTGATCCATAGGGTTTTCATTGGGTGATTTTGGAAGTAAATCATCAGTCTTTTCTTCCTAGTGTGTCTTAGTCTGAAAGTTCTGCTGAAACCTGTTCAGCAGTCTAGCAACATGCAAGCCTCCACTGACAGGTGTCTGTGTATGAGATGCATTGGCCAGGAATTGAACCTGGGTCCCCCACATGTAAGGTGAGAATTCTACCACTGAACCACGACTGTCCCCTCTCCCGATTGTTGTTGTTGCTCTTAGGTGCTGTGGAGTCGATTCCAACCCATAGTGACCCTACGTATAGTGACAGAGTAGAATTGCACTATAGGTTTTCTAGGCTATAATCTTTATGGGAGCAGATCACCAGGTCTTTCTCCTGCAGAGCCACTGGGTGGGTTCAAATCACCAACCTTTCTGTTTTAGCAGCCCAGTACCTAACTGTTTGCACCACCAGGGCTCCTTCTGTCCTGATTAGAGCAGTGAAAACCATCAGTTCCTAGCTGTTCCAGCCCAACCCAAACTCCTACCAAAGACTTGAAAACTACTAGCTTAGCCCACTCAGTGCTTGAGCTCATGGGAGCCTGGCTTAAAAGCAGGTGGGTGGAGTCTGGGTGCAGATGTTTGAGCTTGAGCTGCAGGAGGCCCTGAGTGTTCTACATTCTCACCACACAGTTTCTTCTATGGATGCTTATGCCAAGTGGTCAGAACTGGGTGTCACTCTTAACAACTCCATCCCTTCCATGGACAAGGCCACAGACTTCTACATGAAGGAGAGAAAATATGACAAAGAACAATGAGCTTTGGAATCCAGTGGATTTGATTCAAATTCCAGCTACAGATTTCTTAGCTCTAAGATCTTGGGCAAACAACAAACCAAACCAATTGCCATCGAGTCAATTCTGACTCATGGAGACCACATATGGGCAGAGTAGAACTGCTCCATAGGTTTTCAAGGCTGTGACCTTCTGGATGCAGATCCCCAGGCCTTTCTTTTAGGTGCCTCTGGGTGGGTTTGAACCAAGGCTTCAAACTGGTTTGGAACGGTTCAGTAATTGCTGATATAAATGATGGCAGCATAAGCATTGCATAGCAATCAGATCTGTTACCCCTCGGATTTTGACCCACGTATGAGTAGGAATCAACTACATGGCAACGGGTTTGTTTTTTAGGAAATAAACATGGTGCCCTACTCAAAGATGGCAGCCGACTGTGCTGCTTTGAATATGTGTCACTCTCCACAGTCCTGCCAATACTCTAATCTCTAGCATTAGGCTCCTGAAACTTTCTGGACCCATGCAAGAGGTTTGGATTATTGGCAGGACTGTGGAGCGCGACACACATTCAAAGCGGCGAGATTGACCGCCACCTCTGAACAGGGCACCACTATTGTTTCCTCCCGTTGCTGTCCAGATGATTCTGACAAAATCCGACAGACAACAGATTTGGTTGCTATGCAACGTGCATGCTGTTGTCCTTTACAGCAGCATTTACCAAACCATTCAGAACTGGTTCAAAGCCCTGGTTTGCACCACGAACCTTTAGGTTAGTAATTGAACACTTAGCTATTTGTGCCACTCAGGGATTCCAAGGTCTTGGGCAAGTTATGTAGATATCTTTTGATCTCAATTTTTCAATCTGAGAGACTGGGGTGAAAACACAAGGATCAGAAATAGCTCTTAAAAGGTGCAGAGTCTGGTAATATATGACAGGTGTGATAATGATTACTTCTAAGTGCTGGCATTCAGGCGCTGTTTTCTAGTTCTACTTCTCATCCATCGTGCAGGGCTTTTGTGCGCCACCTTGGTCTCCCTCCGAGGGTTTTACCATTGCCTACCATGTAATGTAATTCCTTCCTGACCAGCCTCTGTGCTCAGCACTTTGACTGATTTACTCTGGTCACATCTCAGCTCCAGGTTTGCCTTCAGACCCTACCTTTCAGCTCATCTTTGGCCCCAACTCTGTTACCTGCATGCCAAGTGCCCTCTCATCTGGGCTTGATCCCCAGAAGCCCAATCAATTGACAGGCTGGCACCTAGTCTGGCTCCTTCTTTCCAGTAGAGTTTTCTAGCATCTCCAGATCCAGGTTGAAATGAGCCCAGGTCTGAAACTCAGTCCTCTAGTTGGGTCCAGTCTCCCCAGAAGGTGCAAGCCCATTGCCTGTACCCCCAGCCATGTCTGTTGGCTGAGCCAGACGCTGTCACTTACCTGACACATCTCAAGTATCTGCAAGGCCAGGAGGACTCTGTCTCTTGGTCCCACTAACCCCAGTAGACCAGATGTCAGTATGGGCACTGCTTTACACCAAGCCTGAGCTGACCACAGCCTTTCAAACTCTGATGTGGACTGTTGGTCCCTCTTTCTGGGAACAGCCCTCTGGCCAGGTTTGGCCCTATCTTGCCCCCCACTCCTCCAACCCTGAATGCTGAGGTTGTATTTGCAATTTAGCAAGCCCAGCAGACATGACACCTGCAGGCTGTGTAACTTCCACTGTATGGCACCACTCGAAGGCAGCCACGATTTCTTACCAAGGGGAGACCGATTTTCAACCTCCACCAGTTCTGCATGGAGGAGCTAATCACTTCACTGTGCCCCTGTATTTATTTTATAAAAGAAGACATAGTGGACTGACTGGGGAAATCTCATGGAATAGCCTACTATTCATTATATAAATGGATGAGATTATTCTGATACATACTGCTGGAAAACGTGTCTTTTCTGTTCTCTGAGTCTGTTACAAAAATTGTAACCCAAGTCACAACATTCGATGAGAAATCCTTGCTTGAGTCTTCATGGAATAAAGAAGCGTTTCCAGGGACACTTAACTCCAAAGCCTCTACAAGTGAACAAATAATTTTCAAGAGTGTCTTTGGTTAACGAACATAAAGGATTAGCTTTTTCTTTCGACCAGCCTACTCACCCTTTGCATGGCTGGAGGTACAAAGAGAGTGCCAAGCCCCTTTTACTCTCAGTTGAACGTTACTGGAATTCTAAAAATCATATAGAGAATGCCTTTTAAAAGTAAACAGATGGTCTGCATTGAGGAATTCTTGTTCCAGCTACATTCCTAGTTGCTTCTCTACTACAGCCTACTGTCCCAGGAGGGCTGACAGAACTTTCTGCTATTCTCCCCCCACCACCCACCGCATGTACCACACTCATGCCTGTAGTAACCTCTAGTGATCTTGTTGGTGTCACACCTCTCCACCAGTTCTCCCTCCCAGATGGCTGAAAAAGCAGCCCTCATTCCACTTTGCCAGAAGACAAGTCACTGGGTGCATGTGATCACCATGGTGGGCTGCTAGGCACCCTGGCTGTCGGTAACAGGTGTAGAGACTCCCATAAACCAACCAGTTTCTGTTGAGTCAATTCTGAGTCATGGTGACCCCATGTGTGTCAGAGTAGAACTGTGCTCCATAGAGTTTTCAAGACTGTGACCTTTCAGAAGTCGATCTCTAGGCTTTTGTTCTAAGGGGTCTCTGAGGGGACTCGAATCTCCAACTTTCTGGTTAGTAGTTAGCTGTGTTAATCATTTGCACCACCCAGGGACTCCAGAAATTCCCATACCACTGGCAATTTGAAGTAGTGTGTTCAATAGTAGAACTCGCAGAGGTAGTAGTAGAAGCTGTGCCAAGTTCAGGGTTAATCCTCTGCTGTTCACCAACCTATTTCCAGAGCTCCTCTGTCCTTCTTCCTACTTTGTCCTCCTGGACAAGAGCTCCCATCTTTTCACTGCTGCCCAATCTAATGAAATCAAGCATTCCTTCACATACATTTGATGCTGATTAAATTGGCTTGGATTGACAAGTCAAGCCATTGATTACCGTTTATGAACATGCCTAATGAACTTTTATGTCTTTGAAAGTCTAAACAATGATTAAAAAAAAAAAAATCCCAGTTGCCATCGAGTCAATACTGACTCAAGGCGACCCCATGTATGTCACAGTAGAGCTGTGCTCCCTAGGGTTTTCACAGGCTATTTTTTTGGAAGTAGATTACCAGGCCTTTCTTCTGAGGCACTTCTGGGTGGATTCAAACCACCAACCCTTTGGTTAGTAGCAGAATGCTTAACTGTTTGTGCTACCCGGGGCCATCCTAAACATAGCTGTTGTCGTTATGTGCCCTTGAGTCAATTCCAACTCATAGCGACCGACCCTACAGGACAGAATAGAACTGCCATAGGGTTTCCTAGGCTTTAATCTTTACGGGAGAAGATCATCAGGTCTTTGCTCTTGCAGAGTGGCTGATCGGTTCAAACCACTGACCTTTCAGTTAACAGCTGAGTGCCTAACCATTTCACCACCAGGGCTTCTTTAAACATAGCTAAACCCATTGTCATCAAGTCGATTCTGACTCGTACAGAACCTATAAGACAGAGTAGAACTGTCCCATAGGGTTTCCAAGGCTGTAATCTTTATAGAAGCAGACTGCCACATCTTTCTCCCTTGGAGTGGCTCGAGGGTTCGAACTGCCAACCTTTTCCCTAACAGCCGAGTGCTTAACCACTGTGCCATCAGGGCTCCTTTTAAACATAGCTAATACCTGATAAATAGCCTACGGTTCCAGCCAACTTTGTGTTCTTGAACTAATGAGTGTTAATGGGGGAAATTAAGGATCAATTATTGAACATATTTTTGTTGTGCTCCCTGACATGTGATAGGGGGTGTACAGGGGGTCGGCGAGGAAGTCAGTAACGTATGTTCTGTGTCCACTACAGGCCAAGCATTTTCCACAACATCAGATGCATGTCTCCTCTTTAGTAGCAGGGCAGTGCTAGATGAAAACCCAGCAGCAGGGCTGGTTGTGGGGGGATGCTGGAGAGAATGCTGAAAGAACCTCAGAGTCCACCCTCAGCCAGGGGGAGGGGTTCACATTCTATTGCATTTAATTAAACTTAAACTCTGGTTCTGTTTCTACATTGTGATATTTAAAAATTTAAACTAGATTTAAAACATTTTCATTTTGTCATAAAAAGTGTCCATCTTTATAAGAAATAGAAACATTCCCCCTACCACCACCTCCCAAGAACTCTGTAACTGTCCCTCTAATTAGGCACTCATTAATAAATCTATCTTGTTCTCAAATCCCCACGCATTTGGTACAGTAGTTCATTAGCACAGAAAGAGGCAATTTAGATTTCCTCAGATAATAGCATCTGTCGCTAATCAAATTAAGGCAGGATGTGCCAATGTATCTAAATCTGGACAAGCTACTGTGGGGTAAGCTAGGGGAGGGTCAAGACAGAAAAGATCATCTTTAAAACAACAGTCCCACGCCCTAAGTATATGAGGTCATCCTGATTTCAAGAATTTTGCCTTATTTTCCCTGTGAATACATTTTTATTGGTCAGAACATGTTGATATGAGGCTGGTCAAATCTTGTCACTATACCTAAACCCAATAGAAGGTTACTACCAATGGGCTTTCTGAATTCCATTTAATCACCTATTCATTCATTTATTCATATAATTAATATTGATTGAGCTCCCATTCTGTTGCCTCGTGCCAGACTGTCGGGAGATGAAGGGATAAGAAAGAACCAGAAAGGGCATTCTGAATTCTGTGTCCCTCACCATGAAGGCACGTGGGAGGGTGCACATCCCCATCCCAGAATGCCACCGCCACCATCAGACATGCCGCTGTCATTTATTTATTCATTTATTCGTTGAGCAAGTAATATGAGCCAGGCATTGTGTGGGCACTGGAGATACCAAACCAGCTGCCAGGGAGTCATTTCTGACTCATGGTGACTCATGTGAGTCAGAGTAGAAATGTGCTCCATAGACTCTTTAATGGCTGATTTATTCAGTAGTAGATTGCCAGGCCTTCCTTTCAATACACCTCTGGGTGGACTTGAACCTCCAATCTTTTGGTTAGCAGTTGAGTGTGTTAATCATTTGTAATACCAAGGGACACCCCACTAGAGATACAACCGTGAACATATCAGAGTCCCTGTCCTCAGGGAGCTTATGAGGAGCTTCTATGAGGAGACCAGCTATATACTCGCAGGTAGTAAACGTGCTGTGAAGAAAATAAAGCAGATAATAAGCTAGATTGAGAGGGACATGGGGTCAGAGAGGATGCCATTCCATTGAGAGTGGTCAGGTAAGGTCTATGAGAAGGTGACTTTTCAGCAGAGACCATCATGAAGTGAGGGAGTGACCCCCAAAAAGATCTGATATCCATGCAAAGATTTGCAGAAAGACCCTAAGAGCTCAAGGTAGGGGCCAGAGCAAAGGCAGCATGCCTTTAAAGAATCCCAGTAAAGAGAGATGTTCTAGACAGCAGGTGACAGACATGTGTGGCCGCTGCTGAAACTCGGAGTCAAGTGAGCCAGGAAACAGTCAATTGGATGTGGCAGAATGGAGATGGGTGCCGACCTGGTGAAAGAGTGCCAATGCGGTGAAGGGCAAAACTTTACGGTGGTGGGCTGAAGAGAGACTGCGAGACAAAGAAGTGGAGACAGCAAATAGAGAAGATTTTGAAACAGTTTGGCTCTAAAAGGGAGCAGAGAAATGAGGTGGCAGCTGAAGGGAACATGGGGCCTGTTGTTGTTGCTGTTAGGTGCCAGAGAGTTGATTCCAACTCATAGCTACCCTATGCACCACAGAACAAAACACTGCCCGGTCCTGCGCCATGCTCACAATCCTTATGCTTGAGCCCATTATTGCAGCCACTGTGTCAATCCATCTAGTTGAGGATCTCCCTCTTTTTGGCTGACCTTGTACTTTACCAAGCAGGATGTCCTTCTCCAGGTACTGATTTGTCCTGACAACATGTCCAAAGTATGTAATACGTAGTCTTGCCATCCTTACTTCTAAGGAGCGTTCTGGTTGTACTTCTTCCAACACATAGTTGTTCATTCTCTTGGCAGTCCATGGTATATTCAATAGTCTTCGCCGATACCATAATTCAAAGGCGTCAATTCTTCTTCAGTCTTCCTTATTGATTGTCCAGCTTTCACATGTGTATAATGCGATTGAAAATACCATGGCTTGGGTCAGGTGCACCTTAGTCATCAAGGTAACATCTTTGCTTTTCAATACTTCAGAGACGTCTTTTGCAGCAGATTTGCCCAATGCAATGCATCTTTTGATTTCTTGACTGCTGTTTCCATGGGTATTGATTGTAGATGCAAGTAAAATGAAATCTTTGACAACTTCAATCTTTTCACCGTTTATCATGATGTTGCTTATTGGTTCAGTTGTAAGGATTTTTGTTTTCTTTATGTTGAGGTGTAATCCATCCTTAAGCTTTGGTCTTTGATCTTCATTGGTAAGTGCTTTAAGTCCTCTGCACTTTCAGCAAGCAAGGTTGTGTCATCTGCATAATGAAAGTTGTTAAAGTCTTCCAACAATCCTGATGCCCCGTTCTTCTTCATATAGTCCAGCTTCTTTTTTTATTGTTTATTGTTGAAGTTTAAGTGGAAGTTTACATTTCAAGTTAGTCTCATACAAAAATTTATACATACATTGTTACGTGAACCTAATTGCTCTCCCTATACTGTAACAGCACACTTCTCCTTTCCACCCCTGATTTCCCACATCCAATCAACCAGCTCCTAACCCTCTCTGCCTTCTCATCTCACCTACGGACAGAAGCTGCCAATTTAGTCTCATGTATCTACTTGAGCTAAGAAGCACACTCTTCATGAGTATCATTTTATGTCCCACTGTCCAGTCTAATCTTTGTCTGAAGAGTTGGCCTCAGAAATTGTTTTAGTTCTGGACTGATAGAGAATCTGGAGGCCATACTTTGTGGGGTTCTTCCAGTCTCGGTCAGACCATTAAGTCTGGTCTTCTTACTAGAATTTGAGTTCTACACGCTATTTTTCTCCTGCTCCATCAGGGACTCTCTGTTGTGTTCCCTGTCAAGGCAGTCATTGGTGGTAGCCGGGCACCATCTAGTTCTTCTGGTCTCAGGCTGTTGAAGTCTCTGGTTTATGTGGCCCTTTCTGTCTCTTAAGCTAATACTTTCCTTGTGTCTTTGATATTCTTCATTCTCCTTTACTCCGGGTGGTTGGGACCAATTCATGCATCTTAGATGGCCACTTGCAAGCTTTTAAGACCCCAGACGCCACTCACCAAAGTAGGATGCAGAACATTTTCTTAATAAGCTTAGTTATGCCAATTGACCTAGATTTCCTTTGAAAGCATGGTCCCCAGACCCTTACCCCTGCTACTCTGTCCCTCAAAGTGTTTGACTGTATTCAGGAAACTTCTTAGCTTTGGTTTAGTCCAGTTGTGCTGACTTCCCCAGTAGTGTGTGTTGTCCTTCCCTTCACTTAAGATAATACTTGTCTACTATCTAGTTAGTGAATAACCCTCTCCCTCCCTCCCCACCCTTGTAACCATCAAAGAATGTTGTCTTCTGTGTTTAAACCTTTTCTTGAGTTCTTATAATAATGGTCTTATACAATATTTGTCCTTCTGTGACTGACTAAATTCACTCAGCATAATGCCCTCCAGATTCCTCGATGTTATGTTTCACGGCTGCATCATTGTTCTTTATCGTTGGGTAGTATTCCATCATGTGGATATACCATAATTTGTTTATCCTTTCGTCCATTGATGGGCACTTAGGTTGTTTCCATCTTTTGCTATTGTGAACAGTGCTGCAGTGAACAAGGGTGGGCATATATCTATTCGTGTGATGGCTATTATTTCTCTAGGATATATTCCAAGGAGCAGGATTGTTGGATTGTATGGTACTTCTATTTCTAGCTTTTTAAGGAAGTGTCAAATCAATTTCCAAAGTGGTTGTACCATTTTACATTCTCATCAACAGTATATAAATGTTCCAGTCTCTCCACAACCTCTCCAACATTATTTTGTGTTTTTTGGATTAATGCTAGCCTTGTTGGGGTGAGACGATATCTCATTGTAGTTTTGATCTGCATTTCTCTAATGGCTAATGATTGTGACCATTCCTTCATGTGTCTGTTAGCCACCTGAATATCTTCTTTGGCAAGGTGTCTGTTCATATCCTTTGCCCATTATTTAATTGGGTTATTTGTCTTTTTGTTGTTGAGGTTTGCAGTATCTTTTAGATTTTAGAGATTAGATGCTGATCGGATTTGTCCTAGCCAAAAATTTTTTCCCAGTATGTAGGTTGTCTTTTCACTCTTTGGTGAAGTCTTTTGATGAGCATAAGTGTTTGATTTTTAGGAGCTCCCATTTATCTAGTCTCTCCTCTGGTGCTTGTGCATTGTTACTTATGGTTCTTATTGTGTTTATCCCACATATTAGGGCTCTTAGCATTGTCCCTATTTTTTCTTCCATGATCTTTTTCGTTTTTGATTTTATATTTAGGTCTTTGATCCATTTTGAATTAGTTTTTGTGCATGATGTGAGGTATGGGTCTTGTTTCAGTTTTTTGTAGATAGATATCCAGTTATGGCAGCACCATTTGTTAAAGAGACGGTCTTTTCCCCATTTAACAGACTTTAGGTCTTTGCCAAATATCAGCTGCTCGTAGGTGGATGAATTTATGTCTGGTTGCTCAATTCTGTTCCACTGGTCTATGTATCTGTTGTTGTACCAGTACCAGGCTGTTTTGACTACTGTGGTGGTATAATATGTTCTAAAATCAGGTAGTGTGAGGCCTCCTACTTTGTTCTTCTTCGGTAATGCTTTACTTATCCAGGGCCTCTTCCTTTTCCATATGAAGTTGGTGGTTTGTTTCTCCATCTCATTAAAAAATGTCATTGGAATTTGGATGGGGATTGCATTGTATCTGTAGGTCGCTTTGGGTAGAATTGATATTTTCACAATGTAGAGTCTTCCTTTCCATAAGCAAGGTATGTTTTTCCACTTATGCAGGCCTCTTTTGGTTTCTTGAAGTAGTGTCTGGTAGTTTTCATTGTATAGGTCTTTTACGTCTCTGATTAGTTTTACTCCTAAATATTTTATCTTCTTGGTGGCTATTGTAAATGACATTGATTTGATGATTTCCTCTTCGAAGTTCTCTTTGTTGGTGTAAAGGAATCCAACAGATTTTTGTATGTGTATCTTGTATCCTGAAACATTGCTGAAATCTTCTATTTGTTCCAGTAATTTTCTTCGGGGTTTTCTGTGTATAAGGTCATATTATTTGCAAATAGAGATACTTTGACTTCTTCCCTACCAATTTGGATGCCCTTTATTTCTCTTTCTAGCTTAATTGCTCTGGCTAGGACCTCCAGCACAATGTTGAATAAGGGTGGTGATAAAGAGCATCCTTGTCTGGTTCCCATTCTCAAGGGGAATGCTTTCAAAGTCTCTCCATTTAGGATGAAGGTGGCTGTTGGCTTTCTATAAATGCCCTTAATTATATTGAGGAATTTCCCTTCTATTCCTATTTTGTTGACAGTTTTTATCATGAATGGGTGTTGGACTTTGTCAAATGCCTTTTCTGCATCGATTGGTAAGATCATGAGGTTCTTGTCTTTTGTTTTATTTATGTGATGGATTACATTGATTGTTTTTCAAATGTTGAACCATTCCTGCTTACCTGGTATAAATCCCACTTGATCACGTTGAATTATGTTTTTGATATGTTGCTGAGTTCTATTGGCTACAATTTTGTCGAGGATTTTTGCATTGATGTTCATGAGGGATATTGGTCTGTAATTTTCTTTTCTGTGGTGTCTTGACCGGTTTTGTATCAGGGTTATGCTGGCTTCATAGAATGAGTTTGGGAGTATTTGATCCTTTTCTTTGCTCTGAAATACCTTTAGTAGTAGTGGTGTTAACTCTTCTCTGAAAGTTT
>NW_004444013.1:4283580-4285746 GCF_000243295.1 Trichechus manatus latirostris
GCTACTGGAACCATCCTGTCCTGTTTTTGTAAATGTTTTGATATTGTCTGCTGTTTTCGGGGCATTCAGTAGTTATTTTTCTCATTTATTGATTGTAGATCTGTTTGTTTCGTCCTTTTTAAAAAAAAAATTGACTATGTCTGAGCAGGCAGACTGTGTGTTCTTTGTTGTTTGCTCGTCTGTGCACTCAATACTTTTCACCTCCTTCTCCAACTGGCAGGTCAGTCACTCAGATATGGTACAGCAGTGCAGGTCTAGTTGAAGAGGAGTCACTGGGATGGGTTGTTTGTGGCACTTACTACAGCCACCAGGGCGGGTCAGTAATCAGTGCTGGGCAGGTTCCAATAGGCCGTGCCTGTACTGCGTGGTGGTGTGATATCAAGCGCACGGTGCAGATAGGCAGGATGCAGCAGGGAGATTGTTATGTGTGGAGCTAAGATGGATATGGGAGAGAGGAGAGAGGAACAGGAGCCAAAAAACATACAAACAAACAAAAAAGAATGCTAGGGGAGCTTGCCGTTGGAATGGAGAGATGAGAGACGGTTGTTTGTCTCCCACTGGATGCTCTGTGAGGCTGCTTTCTCGTACCCCTGTTTGCTGGTCTCCGATAGGAGTCTAAGATGGTGGATCTGTGCTGCATTAGCTGGTAGGGGACCTCTGCATGAATCTCTCCTTGCTCTCCATTCTCTGTCAGTTTTCTCACTCCGTTTGGTACGTGGCTGAGTTCTTTATCTCTTCATTTGATGTTTTAGGGTTTCAGGATTGTTGTATTCTCTGTTTGGCTTAGTTTTTCAGATCTTTGCTGTGGAGGGACAGCATGGTGCTTCTGCCTAGAGTGCCATTTTGCCGGAACTCCTCCTCTGCTCTAATTCTTATCATTTCCTTTCTTCTGCTGCTCTCTTTCTACTTGTTCGAGTTGTCAAGGTAATGTTTTGATTATGACCCTTTCTTCTTTTTGGATGTGTGCATTTATTGCTACAAATTGACCTCCGAGCACTGCTTTTGCTGTGTCCCAAAGGTTCTGGTAGGATGTGTGTTCATTCTCGTTTGATTCTATGAATTTCTTTATTCCATCCTTAATTTCTTCTATAACCCAGTAGCTTTTGAGCAAGGTGTTGTTCAGTTTCCATGTGTTTGATTTTTTTTTCCTTTTTCTTTTGTTGATTTCCACTTTTATGGCTTTGTGTTCAGAAAAGATGCTTTGTAATATTTCAATGCTTTGGATTTGTTAAGGCTTGCTTTATGGCCTAATATGTGGTCTATTCTGGACAATGTTCCATATGCATTGGAAAAGAAAGTCTACTTGGCTGCTGTTGGGGGAATGTTCGGTATATGTCTATGAGATCAAGTTGGTCTTTATGGGGCAATAACAAACCTTTAGAATTTAAGACATGCTTGGACTTTGAAGGCTTTGCACACCATGGTGTTAAGTTTGGACTGCTTCCTGTTTCTGTTGTTGTTAGTTGCTGTTGAGTCGATTCCAACTCATGGTGAACCCATATGTGCTGAGTATAACTGCTCCATAGTGTTTTCAAGGCTGTGACCTTTCAGAAGCAGGTCACCCAGCCTGTCTTCTGGGGTGCCTCTGGATGGATTTGAACCTCTAACCTTTTGGTTAGTAGTCAAGCGCCTGTTTGTGCCACCCAGGGACTCCTTTGGGCTGCTTCCTAGTGGCAGTGATTTTTGAGAGCGGAAGTGATGACAGAATGAGCTTGAATGATGCTGTTGGAATACTATTTTGGCCGCAGTTTGCAGGATAGACTGTGTGGAGTTATCATATGAGAGACTAGCATGAAGACTATTGCCCACAGAGAAATGCCAGGATTATAAAGAGGCACAGAGCCAGAGAGGACAAAGGAAACAGGAAAGCCAGGTTGAATCTGAGGAATGAGGGAAAAGAACAATCAGGCTGGATGACAAATTAGCCATCAAGACAAAAGGGAGCTCCAAATTCCCTGAGGGACTGAATTGCTGCGTGGAGGGTTGTGGGGACCATGGTCTCAGGGAACATCTAGCTCAATTGGCATAACACAGCTTATAAAGACAATGCTTTACATTCTACCTTGGTGAGTAGTGTCTGGGGGTCTTAAAAGCCTGTGAGCGGCCATCTAAGATACTCCACTGGTCTCATCCCTTCGGGAGCAAGGGAGAATGAAGAGAACAGGA
>NW_004444013.1:4286672-4289812 GCF_000243295.1 Trichechus manatus latirostris
AAAAAAAAAAAAAAAAAAGACAAAAAGGAGAGAAGGTCCTCCTCCAATGACACTGAGGCTTTTTGACCTTCTGAATCTTTTGTCTTTGGGGCAAGATTAGAGAAAAATCACCAGATCTGTATCTTCTACTGGGGTATGAAATGGAGTTTGATAGATTCCTACTTTTGAAAGGAAGAAGTAAGAAACACAACACCAAGAAAAGACCTTAATTTGCAAAGAACTGCTTATCAAATAAAAGTTATTTAAAGGAAAACCCCACAAAGTCACCAGTTTTACAGTTAGTCTGTTCATGGTGAAAAATAATTTTCTTATCTGATAATCATGCTCACAAACATCATGGCATTCCCTTAGACATCAGGTTATCAGGTTGTAGAAGTCAGACATAAGCTCATTTGTGGGGCACCTGGTGATGCAGTGGTTAAGACCTATGGCAAATTACAGCTGCTAACCAGAAGGAAAATCCTATAGTGCAGTTCTACTCTGTCCTATAGAGTCGCTATGAGTTGGAATTGACTTGATGGCAATGGGTTTTTTTGGAGCATGCAGATGTGCTCAGTGTGACCTTGGTTACTTCAGGTTCTCTCCAGCTGCAAATGTTCTGTTTGGTTTTTGATTGGGTTGTTTTCCAACAACGAGGCTTGTGAATGGCATTTCCTAATGGCAGCAGAAGTGGCTGCGTTGTTTGCTCCTCTCCTACGTTCTTGTTCTGACTAAAGAGACTTGAAATAGAGTGGAAGGAGCATTGGGCTGGGAGTCAGGAGGCCTCGCTTGGGGACACAAGGCCAGCCATTAACTCTGTGCCTCAGGCCCCTCATAAACAGTGTAATTAGTGACAACGGTTCCCAGAAGCTTCCAGAGCTGACACAGTGTATGCACAGATCTGGAACTACAGCGATGTCACTCACCTAACTGGTAACTCCCACCCAAATAAATATTTTTTTTCCCCCTAGAGCATATCAACCTTATCATGAACTATACTCCACAGGGTTACTGAAGAATGTCAAAATTTTCTTCTTCTCTCTTCTTCCCTTCCCTTCTCTTTGCTTCCCTTCCTCCTCCCCCTTCCTCTCCCCTCCCTTCCCTTTCCTTCCTTGCTCCCTCTCCTTTCCTCTTGTCTTATTTCTTCTTTTCTCGTCCTCTCCCCGCCCCTCCCGCCCCATTTCTTCTCTTCTCCTCTCTCCTCTTCTCTCTTTCTTACCCTTTTCTCTTCCCTCTTTTTTTTTTGGACTACACATACATTTTATTCTTCTCTCCTTCTTCTTAGCCTTATTGTTAGTAGTAGTTTTATTTTATCATGATTTAGGTGAAAGTTTACCGCGCAAATTAGTTTCTTATTCAAAATTTTATTCACAAATTGTTTTGTGACATTGATTGCGAACCTCGCATTGTGTCAGCACCCTCCCCCTTGCCCTTTCCACCCTGGGTTTCCAGTGTCTGTTTGTCCAGTTTTCCTATCCCTTCCTGCCCTCTTCTCTTTGCTTTTGGGCAGATATTGCCCATTTGTTCTCATATACTTTATTGATGTAAGACGCACGTTCCTTACGTGTGTTATTGTTTGTTTTATAGGCCTGCTTAATCTTTGGCTGAAAGGTGGACTTCCGACGTGGCTTCAGTTCTGAGTTAGCAGGGTGTCCAGGGGCCATAGTCTCAGAGGTTCCTCCAGTCTCTGTCAGACCAGTAAGTCTGGTCTTTTTTTGTGAATTAGAATCTTGTTCTACATTTTTCTCCCACTCTGTCAGGGACCTTCTATTGTGATCGCTCTCAGAGTGTTTGGTGAAGGTATCTGAGCACCACCTAGTTCGGGGCTGAGGCTGGTGGAGGCTGTGGTTCTTGTGGTCCTTTGGGCCTTTGAACTGATATTTCCCTTTTATCTTTGGCTTCCTTCATTCTCCTTTGTTCCGAACATGATGGGACCAATAGGTGCAGTTTAGCTTTTAAGACCTCAGATGCTACTCACCAAAGTAGGATGTAGAATATTTTCTTTATGAACTATGTTATGCCAATTGACCTAGATGTCCCCCGAGACCATGGCCCTCAGCCTTCAGCCCTAGTAACTCAGTCCCTCAAGGTGTTTGGATGTGTCTGGGAAGCTTCTATGGCTTTGTCTTGGTCAAGTTGTGTAGACTTCCCATGTATTACGTATTGTCTTTCCCTTCACCAAAGTTAAGACTTGTCTACTATCAAGTTAGTGATTTCCTCTCCCCACACCTTCCTTCCCTCTTAACCATCAAAGATTGTTTTTTTCTGGGTGTAAACTTTTTCTTGGGTTTTTATAATAGTGATCTCATACAATGTTTGTCCTTTTGTGATTGACTTATTTCACTCAGTACAATGCCCTCCAGATTCATCCACGTTGTGAGATGTTTCATGGATTCATAGTTGTTGTTTACCTTTTTGCAGTATTCCATTGTGTGTATGTACCATAATTTGTTTATCCATTCTTCTGTTGATGGGCACTTAGGTTGTTTCCATCTTTTTACTATTGTGAACAGTGCTGCAATGAACATGGGTATGCATGTGTCTATTCCTGTGACAGCTCTTATTTCTCTAGTATATATTCTGTTATGGATTGAATTGTGTCTCCCAAAAATGTGTGTCAACTTGGCTAGGCCATGATTCTCAGTATTGTGTGGTTGTCCTCTATTTTGTGATCTGATGTAATTTTCCTTTGTGTTGTAAATCCTTACCTCTATGATGTTAACGAGGCAGGATTTAGAGGTAGTATGTTAATGAAGCAGGACACAATCTACAGGATTAGGTTGTATCTTGAGTCAATCTCTTTTGAGTTATAAAAGAGAGAAGCAAGTAAAGAAGAGTGGGGCATCATTACCACCAAGCAAGAAGAGCCAGAAGCGGAATGTGCCCCTTGGACCTGGGGTCCTTCAGCTGAGAAGCTCCTAGACCAGGGGAAGATTGATGAAAAGGATCTCCCTCCAGAGCCGACAGAGAGACAAAGCCTTGCCCTGGAGCTGGTGCCCTGAATTCAAACTTCTAGCCTCCTAAACTGTGAGAGAATAAATTTCTGTTTGTTAAAGTCATCCACTTGGGAGAGGTCTCCGGCAAGATGGCGGTCTAGGCAGAAGCACCACGCCGTCCCTCCACAACAAAGATCCGAAAAACTAAGCCAAACAGAGAATCAA
>NW_004444013.1:4298339-4301475 GCF_000243295.1 Trichechus manatus latirostris
CTTATCTCAGGGCCCAGTTAATGTGTCTTTGTGAGTCTGTGAGGGCTCAGCTCCTGCTGGGTCACATCCTGTATGCTCAAGAAGAGGGAGTAATAACTCCAATATTATTTCCTAAATCAGTCCCTCCTTTTGATTGGAGATTGGAGATAACACATCGATGATCAATACCTGAACTTAGTCGAGTTCCTAGATGGCAGCCATGGCAGGCTCTTTAAACTCATGGTGCTGGTTTTCCACCAGATACCATCTGGTTCTTCACCAGGATTTTAAGTACGAGCGATGCTCCCATCAATCGCATTGCCGGAGTGAGCAGACTCAATGTACGTCAACAGTTTAGCCCAAGGCTTTCTTTTGCCTTTTAGGTGTGTAAGACAATAGAGGATAAATCTTATTATACCTAATAGTATCAGGATGCAGACCAAGAATACTACTATCCTTTGTAGTAATGATCTAGCCCATGTACTTATTCCTGATGGCAACCAACCAAATAGATCTGGTGTTTGTAAGGGTGTTACAGTGTGTACCCAAGTAGCGTGTTGTCTAATTCTATGTATATCCTGTTCTACTTCTGTATTATTTATCCAAATGCAACAAGAGGTATTTACTACAGCACAGACTCCACCTTCTTGGGCTAATAAAAAGTCCAAGGCTATTCTGTTGCCTAATGCCACCTTGGCCAATGAGGTCAGAGATTGCTGTTGTGCTTCCATCCCTCTAGCAACTTCATCTGCTATTTGTCCCATAGTAATTGATAAATTTCTTAAAGATTTATCCAATTCAAATACACCATAACTAGGAATTAAAGCTCTTAAAAATGACCAACCCCACCCTGAACATTGGACCAATTGGCTTTCTTCTGACTTTCATTTTACAATTTTAACATTATCTTTTCAATATTTACTAGCATTGTGACTATGAATACTTAAAAATAATTCTAAAGTTTCCGAAGTGCATTGTCTACGCATTCGTCAGGAATCTAAACAAGATTGCCCATGTAAATTCACCATCAGTTGGAAAGGAATCATCTAAATTAGAAACATATCTACACAGAAACATATATCTATAAGGAGCACACAAAGTTTGCCTAGAAGAAACAGAAAATACAGAAAAATTTACATGTGATAAGTTTTTATTAGAGAACTAATGATTGGCAAGATAATATAGTATGGACCTCTCTGGTAGGAGGTCTTCATTTAGTCTGTTTAAAATATACTAAGTGTTCTTTCCAAGGGCAAGCTGCCCCTCTTTGGTTTACCTATTAACAGTCATGGGTCACTTTCTCAGAAGCAGAAATGGAACCAAAGACAAAACAGAGTCTGAGCCATGATGTCAATCTCTTCTGAGAATCTGGTTTCTTTAAGATACATAATTTTCTCATCTTAAGAGGGTAACAGTTTGATTACAAACATTTACACAGGTATTTCATACGACATTGTCTTAAAGACTGCTTAAACTAATTACTAATTTACCCTAAACATAACTCTGTCTGATCTTTGAAGTTAGTTTCCTAAAACAGACTGAATTCTTAAAAAAAAAAAAAGCTCAATACCCAGAGCAAAATGGTCTCACTAGCTTATCTGAACAATTCTTTGACTCAAAGTATCTTCAGGAACCAGTTTTTTTCTCAAAGCTCAGGGTTCAAGAGGACACCCAAAGGCAAATATTATGTGTGGGTTGCCTCAACCTCCCTGAAAGCCAGAAATCTGGATTCCAGGAGAATTATATACAATTTTCTCATCATTCTTTCTTTTGGATCATGATCTTATTATAGAATCTTTATCAAAAATGTTCAATAAATGGTAATTGGACGTCATCTGGTTTTTAAGATCCCAGGCACCATACAGCAAACTAGGAAATAAAACAGAAACACTAACAATTATATTAGGTAAATTGTCTGAAATAACCAATGAAACCATGACCCTAAGGTCTTTGAACCAAGGAAACAAATCTCATTCGGTGTTTGTCTCTACATAAGCAGCATGCTTTTCACATGCCTCAACAGCAACTACATTCTGCAAAACCTCAGATTGAGTATTAATATAAATACAGCAACATTTATCTATTGAGGCACAAACTATTTCTTAAGAGACTAACAGGAAATCTAATACTGTTCTATTTTGTAAAATCATAGCTCAAATTTCAAATACTTCTTTGGTTATGATACTTAGAACTTTGCTAAGTTTACCAACAGGAACTTCTAATTCAAGAGTTACAATATCTAAACCCATTAGTTAGAGAATTTAGGAGGAAGAATAATGATTTCTTATATGTAGAAATTATGACCTTAAAATATCAGCAATATTTAAAAAAACATAGTTTCCTTTAGTTTACTCAGTCTTATGTAGTTAATTTCTGTTCCATGTGATTCTGGATCAGCCGCAGCCTGCAAACTCGTCAGCTTCTGCGTAGGAGCTCTGGAAATTTTATTCAGTCTAGTCACAGTCTTTTTAGCAAGTCCAATATAGTCCATCTTTTTGCTGAGATATTTTGGTCAAACTTTTTCAGCACATCAGCAAAGTAAAAACTTATCTGCAGATGACAAAACTTAATACGGCCATGATTAATTCATAAACATAATATTCTTAATAGTAAAAGACCTGATAGAAATTAATTATATGCATAACGTAAAGGCCAAATAAAATCAGTTAAAAAAACTTTAGGTAAAAATATTTCTAAATATAGCCATTAACTGTATTCAAAGAGCTTCAGATATAATGCATAATAATTTTGAGACAAAATACCATATAGTCAGGATATACCAAAGATATACCAAGATTACCAAGATTATCAAATCCTAAATACCTGAATAGTAATAAAAAAAACTTTATAGGTAAATGATGTAATTCCTCAATCAAACCATTGGCTTTGATAATGCTAGATTCAAAAAGATAAAGTTGTGACCAAGTTAGCAATAAAGAGATAATAATATAGGTCACTGTGAAACAATACTTAAGTTATTTCACCAAAGATCTTAAAGTAAAACCCTTAGATTTCTTTTCTAAAAGCCTTGAGGCTTAGTATTCAGACTCAGGAATCTTATTCTAATGAGAGGCCAAACCTTTGTCTTCCAGGCAGATTACACAAAGAATAAATTAACTCTTTAACTCAGAAATTAAAGAAAATTTTGTTATTTTAA
>NW_004444013.1:4301678-4306723 GCF_000243295.1 Trichechus manatus latirostris
ATATATATATCTATATATGCTCTTGTGGCATAAAAATGACAAATATCTATTAATTTAATAACATCAATAAGCTACCTAAAATTTCAAAATTATTTTAAGCCTATATATCATAAAACATAAGTGTTGTTGAAAGAAAAGTCTATTTAAACATTCTAAGATTTCATTCAACTTTTACTACTTCTTATATTTTCCCCAATCTAATATTAGCCCTTAAAGATTTTATCAACTGGCTTTGGAAATCACAAAGTCTCTGCTCACTTGACCAATTCATTGATATGGATATAAACTTAAGTGTTTGGCTACTGCTGGAAACATTTTTCCAGGCCACTTCAGGTGTGTGTCACTGTAATTTCTATTTTTTTTTTTTTTTTTTTACTTCTTAAAGTTCCCCTATAATAGAAAGAACTTGTTTACAGTTCTATGATTAGTATCTACCCAATTTCTGATAACTATAGCAAAGCAGCAATTTTTTCTTATCTTTTGTCTTAAAAGAGTCTCCACCTAGCTGGAAAGGGGTCTTTCAAAAGCTTCCCTGGAGCTATAGGACCTTGGAGACTGGGAGGTGGGGAGGCCTGATTGTGCCCCGCCCTCACTTTCTTGACTCATTGAATACATTTACATATGTTTAAATTGATGGAGCCATTTTGAAAGACAAAGGATAGCTAATTTCTTTCTTTTTTACTATTCTGGAACTGCTACTTTAAGACAAAACTACCCTTTTTCCTTAAATAAAACACATTTCATATAATATCTAGCTTAAGTTACTTAAAAAGGTTTCACTTTTAAGACTGACAAAGTATAAAACATAAAGATCTTAGTGTACTTTTCAAATAGACCAATTTATATCAAAGTTTCTAGAAGTATCTATTAAACTCTAAATCACAAGACAGATACAAGATGCAGTTTTTTCTGGACGAAGAAAGAACTGAGGTTCTATGACTAGCCTTACAAAATACAGCAATTCTTAGCCATAGCCACCAATTTAATACAAGACAGAAACTTAGACACTATGCTCTAGACCAGAAGCAAGCTCTTTCAGGACAGAAGGAGACAGAAAGACCACATAAACTCACTAGATAATACCACACAAAACAAGGATATGGGGATCCTAGTTTCTTAAAGTGTGTACAGCAATTTTTGGTAAGATCGACTCAATTCAATGGAAAAAACAAGTACAGAACTACCACTTCTCCCTTAAATATCAAAACACAGGTCAGGAGCTGCCACCTCCTCCTGAGAATTGGGCAAAACAGTCAAGAGTTGCCAACTCTCCCTGCGAATTTGGCAAAACAGAGCACTATTTTCCAGGTTTTCTCTGAGCCACAAAAAGGCCTGAATTTTGTGGTTTATGGTGATTCAAAGCTCTTTGAAAATAGAATTACCTCTTCAAACACCTGAATCCAGGCCTAAACTGCAGTTCACTTAAAGAGTTACTAAATGTCTCTCTTAACCAAATGATCAAGAGAAAATCTAAGAAAGATTCTCAATCAATTAACCAGTTTTACAAACAAATATGCCAAACATAACTTAAGAAACCATGAGAAAGAGAACAACAAAGAATAAGCAAAGGTTCATTTTCTGAGAGCACTCACCCCATCAATGTCGAAGGGACATGGAGTGGGAACACATGGGTCCAGAAGATACGACCTTTCTTTGCCGGCTTCTGCTCCGCAGTCCAGGTCTCTTCAAAGTTGACTGGATTTGTAGCTTCAGATCCTGCTCACAGTGCCATTAACTCTTGTAGCGGAAAAACATCACAAAGTTTAGTAAAGTAAAAACAAAGTATTATTTGGCATATATTCAAAAGCACAAAAGTGGGAAGTGGACAATCATGCTGCCACAGCCATGAATGCCCGAGTCCAAAGAATATTACAGAATAAGCAAGAATGGGAAAACGGGCAAGCATGCTGCCACGGCCATGTCTGCCCGAGTCCCTTTCTGTTTTTTTGATTAGTGCCAGTAATGTTGGGGTGAGATGGCATTGCATTATAGTTTTGATTTGCTTTTCTCAAATGGCTAATGATCTTGAGCATTTCCTCATGTGTCTATTAGCTACCTGAATATCTTCTTTGGTGAAGTGTCTATTCATATCCTTTACCCAATTTTTAATTGGATTGTTTGTCTTTTTGTTATTGAAGTGTAGTTGTATTCTATCGATTTTAGAGATTAGACCCTTGCCAGATACGTCATAGCCAAAAAATTTTTCCCAATCTGTAGGTTCTCTTTTTCCTCTTTTGGTGAAGTCTTTTGATGAGCATAAGTGTTTAATTTTTAGGAACTCTCAGTTAACTAGTTTATCTTCTGGTGTTTCTGCATTGTTAGTTATGGTTTATATTCTTTTTATGCCATGTATTAAGACCTCTAGTATTGTCCGTATTTTTTCTTACATGAAATAAATGAAATACAAAATAGAAAAACAAAGAATCAACAAGACCCAAAATTGGTTCTTTGAAAAGTCAGCCAGATCAACAAACCATTGACCAAACCAACCAAAGAAAAAAAGGAGAGGAATCAAATAACCCACATAAGAAATGAGACAGGGGACATTACAACAGAACCAACTGAAATAAAAAGGATCATAACAGAGAACTATGAAAAACTATACTCCAACAAATTTGACAACCTAGGAGAAATGGACAAATTTCTAGAAACACACTACCTACATAAACTAATATAAACTGAGATAGAAAATCTGAACAGACCCATAACAAAAGAGAGATTGAAGAGGTAATAGAAAAAACAATCCCCTTCCCCGCCCCCCGCTCCAAAAAAGGCTGTCCTAGACAGCTTCACTGGAGAATTCTACCAAACATTCAGGGAAGAGCTCACACCAGTACTATTCAAACTATTTTAAAGCATAAGAAAGGAAGGAATACTCCTGAATTCATTCTATGAAGTCAGCATAACCCTGATACCAAAGCCAGGCAAAGACACCAGAAAAATAGAAAATTACAGACCAATGTCTCTTATGAATATAGATGCAAAAGTTCTCAACAAAACTCTAGCCAATAGAATTCAGCATCACATAAAAAAAATAATACACCACGACCAAGTGAGATTCATATCAGGTGTGCAAGGATGGTTTGACATTAGAAAATCATCAGTGTAATCTACCACATAAATAGAACAAAAGAAAAGAATTTCATGATCATCTCAGTCAATGCAGAAAAGGCATTTGGTAAAGTCCAACACCCATTCCTGATAAAAACTCTCAATAAAAAAGGTATAAAGGGAAATTCCTCAACATAATGAAGGGCATTCACACAAAACAAACAGCTAACATCATTCTCAACAGAGAGAGGCTGAAAACATTCCCTCTGAGAACAGAACAAGACAAGGATGCCTTTTATCACCACTCCTATTTAGCCTTGTGCTGGAAGTCCTAGCTACAGCAGTAAGGCAAGAAAATGAAATAGGACTTCTGGCAAAATGGCGCTCTAGGCAGAAGTACCACGCTGTCCCTCCACAGCAAAGATCTGGAAAACTAAGCTGAACAACAATCCTGAAACCCTAAAACATAAAATGAAGAGATGAAGAACTCAGCCAAGCACGAAATGGAGTGAGAAAACTGACAGAGAATGGAGAGCGAGGAGAGATTCATGCAGAGGTCCCCTATTAGCTAACGGAGCGCGGATCCGCCAGCAAACGGGGTATGAGAAAGCAGCTTCACGGAGCTTCCAGTAGGAGACAAAACAACCGGTTATTTGCGACATATGCTTTCCCAACCCCCACCCTTCTTCACCCATACTCGGCCTCCTCTGCTTCCTGCAGCCACAACTTCTTATCCGGGAAGCACCGGCTGCTTGGATTCTACCCACCCAAACAGGCCGGCTCTCTGAGTGCCATTTGTTGGCTGCTGGTGTTGCTTTTTTTTGCTTCTTTTGATTTCTTCCTTACCCCTCGCCACCTCCCTCTCCTTTCGCTCAAATACCAGGCTCTGTGCGCCATCTTTCCTTCTTCCTAAGGGGCTGCAGAGCTCCGATCATTTGTGATATACACTTTCCCACCACCTACCCTTCTTCACCCACACTCAGTCTCCTCTGCTTCTCACAGACACAGTCTTTTGTCCAGGAAAAACTGGCTGCTTGGTTTCCACCAGCCCGCGCTAGCTGGCTCTCTGAGTGACATTTGTTGGCTGCTGGTGTTGCTTTTTCTCTACTTCTTTTGATTTCTTCCTTACCTCTCACCACCTCTCCTTCCTTTCACTCAAATACCTGGCTCCGAGCACCATCTTTGCCTCTTCCTGAGGGGCTGTGGAGCTCTATTCAAGTGCTTCCCGGTCTAGGCTGCCACTCTGGTGGGATGCCGGGGCTTTTGTTGGTTTGTTTGTTTTGAATTGTTTGTTTGTTTTCTTTTCCTTTTCTTGAGTTGGGAGGCCTTTCCAGCCAGGCGGAGCTGCGTGGTAAGGAACTCCCCTTCAGCTTCCACAGACGTGCAGAGGGATCCCTGAGGGAATTTCTTCTTTTGTTGTTTTTTTTTTTTTCTTTTTTTTTCTGTTTTCTGGGGGCTTTTCCTGTTCTTTTTTTTTTAACTTCTTTTGTTTTCTTTTCCCTCTTTTTCCCTTTTTGTCTTTCTTCATTTCTCAGGTTCTTGTCTCTCTATATTGTCCTTCTCTTTCTGTTCCCTGAATACCTGGCATTGCATACCTCTAAGCCTTCTAGCCAAGCTGTACTGCAACACCTGAGAAAAACTTCCCCAGACCTCATAGCCGAACCAGTGGGATCCCTGGAAACTTTGCTGTTCTTTAACCTTCTGATTTTTATTTATTCATTCTTTTCTTTTCTTTTTTTCTCTCCTCTTCCCCTTTTTGTTTTTCTCCATTTCATAGTCTCTCATCTCTCCACTCCAAAGACAATCTCCACTAGCATACTTTTTTGTTTGTTTGCATGTTTTTGGCTCCTGTTACTCTCTCCTCTCTCCCATATCCATCTTAGCTCCACACATAACAATCTCCCCGCTGCATCCTGCCTACCTGCACTGTGAGCTTAACATCACACCACCAAGCAGCACAGGCACGGCCTACTGGAACCTTCCCTGCACTGATT
>NW_004444013.1:4313007-4356088 GCF_000243295.1 Trichechus manatus latirostris
GAGAGTGGTGACATGTTGTGGGATTGTTAACCAATGTCATAAAACAATATGTGTACTACTGTTTCATGAGAAACTATTTGTTCTGTAAGCCTTCAACTGAAGTACAATTTTTAAAAAAAAGAAAAAGAAATAAAGGGCATCCGAATTGGAAAGGAAGAAGTAAAACTACCTCTATTCGCAGATGATATGATCTTATACATAGAGAAACCCAAAAATTCCACAAGAAAACTACTGCAACTGATAGAAAGATTCAGCAGAGTAACAGGATACAAGATTAACATAGAAAAATCAGTTGGATTCGTATACACCAACAAAAAGAACTTTGAAAACAATGCCATTTATAATAGCCCCTAAAAAGACAAAATACTTAAGAATAAATTTAACCAGAGGCATAAAAGACGTATAAAAAGCAAACTACAAAACACTCTTGCAAGAAACCAAAAGAGACCTACAAAAATGAAAAACCATACATGCTCATGGATAGAAAGACTCAACATCGTGAAAATGTCAATTCTACGCAAAGCAATGCAGATATAATGCAATCCTGATCCAAATACAAACAGCATTCTTTAAAGAGATGGAAAAACTGATCGCCCTTTTCTTTTCATTCCCCAAAGCTCCCTGGGTGGCCCAAATGGTTTGCTTGGATTACTAACCTAAAGGTTGGTTGTTTGAACACCCTGAGAGGTACCACGGAAGAAAAGACTTGGTGATTTTCTTCTATTAAGATTACAGCCATGAAAACCCTATGGAGCAACTCTACTCTGATACACATGGGGTCACCATGAGTCAGAAATGATTCAACAGCAACAACAAGCCTTCCCTTTCTCCCTTCCCCCTTCCATAGACACTCCCTTAGGAACCCTCTCTCCCTTTCTTCCTCTGCACTTTAATAATAGAAATCCACCTCTGTGTGAGCCTCAGGACGTTCTCCCCTATCCAAAATCCTCCTTGATAAATCTGCTACCCATAGGTGAACTGACAACATTTTAAGATCAGCACTTCTGCATGGAGACATTGTCTCCAGAGCTCTTTGTGAGAATGGGAGTATCCCTGAGAAGGTGATGCTATCCTAGCATTTGCTGATTCATCAGTTGTCCCTCAATCATCTCGAAGATTGAAGGCAGATGAAAAGACAAGCATTGTTGACCTTTAGGTTTTGAGCTGGTCTTGGTGGGTTAGGTAGTGCTAAGCCCTGGCCAATGCCGGCTGTGACAAATGTTTCTGCCTTCTTCTGGAGAGAGGAGACAAGTTCTAATCTGTCTCCATGTTATCGTGTGACCAAAAGCCACCTTCTCATTCTAGGTTCTTAGTCACCTCATCTACAAAATGAGGTGTAGGACAAGGTTCCCATCATGCTCCATAGTTATGAATACTGAGTATGAGGCAGTGGGGAGCAGAATCCAGAGGGAGGAAAGCAACATAAGCAAATCTCCTTCCTAACTTTGTCCAAAGCCAACCACCTGGAAGTGCAAGTTGCTCAAAGTTGGGCGGTAAATTGAGACAGTCCAGACTTATACCTGCGACTCCAGCTTTACTGTTAGCAATCCCCCCTTCATTCTCAGAGGTGGTATGCCAATTGCTGTCAGGTTCACTCTGACTCTTGGTGACCCCATGTGTGTCAGAGTAGAACTGCACTCCATAGGGTTTTCAATGGCTGATTTTTCGGAAGTTGATCGCTAGGCCTTTCTTCCAAGGTGCCTCTGAGTGTACTGAACCCGTCAGCCTTTTGGTTAGTAGCCAAGAGCTGAACAATTTGTGCCACCCAGAGACTCCTTAAAGTGTCAGAGTTTGGATAAAAAATTATATGGTCATCCTACTCATAGTGTATGTTTCCCAAGGACTTAGACCAACAGGACTATTCTTGCCTCTACCGTGAGAAGCCTTTCACATCTTTTTCTTTTCTTAGCTGAAACCCGTCATGCCCGGGCCACCCAATTTGACTAAGATACACATGTGGGAAGCAGGTAGGTGGCAGTACATAGCAGTGGTAGCCAGTATCCTACGTCAAGTTCCAAACTCATTCCTGCACCCAGAGCCTCCTATTTAGTGAGCCGAGATTGACCTTTAGCTGTTGGCCTCATGGTGCCACATACTTTAAAACGTTCAAAGCAAGAAAGCATTATGCTTTGAGGCCAGTAAGGATGAAATCAGCTTCAGATAAAAATGCTCACAACAGAAAGTGACAGAAAGGCTTCCAATACCAGGCATGGCTGCGGAAAACCTTGATGAATGTTTGGGGATTTGTTAACTCAGGCACTTGTGACCAATCTGTAATAATGACTGTCATCTGTAAGGTGGCAAGTGGGGAGAAGTGAATTCCCTTTTCCACAGTAGCAGACATGACATTGTGCCTTGTCATTGGTCAATGAACATGCATCCTCCTTTCTCTTTCTTGCTCTGAAGAATTCCTTTCCCGCTAGGACAATAATTTCCTCATCTCAGCTCTGCAAGACCGCTATTTTATGAGATCTTGGGGGCTCAAAGCAGCTATCTACCATCCCAAACAGTCTGCTCTTTCATCTCGAGCAGAGGCTCTCCAACCCTTTTCAAAAACATTGTTCCAACCATTTTATAAAGCTCAGACATAAGGAACTCCTGGGAGCCTCTGGTGTGGCCAACAGCAACAGTCTTCTCAGCAGGCATAACTTCACCCTCACAGGAACGTCTCCTCCCTTTTCCCCACCCACTTTCCACTCCCAGAAGGAGCCAGGGTGCTAGAAGGGCAAGAAGCCCAGTGCCTACACATCATAAGCCACAGGTAGTCAGGAGAGAGCTATAGAGGGCAGAGTGGTCAGCTAAATAATGGCCCCAGAGACATGTCCACATCCTAATCCCAGAACCTATTGGGTGATTAGCCTGGATTATCTGTTAGGCCCTAAATGCAATCACGGTATCCTTATAAGAGGAAGACAGAGGGACATTTGACACACACACAAGGAGAGTAGAAGACAATGTGACGACTGGGGCAGAAAATGAAGTGATGCAGCTACAAGCCAAGGAATGCCGGCAGCCACCAGACGCTGGAAGACTCAAGGAAGGGATTCTCCGCAAGAGGCTCCAGAAGGAGCGTGGCCTTGCTAACACCTTGATTTTGGCTCAGTGATACTGATTTTGGACTTCTGTCCTCCAGAACAGTAAGACAATAAGTATGTTGTTGTAAACCACCACGTTTGTGGTAGTCTGTTATGGAAGTCATTGGAAATGGATACAGGCAGTCATAGTGCTGAGACATAAAACCAAGAGGGGTGAGCCTGGAGAGCTGATGGGTGCCCGTGCCGGGAAGGACTAGGCCAGCCAGGGGATGGGGAAGTTACAATCAATTGCATATTAGAAAGACTGGCTTTGGGATTAAATTGTTGTGAGTTCCAATCCTGCCTTCGCCACTTCGCAGCTGGGTGATGTTAGGCAAATAATTTTTCATTTCTTAGCCCCAGTCCCACATCTCTGAAACAAAAGTAATAATAACCAGTTTTCAGCATTGTGGTGAGAAATACAGGAGATGATAAAATGAAAAATGCCTCACGTATGCTTGTTGTTATTAGTTGGGGTCGCGTCAGCTCCAACCCCATGAATAACAGAACAAAACTTTGCCTGGTCATCTTCATCTGATCGGTGTGCTCAAGTCCACTGTTGTGGCCACTGTGTATTTTGAGTGCTTTCCACACTAGGGGGCTCATCTTCCCGCACTGTATCAGATAATATTCTGTTGTGATCCATAGGGTTTTCATTGGCTAATTTTCAGACGTATATTGCTAGGTCTTTCTTCCTAATCTGTCTTAGTCTGGAAGCTCCACTGAAACCTGTCCACCATGGGTGACCCTGCTGGTATTTGAAATACTGGTGGCAGAGCTTCCAGCAGCATAGCCACAGCAATAAGCAAGCCACCACAGTATGACAAACAGATGGGTGGTGGCCACACATTAAGGAGTAATTTACTGGGAGACGTTGTTTGGGAAAGTACCTTGATGTCTTCTTTGGATGTCAAAGGTGAAGTCACCCCTCTTCTCTCCCTCTATCCCTTTCCTGTCTCCCCACTTCTCATCACATACTCACATGGCTCCAATGGGTTAGATCAAGAACATAGAAACTGAACTTCTTGGCACAATATGGAAGAGGGAATTTAAACTTCACAGAATAGAGGGAATGAGCACTCTGGGATGTGAAAGGAAAAGGCAGGAAGTAGCCCACCAGAGCACTTGTGCTGTTGTCAAAAGGGGAGGAACTGGCCCATGAGGAACTCAGGCTGGTAGGAACTTCAGGGGATCTTTTAAGGAACTTGTTGCCTAATATTCAACCTGAGAGAGTTTGCTGTGAGACAAACCTTCGGTAACATCTTGCCCCACACAGATAGCCTTGAGTATAAACTCACTGAGGACCTCGAGAGCTGTGCTTGCTGCCGGCTTCCTCTCTGGAGCATTTCCAGAGTCAAGCACAGCACAGCAGCAGTGGGGGGATTTCCAGGAAGGACAAAGAGAGGAGACCAGCCACCGAGGGGAGATGCGAACTAAACTGAGAATGAACAAGGATAGGAACTCAAGACAAGATGTGGCCATGGTTTGTGAGCACCAGGGAATCCGAGTGGGTTCAGAGAGTGTCATTTCTGTTTTCTTATTAAAAGGCAAAGGAGTCCTGGTGGCGCAGTGGTCAAAGCAATCGACTGCTAACCAAAAGGCCAGCGGTTTGAAACCACCAGCGGCTCCGTAGGAGAAAAGTGTGGCAGTCTGCTTCCAAAGAGATTTGCAGCCTTGGAAACTCTATGGGGTTGCTATGAATTGGAATCGACTCGACAGCAGTGGGTTCACTAAAGGGCAAAATGACTCCTTAGGGCCAGAAGACTAGGGGACCCAGGTGATGGACCATATGGGCTACCTTCTTATTAACATCATTGTCTGAAGATGAACGAAGCAGGGCTCCGAGTCACGGAGTGCAGAACAACGAGTTAAGCAGCTGCTTATTTTTGGTGTCTCCACCACACCGGTTTCAGGCTGCCCCCTGCTTGTGTAAAAATCCAGGGTGCCCTGCTCAGAGATGCCCCCTCCTGTCCCCACTGGGGTGCAGCATGCCTCAGCGGGAATCCACCCCCAGCGCCAATGTGCGGGTGCCCGACCTTGGCAGTGCTAGTGAGAACATGAGATCAAAGGAGCCCAAGTGCCCCTCTCTGGTACTTCAATCAGGGCAAGAAGCAATTAAGTATGAATTAATCTAAGTGAGATGAAAATGCAGATGTAGAACAAGAGCATCTCGATCACCTTGAACCTGTGCTTCACGAGGTTAGCTCCTGTGATTAAAGACATTTTCATTCCATTTAAAACCTTCTCTTCTAATGTCAGTCAGACGTTCTGAGCGGCCTCCGGATGGACTGCCCTCTCCTCAGTCACGTTCCTTGATCCTTTCAGAGTTGTGTGTGGGCGCTCTCTCAGGAGGGGACATTGAAAGCCGGGGGTTAGGGGAGTGCTAGGATCCTGAGCTAAACAGGGCAGCAGTTACGTTTGTCTCCTCTCAATAATATCATTTCAGGTCTTTTGAGCAGCCTGAATCTTTTATTTTTTTATTTTTACAAGTTAAAATTTTTTTTAACTTTTTAAAATTTTTATTGCTTTGAAAATATACATAGCAAAATACATGCCATCTCAACAATTTCTACATGCACAATTGAGTAACATTGATTACAGTCTTCAAGTTGTGTAACTGTTCTTGCCATCCTCCTCCAAATCATTCTACCACCATTAACATAAACTCAATGCCCACTAAGCCAACACTCTCTGACCCCCCACCGCCCCCCTTTAACCTCTGGTAGCCATTGATTAGCTTTGGATTCTATATATTTGCTTATCATGTAAGTGAGATCATACAGTATCTGCCCTTTTTCAACCGACTTACTTCGCTCAGTATGATGTTTTCAAGATGCATCAGGGTGTCATTTTTCTTTATGGCTGAGTAAGTATTCCATTGTGTGTATGTACCGCATTTTGTTTATCCATCCTCTGTTGATGGGCATTTTGGTTGTTTCCTCCTCTTGGCTATTATGAGAAGCGCTGCAATGAACATTGGTGTACAAGTTTCTGTTTGCATTCCCACCTTCATTTATTCTGGGTATATACCTAGGATTAGGATCACTGGGTCACGGGGCAGCCTGAATCTTGACTGCCAGATGGCATGAGGTGGACAGAGCTGGGAAGCCAGGACAGGACCACATTCACGGCTGACTCACAATCCTTTGCACCTTCTGGTTTCCCCACCATTTTTTTGAAATGGAATGATGATTTTAGTACTTCCAGAGCTTTGCTTCTGCTTTTCTGTGGTCATAGGGCCCTCTGCTGACCTGTGAGAAGGTTTCTTTGCCCAGTGGGCGAGACTATGACCCCAGAGGAAAGGAGACGTGAAAGGGAGGGTCGATTGATAATGCTTGGAACTTCTCGGACCCTCCCAGGTCAGCCAGCCATGCTATTGTCTTGGATTTACTTCATTCTGTGCGCACCTTACATTTGACCTTGGCTTTTTCTCTTGTTCTGGCTACACATTCTCTCCTTGCAGTTGTCAGCCATATTTTTCAACCTCAGATTTTGAAGCTTAGAGCTTGAAAGAACTCATCCTACGGCTGCCTTTAGGTTCTTTCCAAACCAAGTTCCCTCTCTACTCCAGCCACCCCTTGGAGACCCCTGATCCATCATAGCCAGGATTTGAAAGTCTCTCTCTTTCTTCTCCTCTCAACTCATCTTAAGGACTTACTAACTAGACTGGATCCACTGGCAAATCAGAATCTGCACCAATGTCCACTGTAAGAACATGCGTGGGGAGACCACCTAGGCTGGGATAGTGGATATTTGGTGGTTGACACCTGAGGGTGACTGGGAGATCAGCTTCTGCTCTGACCTTGCCATCACAAGAAATTTCAGTTCAGACCAGAGACACAGATCTGTAGGTCACCTAGGACTTCACTAATGAGTGTCTCTTACTCCATAACCCCTTAAGAGATGGCCAGAACCTTAACATTCACTGCACTTTTAAACTACAAAGGGCAGCACTAGTATCTGTAAGACTTGTCACTCAAACAGCCTCCATTTTTGAAACATCACTGTAATTTATCACAGCATTCTGACTTGGACAAATGCACTGTGAGGCGCCTCCCACATTTCATCTCTGCTGCCAATACATACCCAAATGCGGAAAACGGACTACCAAGCTGTGACATCACACTTCTTTGAGGTCACCTCTGCTGGTTGTTGCACCCTGTGGAGCACAACCCAAATTCACTTGGGCCTTTACTTCTCTGAGTTAGAACTCAAAGCCCAGAAGATCCATAAGCAGCCAGCCAGCTCCCTGCATTCCTCCCCAGACCCACCCTGCTTGACCACCTTAGATCTCCAGAGGAAAGGAGTCTTCTAGGCAGAAGGCACTGCAGTCACCAAGAAGGATCTGTGAGAGACCAGAGACTTTAGAAGGGCTAAAGCATCAAAATGAGGCAGTGGTGGCACAGTGGTAGAATTCTCGCCTCTCACGTGGGAGACCTGGATCTGATTCCCAGTCAATGCACCTCATGTGTAGCCACCACCCGTCTATCAGCGGAAGCTTGTGTGTTGCTATGATGCTGAAGAGGTTTCAACAGAGTTTCTAGACTAACACAGACTAGGAAGAAAGTCTTGGTGACCTACTCTGAATATCAGCCAGTGAAAACCCTGTGGATCACAATAGTCTGATCCACAACCAATCACGGGGATGGCGTAGGACTGGGCAGTGTTTTGCTTTGTTGTGAATGGGACCTCCATGAGTCGGGGCCAAACCAAAAGCAGCTAACAACAACAGCAAAGCATCAAAAACTCCTGAAATTGTTCCAACTTGAGAAGGAGGCAAGTGGGGGCTCGCAGGCCTCCTTTCCAGACTTGTGCACCCTTCTGTCCTCCCACTCCCCAGTTCTGTAATGTCTCAGCAGATGAGGGGGTGGGGAGCACCTCTGCTTAGTTCTCTGCTTACCACTCCGGGTGACAAATCCTTCTACCTCTTCCAACTGCTGCATACTGCTTTCGTTTATCATTTTGTGCCTTTGAAGGATACCAAGTATAATAATTATTAAGAGAACAAGCTTCAGTTAAAATCCTGACTTCATCTAGGTGACATTTGCTTGAGAATTATAATTCTGGCTACTTCAAATTGTTGTTGTGAAAATTAAGAGAGATAATATGTGCGAAGTGCTTAAAACCACTCCTGGCACATAGTAGGTACTCACTAAATGCTAGGTATTATTATTCCATTATATTATTATCACTATCATTACTACTATTTCTACCATGACCAGGCCCCCTTCCTTTGCAACCAATGTCCCATATCAGTGTGGGCTCCTCTCTCTTTTTTGGTTGGCTCCCATGCAGAGCTTTCCCTGCCATTGCACCTTCTGCAAACAGCCCCATGTATCCTTGTGAGTTCTGCAAGTCACAGTTGGTGTCATGGATTGAATTGTGTCTGCCAAAAATATGTGTCATCTTGGTTAGGCCATGATTTCTAGTATTGTGTGGTTGTCCACCATTTTGTGATTGATGTAATTTTCCTATGTGTTATAAATCCTAACCTCTGCCTGTGGTTAATGAGGCAGGATTAGGTTATGTTAAAGGGAATTAGGGTGGAATATAACACCCTTACTCAGGTCACATCCCTGATCCAATGTGAAGGGAGTTTCTCTGGGGTGTGACCTGCATCACCTTTTATCTTACAAGAGATAAAAGGAAGGCGAAGCGAGCAGAGAGTGAGGGACCTCATACCACCAAGAAAGTAGCACCAGGAGCAGAGCATGTCCTTTGGTCCTGGGGTTTCTGCACAGAGAAGCTTCTAGTCCAGGGGAAGATTGATGACAAGGGCCTTCCTCCAGACTGACAGAGAGAGAAAGCCTCCCCCTTGAGCTGATGCCCTGAATTTGGACTTTTAGCCTCCTAGACTGTAAGAGAATAAATTTCTCTTTGTTGAAGCCATCCATTTGTGGTATTTCTGTTATAGCTGCACTAGATAACTAAGACAGTTAGTCTCTCTCAGGCCTGCCCTGTTGCCTGCCACAAACACTTTAGAGCCAATGGCATGGTATTCACCCTGCCAGAGTCTCGCAGTCTTGGAAAAGTTTCCCCATCCATTTGCTCTGTGTTTTGATCCTCTCAACTGGAGATAGTCTTGGGAAACCAGTGCATTAGGAGGCTTGCTTCTTTCTCTAGCACACTGAGCTTTGGGGGAGTTGTTAATATGTTTCCTTACTGGTGTCAGAGCTTTATTTCACCCAGTTGGGTGGCCTTCCACCCCATGTCACTAGACGGTAGTGGGAAAAGAGGGCCCGGAAATGGAGAACAGATTTCTCTCTTTTCACTGACTGTGAGAATAACCAGCAGAAGCAATGGCTGCAGCATAAGGACCCTACTGAGCCAAATGTGCCGGAATTGCTGCAATTGATAACTTGCTTATCATTAATCAGTAAGTCATGTTAACCTACATCTAATTCCTGCAGTGAGACTCCACACACTGCACCCAGAGTGTGTGTGTGTGTGTGTGTCTGTGTGCTCCTGCATATGTGTGTGCACACACATGCCTGTGCACATGTGCCATAAGAAAATGAGAATGCGCCCATCATCAGTGAGGCAAATTGGGCCATAATTGATTTTCCATAGACAAATGCTTTAAATTTTGGTAAACCTTTTGCAACATCATAGTCAAATTAAACCAAGCCCTTTCAAGTCAGATTTATAGTCCATAGGATTCCACTTAACTGAAGACAAGGGATGCAATTTCAGGGCAATTTGAAGGGTATTTCATCTGGAAACAGAACCAGTCCTTGTCAAGGCCCTGGAGGTAGTAGGGAATCTTCCTTCTCTCATTTGCTTAGAAGTGATTGCAGCCTGGGGAGCAGTGTGGGTGGTTCAGCGCAGTAGATCTTTTGATCCGTTGAAGGGGAAATGACTGAAAGAAGCAGAAAGAAAAGAAGGCAGGGCCTGCCTCAGGCATTCAGAGCCTCTGTAGGACTCAGGAAAAGATTCTCAATCGGAGGGCACGGATTACTACAAGGTACCCCTTGATCCCAGATGCAACGCCCCTGCAAGGCACAGATGTGGGATCTGAGCACTGGCTGGATTTCCATCCCCACTTGTTCCTGGGCCGGCATCTTTGAGCAATGCCCAACCTGCACAACAGCACACAGCAGCCCTGGGAGCATGGGTGTGACTGTCAGAGACTTTACATACAGTTACCACCTTCCGAAATGCTCACTGTTGTTGTTAGCTACCATTGAGTCGGCTTTGCTCACGGTGACTTTATATAGCAGAATGAAACGCTGCCGGTCCTGCACCATCTTCATGATTGTTGGCAGGGGCGGATTATCCAATAAGCAAAGTAAGCACAGGCTTATTTGTGCTTACTTTTTACCACAAAGATGTGGTGAAACCCAAGCATAAAGAAGCCTGTGCTTTCCTTGCTTACTGGGTCATCCACCCTGTCAGGGATTGTGAATTTGAAAAGAGGTTTTGATTCTGTAGGAAGGTGCTGTGGGGTTGGGAGAGAGACGGATGTCAGCCATACCTAGAAGGAGAATTTTTGATGTGGTGAAATAATGTGAAATTGTTCACTACAGATGATCTGGTAAGCAAGGTAAACACCATGCTTACCTTGCTTATTGGATACTCTGCCCCTGATTGTTGGTATGTTTGAGCTCATTATTGTGGCTATGGTGTCAATCCATCTCATTGAGGGTTTCCATAGTTTTCATTGGTCCTCTAGTTTATTAATCACGAAGTCTTTTTCCAGCGACTGCACTTTCCTGATGATGTATCCAAAGTAAGTGAGCCAAAGTCTCAACATCCTTGCTTCTAAGGAACATTCTGGTCACCATACTAACTCATTGCTATCTAGTTGATTCTGACTCATGGCAACCCTATGTGTGTCAGCATAGAACTGTGCTCTATGGGGTTTTCAATGGCTTTAGTCTTATAGAAGGGAGCCCTGGTGGCACAATGTTTAAGCGCTCAGCTGCTAAACAAAAGGTTAGTGGATCAAACCCACCCAGTGGCTCTGTGGGAGAAAGATCTGGCCATCTGCTCCCATAGAGATTACAGCCTAGAAAAACTCTGTGAGGCAGTTCTGTGCTGTCACATGGGGTCACTAGACTCAAAAATTAACTCACAGCACACAACAACAACAAACCGTTCGCATATCCAGAGACCTCTGGCCACCACAGTAGGATGGTTCAATTACTGTCACCCCTTTGCAAATGTGGATGGCTGGGAGAGATAAAACACTGTCCATAAAAATATAGATTGAGCTGGTGGGATTCTAGTCCGGGTCTGCCTGATTCTAAAATACCAACTTTCCCCTAATTCACCATAGAGTGTGAGTTCAACTGAAGGTCTTGGTGAGCTTTTTCTGGGGAAAAAGGAAGAACTGGCAGAGTATCAGCCCCAAGCTTTGAAGTTGGAAAGTGGAAGGAGACTATCGCAGGCTTCTGCTACAAGGCTCCTTTAGACATGAAGCAGTCTAGTTTCTTCTGTCTATAATTCAGTCTTGCATCAAGATGGAACTTCCCTCTCGTTCACTCAGAAGGTTGACAAGATTAGTGCCTGAACCAACGACTGGAGGTCCCTTGTCTGAGGGACCCACAGCAAAGCTGGAGAGGAGAACCTGGGCAAGCTGTTCCATCCAGCTCTGGGAGTCTCAGTTCTGCTCTCAAAATGAAACTAAAAATCCTTGTCCTGCTCAACTTACCGTGTGTGAGAGTCAAGAGATGAAGTAGGTGGACCATAGTACCCTTCCTTGCAAGGTGAAATGAGGAAATGAGGAAGATATACTGAGTCTTTAATAAAGCTAAATATATTCTATTTAAAGGTCTATCTTTTATCCTAACTGACTTGGAAAAAATAAAAATTTGGCAAGCCTATGCTTGGCTACTAACCAAAAGGTTGGAGGTTTAAGTATACTCAGAGGCACCTCAAAAGGCCTAATAATCTACTTCCAAAAAATCAGCCACTGAAAACCCTATGGAGTAGGGTTCTACTCTGACACATGTGGGGTTCCCATAAGTCAGAGTCGACTTGGTAGCAACTTGTATGTCAGTATCAAAAATGTGTATGTATGTGTGCCACAAGAAGTTGACTTTTTCTTTTTTAAATGTGTGTGTATTTTAAGTTTACAAATTCATGGACTCCAACATTGTGAGAATCATTGTCTTAGACATAGAGAAACTAACATTGACTAACTGCCAGCCATGTCATTTAATATTCATGACAACCTTGCAAGTTAACTGTCTTGATTCAAGATATGTTGGTGCTCAGAGACTTTGCATATCGTGTCTAGTCTTCACTGTTAGGAAGCTGAGGATTCAAAAATGGGTCACTTTGATGCCAAAATAACAGGGTTTGTGTGTGTTTTTTCACCTTACCACACTGTTTCATAGCTTCCTTTTCTTCTAGTAGTCCCACAAAAGAGTACTCAGGAAATCTGTTGGCTCCGAATATAATAAGTAAAATTTCATCAATCCTTTTACTTGGTTTCCACAATGTCAAATCTATATGGCTCCTGAAAACATTTTTGACCCAACTGAACAGATGTTTGGAGTCCGTAATTCAATGCAACCCAAAGAAAGCCATTGGAAGATGTAACCCCATTCTATGCGGCTTGTTGGTGTGCCTTAATCAGTGATTCTTAGAGGTTTTAAGGCCCACTGGACATGTAAATCCATAAGGGTAAGGGTTTTCATCTTGTTTTGTTCACTGCTTTATTTTCAACACCTAGACCACAGTAAATACTCAAAACGTATTTGTTGAACAAATGAATGAATGAATACAAATAGACTCATTTGAGTATCTGAAAATAGCTATGGACTATCTTCCCAGAAAAATGCACAAAGGCACATGAACCACATGCATATCATTTTCAGGTTCAACAACCTCCTGCAGACTATCCATGGATACACCAAAGATAGATTATTTTCTTAGGAAGAAATAGTCCTTGACAATTGCCATGATGGAGGGCAGCGGAACTCTTTGGCTCCTGAGCTCCTTCTTCCATGTTGGTCAGCATGCAGACAGTGTGAGGCCACGTCTACTTTGCATCCGCATTGCTTTACCTATTTGATCTGGATGCCTAGGACTGAGGGGGCACAAAAAATAAATAGCAGCCACCACTCAGTGAAGTTCTATAATATGCCACCATTTTAGATATTTTACATGTAATAGATTTAATCCTTATGACAACCCTACCAAGTAGGTGGGAGTCCCTGGGTGGTACAAATGGTTGACACACTTGGCTACTCGCAAAAAAGTTAGAGGTTTGAATCCACCCAGTGGAGCCTGGGAAGAAAGACCTGGCAATCTACTTCTGAAAAATTAGCCATTAAAAACTCTATGGAACACAGTTCTACTTTGACAGACATGAGGTCCCCAAGAGTTGGAATCGACTCAGCAGCTACAGTTTTTTTAGTCAAGTAAGTTTTATTATCCTTATTTTTCAGTTGATGAAATTGAGGCACAGGATAGTTAAGTGACCTGTCCAAGACCACACAGCCAGGAAATGTCTGACTCAGAATTTGGGCCCTTGTCTGTTAACATTGCTAAGAATGGGAATTCCAGAACACTTAAATGTGCTTATACAGAGCCTGTACATAGAACAGAGGCAGTTGTTCGAACAGAACAAGGGGATACTGCATGGTTTAAAACCAGGAAAGTGTGCATCAGGGTTGTATCCTTTCTCCATACTTATTCAATCTGTATGCTGAGAAAAAAATACAAGAAGTTGGGCTATAGGAAGAGGAATGTGGCATCAGGATTGGAGGAAGACTCATTAACAACCTGCGATATGTAGTAACACAACCTTGCTTGCTGAAAGTGAAGAGGTCTTGAAGCACTCACTGATGAAGATCAAAGACTACAGCCTTCAGTATGGATTATGCCTCAACATAAAGAAAACAAAAATCCTCACAGCCAGACCAATAAGCAACATCATGATAAACAGAAAAAATATTGAAGTTGCCAAGGATTTTATTTTACTTGGGTCCACAATCAATGCCCATGGAAGCAGCAGTCAAGAAATCAAAGGACGTATTGCACTGGGCAAATCTGCTGCAAAAGACCTCTTTAGAAATAAGAGCCATCACACGAATAGATATATGCACACCCATGTTCATTGTGGCACTGTTCGTGATAGCAAAAAGATGGAAACAACCTAGGTGCCCATCAACAGACGAATGGATAAACCAATTATGGTATATCCACACAATGGAATACTACGCAACGGTAAAGAACAACAATGAATCCATGAAGCATCTTATAACATGGAGGAATCTGGAAGGCATTATGCTGAGTCAATTTAGTCAGTCACAAAAGGACAAACATCCATTATTATAAGAATTCAAGAAAAGGTTTAAACACAGAAGTAAACATTTTCTGATGGTTACGAGGGTGGGGAGGGAGGGAGAGGGTTATTCACTAACTAGGTAGTAGACAAGAATTATCTTAGGTAAAGGGAAGGACAGCACACACTACAGGGGAAGTCAGCACAACTGGACTAAACCAAAGCTAAGAAGTTCCCTGACTATAACCAAACACTTCGAGGGACAGAGTAGCAGGGGCGGGGGTCTGGGGACCATGGTTTCAGGGGACATCTAGGTCAATTGGCATAACAAAGTTTCTTAAGAAAATGTTCTGCATCCTACTTTGGTGAGTGGTATCTGAGGTCTTAAAAGCTAGCAAGCAGCCATCTAAGATGCATCAGTGAGTCCCAACCCACCTGGAGTAAAGGAGAATGAAGAACACCAAAAACACAAGGAAAAGTATTAGCCCAAAAGACAGAAAGGGCCACATAAACCAGAGACTGTATCAGCCTGAGACCAGAACTAGATGGTGCCTGGCTACCACCAATGACCACCCTGACAGGGAACACAACAAAGAGTCCCAGATAGAGTAGGAGAAAAGTGGGGTGCAGAACTCAAATTCTAGTAAAAAGACCATACTTAAATTATTCAATTGAGACTGGAGGGACCCTGGAAGACATGGCCCCGGGGCTCTCTGTTAGCCCAGAACGAAAACCATTCCCGAGGCTGACTCTTCAGACAAAGATTAGACTGGACTATGGGACATAAAATGACACTCGTGAAGAATGTGCTTCTTAGCTCAAGTAGATACATGAGATTAAATGAGCAGCTCTCGTCCAGAGGTGAGATGAGAAGGCAGAGAGGGTCAGGAGCTGGTTGAATGGATATGGGAAATCAGGGGTGGAAAGGAGGAGTGTGCTGTCACAGTATACGGAGAGCAATTAGGGTCACATAACAATGTGTGTATAAATTTTTGTATGAAAGACTAACTTGAATTGTAAACTTTCACTTAAAGTGAGTTGAAGATAATGGTGATGGAATAATTTGGAAAAGGATAGTGAGAATAGCAGCACAACTGGAAGAATGTAATCGATGTTATGGAATTGTACATGTAAAAACATCTGAAATGGTGTAACTTTGGGCTATGTGTATTTTCTCCAAAAAAAAAAAGGTCCTCCAAGGTCAAGAAGGGAGAGTGTTGACATGTCATGGGGTTGTTAACCAATGTCATAAAACGATATGTGTACTGACTGTTTAATGAGAAACTATTTGTTCTGTAAACCTTCATCTAAAGTACAATAAATAAATAATTAAAAAAGACCTCTTTAGAGTGTTAAAAAGCAAAGATGTCACTTTCAGGACTAAGGTGTGCCTGACCCAAGCCATGGTGTTTTCAATTGCCTCATATGCATGCGAAACCTGGACAACGAATAAGGAAGATTGTCTTAGTCATCTAGTGCTGCTCCAACAGAAATACCATGAGTGGATGGCTTTAACAAAGAGAAGTTTATTCTCTCACAGTCCAGTAGTAGACTACAGTCCAAATGCAGGGCTTCAGCTCCAGGGGAACGCTTTTTTGGTCAGCTCTGGAGGAAGATCTATGTCATCAGTCTTCCCTTGGTCTGGGAGCTTCTCTACATAGGAACCTCAGGTCCAAAGGACTCGCTGTGCTCCCAGCACTGCTTTCTTGGTGGTATGAGGTTCCCATGTGTCTCTGCTCACTTCTCTCTTTTATATCTCAAAAGAGATTGCATTAAGACACTATCTCATCTTGTAAACCTCATCAGTATAACCTCACCACAGTGACAGAATTTACAACACATATGGAGATCACATATAACCTCATCATAGTGATAGAGTTTACAACACATTAAGAAATCACATCAGATTACACAATCATACAATACTGTGACTCATGACCCAGCCAAGTTGACAGATATTTTTAGGGGACACAATTCAATCCATGACAAAGATCAAAGAAGAATTGATGCCTGCAAAGAATACTGAATATACCATAGACTGCCAGAAGAATGAACAAATCTGTCTTGGAAGAAGTACAGCCAGAATGCTCCTTAGAAGTGAAGATCATGAGACTTCATCTCACATACTGTGGCTATGTTATCAGGAGGGACCAGTCCCTGGAGAAGGACATTATGCTTGGTAAAGCAGAGGGTCAGCAATAAAGAGGGAAACCATTAACAAGACAGAATGACACAATGGCTGCAACAGGGGCTCAAACATAGCAATGATTGTGAGGGTGGTGTAGGACCAGGCAACATTGTGTTCTGTTATCCATAGGATTGCTACGAGTTGGAGCCAACTTGATGGCACCTAACAACAACAGGTGGGCACAGAGTTTCATGCAGCTCTTTATCCCCCAACCCACGTACAGTAGATGCACTATCAAAGGCTGCAAGACCACTTCTTGTTATTGAGGTCAAGCTTTCTACGGTGCAACCTGTCCTTGTCTTGGCTGGTCAAGAACTGGAGCAGGTGGTGGGTTCATGTTCTGGGCCTCAGGAACCTCATCAGGGGCACAGCCTGGGCAGGCAGGGACTGATAGACTTTGGTTCTCATCAGAGCCTCCATGCTGAGATCCCCGGGAAGCACCATTCAAATTAGATTCCAACCACACTCAAGGCAAGCAAGGACAAATACTAAAAAATAACAGTAAAGAAGTCCAAAAGACAAGTGCATTTCACTTAAGCATATTTGATGTCAGACTCTGAAAACTCAGAGCCAGCTGTTCTCATTACTTGACAAAAGAGCAAAAATTTATGAACACCGGCTCTAAACGCTTTGTAAATCAGGGTCCCCTAACAGCAGTTATTTCATTCAAGAAAAAGAAAAGTCCTATACAGACAACATAGGAGTCCCTGGGTGGCACAATGGTTAAGTGCTCGATTACTAGCTGAAAGGTTGGCAGTTGAAACCCTCCTAGAGGTGCCTCGGAAGATGGGCCTGGTGACCTGCTTCTGAAAGGCCACAACCTTGAGAACTCTACAGAACAGCTCTACTGTGTACACATGGTTCACCACGAGTCAGAATCAACTTGATGGCAACTAACAACAACAACTGCAGCACAGAGACACAAAGCAAGTCCCAAAGAGAGATTCAGAATTGAACCTGAGATGATACGATTGCAGACTTTGAATGCCAACTTTTTATTATTAACATTTTCAAGCACACACAATGGTAGAAAGAATAGTACAGTGAGGTCCAGGGTAGCCTCATCCACCATCAACATTCTGTCAATCCTGTTTCACCTACACTACTGTAGGTTTTAACCATCCTTTTCTTTGTGCTTTCAAAATGCATCCCAATGGAGACATCCCAATAGAGACAACTTGACTCATGTTTAAAGTAGCCATAATTCTTTGTAGTTTCAAGAGCAAGTCTTTGGTTGACAAAGTAATATGCTCATTAAATCTACAAAGAATGAAATTGTTAACTTGTGCATAAGCAGAAGGGAGGAGGCTCTCCACCAGCAAGCCAAGTAGAAGGCCACAGTCTTTCTTTCAATCTGGCAATGCAGGTTCCCTGGGATCTGTTGAATCAAGCTGTATTCCCTAAAGTACTTGGGTCTTTTATATTAGTTTCACTAGGGTAGTTCTGGTTTTAACTTGTAGCAGGCTTGGTAAATGAGAGGCCACCTGAGAAGCAATTAAACTAAACCAGAAAATCGTTCCCGTTCATTTCATCTTGTCCTTAAATAGTTTACACATCAGTTGAACTGGGAAGAGCTCATGGTGGTTTATGATGATTACTCCAGTAGGGGTCAGTGCCTAATGAGTTGGGTACTTATCTGTGACCCCAACAAGATGACTGTAAATGAACAGATAAGAGGACTAAGGGGACCAGTTTTCCAAGCTGCCCATGGAATCAGGATAGCAGAAGCCGGTGGAGTTAGGTAGGCTGAAAAGTAGGAGCTGACAGAGTTAGACAGATTGAAACACCAGGGTTGTTTACTTAGGAAAATAAAGTCCCCATTCTGAGCTCTTAAGTTACAAATGCCTTTTCCACATTTTCATGGTTAAACTTATGTGTCAACTTGGGTAGGCTGTAGAACCCAGTTATTTCATCAAACACAGCTGTTGCTGTGAAGGTATTTTTGTAGATGTGGTTAACATCTACAATCAGTTGATTTAAGTAAAGGAGATTACCCTCAGTAATGTGGGTGGGCCTCATCCAATCAGTTCAAGGTCTTAAGAGCAAAAATTGAAGTTTCCAGGAAAAGAAGAAATACAGCCTCAAGACTGCAGAATCAAATCCTGCCTGATTTTCCAGCCTCTGGCCTGCCCTACAAATTTTGGATTCAAGCTGCAACATCAGCTCCTGCCAGACAGCTTCCAGCCTGCCAATCTGCTCTATAGATTTCAGACTTGCCACCCCTCATGATCGCTTGAGTCAATCCCTTAAAAAGAAAAAAAAAATACATATATGCCAAAACGAAATTGTTGCCATACATGTATAATATTATATACATATATATTCATTTATATAAGTATATACAATATATGTATATATATGTATACCTACATATAAGGATCCCTGGTGGTGCAGTGGTTAAGTGTTCAGCTGTTAACCGAATGGTCAACAGTTACAATCCACCAGCCACTCCGCAAAAGAAAGATGTGGCAATCTGCTTCCTTAAACATTTATAGCCTTGGAAACCCTATGGGGCAGTTCTACTCTGTCCTATAGAGGCACTATGAGTTGGAATTTGACTCTACAGCAATGGGGTATATACATATTCATTTATATATATGTATGGCAAAACCAAACTGTTGCCATATATATATATATATACACACACACATATATATATACACACACACACATATATATATATATATCTGCTGGACAGTTTCCAGCCTGCCAAACTGCTCTACAGATGCATATATATATATATCCAAAACTAAACTAATTGCCATCAAGTTGATTCTGACTCATGGCAACCCCATGTGTTGCAAAGTACAACTGCGCTCCATAGAATTTTCAAGGCGGTGACCTTTCAGAAACAGATTGCAAGGCCTTATTTCTAAAGCACCACTTGATGGGTACAAATTGCCAATATTTCTGGTAGTAGTCAAGCAATTAATTGTTTGCACCACCCAGGGAATCCTATACACACACACACACACACACACACACACACACACACACACATTGTCATGGATTGAATTGTGTCCCTCCAAAATATCTGTCAACTTGGCTAGGTCGTGATTCCCAGTATTGTATGATTGTCTACCATTTTATCATCTGACGTGATTTCCCTATGTGTTGTAAACTCTATCACTATGATGTAATAAGACAGATTAGCAGCAGTTACTTTGATGAGGTCTACAAGGTTAGATAGAGTCTTAAGCCAATCTCTTTGGAGACATAAAAGAGAGAAGCAAACAGAGAGACAGGGGGACCTCATACCACCAAGAAAGCAGTGCCGGGAGCAGAGTGCATCCTTTGGACCTGAGGTGCCTACACTGAGATGCTCCCAGACCAAGGGAAGACTCATGCATCACAAGGACCTTCTTCCAGAGCCAACAAAGAGAGAAAGCCTTCCCCTGGAGCTGATGCCTTGAATTTGGACTTGTAGCCTACTAGACTGTGAAAGAATAAATTTCTCTTTGTTAAAGCCATCCACTGGTGGTATTTCTGTTATAGCAACACTAGATGACTAAGACACACACACACACACACACACACACTATATATATATATATATATATAAAAAAAATACACACACATATCCTATTGATTTTATTTCTCTGGAGAACCTACTTCCTCTTCATAATATCTAGTAAACTTGTGACTTTCATCAAATGAGTAAGTTCAGGTGGATATCTTCATCTATTACAAAAGATATAATAGTAGAATGGTGGCAAGAAGCATACTTTCATGTACTAGCACAGAAACACACTGGAAATGGCAAAATAAAAAAATCTTAGTAAAAATGTGTTTACAGGATGAACAAGAAAAATCATAGACACATCCTGTGGCATAATCAAAATTCTCAGTAACTGCCAAACTGGAACAAGTAACCTCTCTGTGCCTTTCACTATCTGTATCAGCCAGTTTTTTGTTTTTGTTTTTTTTTTCCCCTGTGATAATGCTGTATCATAAGCAACCAAATCTCAGTGACTGGCAGCAGCAAACATTTATTTCAAGTTCGTGGGTGGAAGTTTGGCTGATCTTTGCTGGCCTCAGCTGGGCTACGTTGGATCCAGGTTTGTTTCATGTATTTTCACTCCAGGGCTCATGTTTAGGGAGCAACAGCTCTTCTCATTGTGGAGGGCAGATGCTTACGACGGCCGGTGGATATTTGCCAATTTCTTAAACCCTCAGCTAGGAACTGGCTTACTGTCACTCCAACCCATATTCCAATTGTCAAGGCAAATTCCACGGCCATCTCCAAAGACAATGAGGTGGAGATGTATATTCTGCTGACTCTAATGGAAGGATCTGTGAGGTCACAGGGCAGAGGACATGGATGTATAAATTCTCTTCTGAGAATGAAAAGTTGGAAACACTCATCCAATCTCCCACAACAACCATGAGAAGAGTCAATTTCTGCCACCCCCAGAAATGTGTGTCAATGTCTCTATATAACTTATAGCCAAATCTGCTGACTTCTGGCAACTTCTGTGAGACAAATAGTGTTTTCAAGCTCTTGGCAGCCTGGTCCCTTAGCTCCATTGCCAATGGCACCACAATCATTTTGTGTACATGCCATCAATGTGGGAGAGAAGGACGCATGGGCTTTTCTTCTTCTCAAGCAAAACTCTAATCATTTTGTCACAGGAAACGGCTAAATCAGGTAGCAAGCACATTAGAGTAAGAAAAACAACTCTAAAAACCCATTGCAATTGAGCCATTTCCGACTCATAGCAACCCTGTAGGACAGAGTAGAACTGCCCCATAGGGTTTCCAAGGCTGAACATCTTTACAGAAGCAGACTGCCACATCTTTCTCCCTTGGAGCAGCTGATGGGTTCGAACTGCTGATCTTTCAGTTAGCAGATGAGTGCTTAACCACTGCACCACCTGGGCTCCTTAAAGCAACTCTAAACCAAAAACAACTAAACCCATTGCTGTTGATGATTCTGACTCATAGCGACCCTATAGGACAGAGTAGAACTGCCCTATAGGGTTTCTAAGGAGAGGCTGCTGGATTTGAACTGCCAAGCTTTTGGTTAGCAGCCGAGGTCTTAACCACTGTGCAACCAGGGCTCCAAAGCAACTCTACTTAGGCTAAAATTAATTAGAGGGAGTGGGGACTTCTCATAAGTAGCTGGGTTAATAGAACCAAGGAACGAGTTGCTGTTGAGTCAACTTCAACTCATGGCAACCTCATGGGTGTCACAGTAGAACTGTGCTTCATAGGGTTTTCAATGGCTGATTTTCAGAAGTAAATTGCTGGGCCTTTCTTCCAAGGTGCTTCTGGTAGACTTGAACCTTGAGTCTTTCAGTTAGCAACTGAGCAGGCTAACCATTTGCACCACCCAGGGATGATTTAACAGGAAGAATATAATTTTAATGGAAAAGGTTGAAATAAAAATGTTGGACTCCTTCAGCAGTTATTTTTCAAGATTAATATTTGTCTATCTCTCCTGGTTTACCTGAGGGAAACTGGAAGGTTGTCTGGGCTTGACACTAGCAGCACAGCCTTTCTATCTCGTGCTGTGTTCTTTGGGGCACTGCCAGGGAGAAGATGCCAAGGAAGACAGACCACGGGACCAGCCAGAGTTACAGTCTTCTACTCACATCCGCCAAAGACAGAGCTCATGACTCAAATGCCCTCAGATGCTCCATCTGTAACATCAACGAGTGGAAATGACTGTGGATCAGGAAAACAACAGTATAAGCTTGACGACGGGTGACCACTGACGTCCGGCCTGGGTGTCAGGAAGACAACAGAGGTGGTGAGAACTGCGGCCACACGGAGGCCACAGGCCCTGGCCAAAAGCAGAGCCTTTTGTAAATTAGCTCCAGCTGACTTTGCTAACCACCACACCTCTGTCAGTCTGTTGTACTGTGGTGGCTTGCATGTTGCTGTGATGCTGGAAGCTATGCCACCAGTATTTCAAATTCCAGCAGGGTGTCCCATGGTAGGCAGGTTTCAGTGGAGCTTCCAGACTAGGACAGACTAGGAAGAAAGGCCTGGTGATCTACTTCTGAAAATTAGCCAGTGAAAACCCCTATGGATCACAGCAGAATACTGCCCAATATGGTGCTGGAAGATGGTCCCCCTGGTTTGGAAGGCACTCAAAATACACAGTGGCAGCAGCAACGGACTCAAGTGAACCAACAGTTGTGAAGATGGTGCAGGACTGGGCGATGTTTTGTTCTGTTATGCATAAGGTTGTCATAAGTTGGAGCCAACTCGATGGCAACTAACAAGCACAACTTCGCCAAGGGCAAATATGGGGCCTGTGTTGTCAGATATTATACTTTTTCAGGCATAGCCAGGAATCTGTACAAAATCTCCCAATTTTTTAAGGTTGAGAATGACAACAAATCCCATTACCGCACAACAAAAAACAAAAATAAACAAAGGAAGTAAATAAGAAAGAAAGGAAAGAAGGCAGGAAGGCAGAAAGAAGGGAAGTATAAAGTTTGCAGGCCCACCCTGTGGGTAACTCAAGCAAGAGCCATCTATAAGCCAAGGACGACAATGGCCAGTCTTCAGTCCGGGCCTGTGAGGTAATGCAATCATCCTGTGGGGAGTTGGAAGCAGCAGGATGCTGAGCAGGGGGAGCTACAGTTAGTCCAGACTTCTCCTGAGTCAGACCATCATGCCATACCTTCATTACTTTGTAAGAAGTGACATGAATCCCATAAAGAGCAAACCCATAGTCAAATATAAATCCATAAATGCATTTTAAAGCAAAGCATACATGACTGAGTAATTATTCACTTCTTTGAATTACTCATCCTATCTCTCCCAGGAGTGAGGATATAAATATTTAATTTAGGATCCATTAGCTCAATTAACATGAGTCATTGGTGGTTCAGTGGTAGAATTCTCGCCTTCCATGCTGGAAACCTGGGTTTGATTCCCAGCCAATGTACCTCATGCACAGCCACCCACTGGTCTGTCATTGGAGGCTTGTGCATTGCTATGATGCTGAACAGGTTTCAGTGGAGCTTCCAGACTGAGATGGACTGGCCATCTACTTTGAAAAAGCAACCAATGAAAACCCTGTGGATCACAAAGGTCCAATCCGGAACTGATCATTGGGATGGCACAGGACCGGGCAGCTTTTCCTTCCATCGTGAATGAGGTTGCAATGAGTCGGGGACCGACTTAACAGCAGCTAACAACAGCAAGCAGTTCAATTTAAAAAAAAAAAAAAATAAGCCTGAGTTTATGGAGTGTCTACTGTGGTTCAAGGAGTCCCTGGGTGGTGCAAATGGTTAACACTCTCAGCTGCTGAAGTTGGAGATTTGAGTCCACCCAGAGGTGCTTCAGAACAAAAGCCTGGTGATCTACTTCTGAAAAATCAGCCATTGAAAACCCTGTGGAGCACAGTTCTACTCTGACACACATGGGGTCGCCAGGAGTTGCTGAAGGCAACTGGATTTAAAAAGACAATGAGCTGTTCCATTTTGTGTTAGCCTCCCTTCTCAGGGTCTAAATTGCCTTCTTAAGGAGTGAAAATGAGACAGGCAGGGGCTGGCTCCTGACAGCAATCAGCCATTTTCTCTGAGGAAACCGCCTAATCTATTTTAGTCCTCAGTTTCCCCATTTACAACAATAACATTTAATTGTCTGAAAGGTACTTGGAGCTTCTTGGCAGCAGGGCACTCACTCCATAAAAGCCAACGATTCTTCTTCTCCTGTGGGGTCCTTGTTCCTGGCATGCAGACAGCCCGTGCCATCCGAGTGGGAGATGAATGCAGCCCGAGAGAGCAGTAAAGGAGAAGGATGCAGGGAGCGAAGGGCACTTACAGGAGGCGCAGGCGCACGGATGGCAGTTTGCTGCTGGCAGCTTAATTGCGAGCCCCTCCTGCTCTGAGTGAAAGCTGGCAGCCAGCTTTGTCTAATAGGAAGACAGGCCCCCAAACAGCTAGAGGAGACAAGGCACAGGGCTAAGAAGGGCTTGGCTGGGGCAAGGTTCAGCTGAGAAGACAGGAGACAGGATGCCATCTGCTGCAGGCTTCCCACTACCTGGCTGGGAAGGGCCCCCCCACAGCAGCGGCCTGTTCTGGAGCTGGGATCATGAGAAGCAGCTGTGCTACACCTTCCGCTGGTGTCCGGTCAGCTCCTTTCCTAGGCCCTAAGAGTTCTGTGACCTGCCAGGGAGGTGATGCCTTAGGGGGTGTTGGTGGGAGGGAGGCACTGCGGAGCTGCTAATGGCGGCTAGATAACGGGAAGTTCTGCCTCCAAAAGGATCCAGATTAGAAAAAAAAAAAAACAGTTGTGTTGAGTTGGTTTGGACACATGGAGACCCATGTATGTCACAGTAGAACTGTTTCCACAGAATTGTGCTAGTCAATGGCTGATTTGTCAGAAGTAGGTTGCCAGGCCTTTCTTTCAAGGCCCCTCTGGGTAGACTCAAACCTCCAGACTTTTGGTTAGCAGCTGGGCATGTTAACTGTTTGTACCACCCAGGGACTCCAGTATCCAGGTTACTGTGGAGGAAGTGAACGAGAGTAAAGAGCTGTCATGTAAGGCTGGCGTCCCTACGCAGGCACATGGGCACACACATCCTTGCTCACGCGCCCACCCAAGCATGAACACATGTACATGCGTGGACCTTGAACACATACGTGTGCAGAGCTATGAAAACTACTTACTCAAGAAAGACAGAGGTAAGTACTAGATGTTTCTTTATTTCCGAGGTAAAGTATTATTCAGCCTAAGAATGTTAGATACAAAAAAGGTATTTGGGATTGAAATTAAACAGACACTTCTAAGCCAATGCCCCACACCAATGTACTTTACATATCACTGGAAGTCAATATTTATTATATGAATGGGTGGGGGATCCTTGGTGGCACAGTGGTTAAGACTTTGGCTGCTAACCCTAAGGTCAGCAGTTCGAATCCACCAGCTGCTCCTTGGAAACCCTTGGAGCAGTTATACCCTGTCCTATAGGGTTGCTATGAGTCAGAATAGGCTCAACAGCAACAGGTTTGGGGTTGTTTTGGTGGATGGGGGATCAGATCCCTGGGCGATGCAAATGATTTGTGTTTGAATACTAACCTAAAGGTTGATGGTTTGAACCCACCCAGCAGGGCCACAGAAGAAAGTCCTGGCAATCTGCTTCCATAAAGGTTGCAGCCAAGAAAACCCTCTGGAGCAGTTCTACTCTGTAACACATGGAGTCACCATAAGTTGGAATATACAACAGTGGATTTGCCTTTATTTTTTTAGATGTATGTACGTGGGGAGGGAGAGAAGCAGAAAAGGAAGGAGCGAGGAAGGGAGGGAGGAAGTCTGGCTTATTTTAAAGCAGGAAAGACTCTGGATGGCCGGGGGGCAGGGGCGGTTGTGATGGTCAATTGCTCTTTCTGCATCTTGACTAACTGAAGAGATGGCAAATCCCCTTCTGCAGAGGGTGACTCTAGCTCCAGAATGGCTCAGAGCCAGTGCTGTCTCCATGTCCTGCTCCCTGCCTGTGGAGGAGGCGGGGCAGAGGAGGGCAGCAGAGTTAGAATCTTTCCTCTCAGCGTTTGCTCGTCCAGGACAAAGTGGCCAGGTAACAAGCTCCCTGGTGCTAGAATCAAAGCGGGTTCACGGAGGAAGAAAGGCTGGGGCCTGGGAGGGAAGGACCCGGAGAAGGACCCTGCATGGCTGGAGTCAAACTTTGGGACCAGAGCGTAGCCTCTGTACAGACTGGGAGTGGAAGTGAATGAGTTCCAGACTGTCTTTACTATTCCAGACTGTTCCATTACTATTCTTTGTTTCTCCTTTGCTCTTCCTTACTATTTGGTCAAGTTTTTTATTGTTTTGTTTTTGTTTTTAAATATTGCAGCCTCTCTCAGCTGTGCTAAGAGAAATAAGAGAATGGCACTGTGTCCACGCAAACACACCAACACATACATATACCAATAGGTTAAAGGGGACACACCTCCCTCCTGGAATAAGGCATGGCAGCAGCAGTCGTGGTCCAAACAGGACCCCTCAGCACCAAGAAAGATGAACCTCAGGGCAGAGCTGTTTGGTGAGGTTTGCTTCCTTTCCTTGAGATTTTCCTTCCAGTGCTAATGCCTTGAAGATTCTGGCTTCCTTGCAAATAAGGGATGCAGAGCTCGAATAAGGAGCACCAGAAAATAAGGAGGTGTTTTCAAGGAGTTGCAAGCAAACACAAGGCTACATAAAGAAATCAATCCCAAAGAGTAAGCTCCATTTCTAACCCAGCCCACCAACACTCACTGCAAAGACACGGGCGCAAGCCAGAGGCATGCTTGTTCCAGCGGGGTTGGGGGCTCTGCAGCATGGGCCCCATGCAGAGCATTACTTGGGACTAACAAGCAAGGGAAAAGTGGAGAATCATTTTCCAGTGCCGAGAAGCCAATTTTCTGCCAACATTTTCCTGGTCCCCGAGGGGCACCTGTTTCCACAGCAACCACAACTTGGAGAGAAGTCAGCCTTCAGCTTAACCATCCCAGGAAGGTATTTCATCTGGGCCATCAATTGTGGATGAGCAGAAAGAGTACAGAATATGAGTCACAAATGTCACCAGGAAGTAGGGAGCCGGAAAAAATTGGTGCTGTGGGTCTCATGGCGAGGCAGCCCTCAGCTACTTCCCATCCCAACCCCGAATCCCGCCTGGTGACTGTACCGGGGCTGCTTGCTGAGCTCCTGCCAGCCTGCATCCCCTTCCTGAGCCTAGACCCTCATCCTGGTAACATCCTCCTGATGATGATGATGATGGTGATAGAAATTGGAACAACTGACATTAATTGCCAAGTGCTTCCCATTTATTTTCTTACTTAACCTCACAAAAACTCTCTAAAGTGGATGTATTCTTGACCCACTTTATTGAGGTGTAAATACTAGCTCAGAGAGGTTAAATAACCTGCCCAGAGGCACACAGCTGGGCACACAGAATGGATGTGCTACTGGAATCCAGCTCTGATTAACACCTAAGTCATTTCTCTCCACAGCAGGATTGAAAAACAAAAACAAAAAAACAGTTTTTGTCGAGTCGATTCTGACCCATGGAGACCCTGTATGTGTCAGGGTAGAACTGTATTTCATAGGGTGTTTGATGGTTGATTTTTCTAAAGTAGATCACCAGGCCTTTCTTCTGAGGTGCCTCTGGGTGGACTGAAACCTCCAATCTATTGGTTACTATTTGCACCACCCAGGGACTCCCCAGCAAGATAGCATATGCTCAAGCGAGCTCAGATTCTAGAGCTCACTGCCTCAATTCCATCCTGGCTCTGCCCTCACCAGCTGTGGGGCCTTGGGCAAGTCACTTAATCCTGCTGCGCTTAAATGTCATCATCTGTAAAATAAGAATAACAGTAGTAGCTACCTCCTGGGATCTTGGTGAGAACTAAAGGAGCTAACATATGCAAAGCAGTGCTTTTCAAACTCTAATGTGCATATGAACACCCTGGGATTCTGTTGAAATGCTACTTCTATGGAATCCAGATTTTCTGGAGCCATTAAGGCTGGATGAACCCATGAAACTATTGCCCTGAGATAATCTTTAAACCTTAAACCAAAACTATCCCCTGAAGTCTTCTTTAAACCAAACAACAGTTTAGCTTAACTAGTAAAGAATGTCTGCCTTGAACATCATGTTCTTTTGAAGAACGATCTGTATGGGATCAAATTGACAACAGCAACTTGAAAGGTTAGATAGGAAGCTTAGGGGGTAATGAGTTTATGTTAATGGGAGGAGACAATTTGGAAAAGAACGGCAAGAATGATTGTGTGACTTGAAGAATGTAATCAATGTCACTGAATTGTTCCTGAAGAAATTGTCAAACTGGTTGTGTTTTCCTGTGTATATTCTCAACAGTAAAAAAATAAAAATGCAGCTTCCGTTTTGGTAGGACTAGAATGAGGCTCTAGAGCTTGCATTTCTGACCAGCTCCCAGGCACTGCTGATGCTGCAGGTCTGAGGACCACACTCTAATTAACAAGGACGTAAAGCAGTTGGAACGGTACATAGTAAGCAACAAAGAACTCTTTGCTGTTGTCGTTACTATTACTATAGTGAGCCTCCAGTTGTACTCTTGTTGGGCCCTGTGAATGTTAGCGGAGGAACTGACACCCGTTTCCATGCTTACTAGCAATATTTGAATGTGCCTTCTCACCAACATTATTAATTATGATTATTCTTTGCTTCTTTGGTGTGTGAAAACCAGTATCTCGTGCTTGTTTTAATCTGTACCTTTTAATGTATGGCTGTTTATATTTTTATCTTGTTAGTGGCATATGTTCTTTATCTCCTGGGGCCTCAGAGTTGTTCTTATCCATTCATAAGGGCTATTTCTATATTAAGGATACTAACCTTTGTAGGGACACCATCTAACCCAGGGCTAGGCAGGTGATATCTGTCCTGGCATGTGTCTAGCAGGACAGAAGATGGGCCAGTGAGTGAAGAGCAAGTACAATCCGAGAGAGCTTTAGGGGCCCCATTTGATCAAAGTGATCAAGTGGGTCACTAAACCAAGGAGGATCCAAGACAGCAGCCAAAGTTAGGAAGATGAGAGCAAGGAAGGAAATTCTGGGAACGGTCTCAGAGTGTGGGCCATCACCTATGTCTTGGCTCCAGGAATTGCAAGTTCTAGAGGCAAGGACTAGATTCACAAAGGGGCCCATGATTGGACAAATATTAGGTATTCAATTTAAGAGCATGCAGAATTGAATGCTTGAAATAATTGTAGTCTGTGTTGTTGTTAGGTGCCATGGACTCAGTTCTGATTCATAGCAACCCTATCGTGCAGAGTAGAACTGTCCCATAGGGTTTTCTAGGCTGTGATCTTTACAGGAGCAGATCACCAGGTCTTTCTCCTGTGGCACTATGGTTGGCACCTTTCAGTAAGCATCCAAGCACTTAACCCTTGTGCCACCAGGGCTCCTTCAAACTGTAGTCCAGCGGGATGGAATGCAAGTGCTCTGTCCAAAAGCAGACTCAACCCTTCCTTGAGTTGCCTTTAGCCAACAAGGAGCTGATCCTGTGAAACCTCAAGTACCTCCGTGACTACCTCGGGGGCCTGCATTCTGTTTACTCCTTCAAACACCCAGCAGAGTCCCTTTATTCCTTTCTGATAGTTCACCAGTAAATGCCTTAATTACACATTGAAAGGAATAAAATAAAATCATCCAGTGGAATGGTTTTAATTAGAATTTAGTGAGTCTGGCAGGCAATTAGTGCATCTAAGAATGGGGACTATATACACATATGTGTTCTGGTTGAGCTTCACTGATGGAAATGAAAATTCAACTCAGATTCCTCAAGTTAAACAAAGGCCATCATAATGGTAATAATGATAATGTAGCCTGAGCCAACACATGAGTTGTAAAAGCTATCACCTACTTCACGGCCTCCCAATTTCATGGCAGTGCCATCAGCCTTGGTTTTAGGACATGCTATAAAATCTTAAGATTATCAAGGGGAAATTAATTGTAAATTAAGTTGTAGGGAGAAGAGGGGACAGTGAAGGAAGAGAAAGGGAGCTGTCATATTTGATCACCTGCTGTTTGCCAAGTACTGCACAAGTGGTTTCTGTACCTCCTCGCACCTCCTTGCACAGCCTGTGGAGAGCATTAGCACAGGTGTGATAAAGAGGTTGAGGGTCAGAGAGATGACGTCACTTCCCAAGCATGGAAGGCCAATAAGGACAGAACCCTGGTTAGTTAGAATCCAACGTTCTTGCTCCTTCTGAGAGATTTGGAATCACCATCTCTTAAACATTGCTGTTTTTAGTTGCTGCTGAGTGATTCTGACTCATGGCAGCCCCATGTGTGCAGAGGACAACTGCTCCATAGAATTTTCAAGGCTGTGGCCTTTTGGAAGCAAATCACCAGGCCTGTCTTCCGAGGCACCTCTGGGAGGGCTCGGACTGCCAACATTTCTGTTAGTGGTTGAGCATGTAATCGTTTTCTCCACCCAGGGACTCCTCTCTTAAACATAAGGGTTTTATTTCAACTCCAAAAATAGAAAACAGAATTCCTCTTGGAGCAGCTTGATATCTATATCTTAGGTGTGATCTCGGTCTCCAACTGGGAGGGAAGAGCTAGAGGAGCTAAGAGCAAGGCCATGCAGGTGTCAAATGCTGGTTGTCAACCTGGGTTGCACATCGGAATCACTGGGGAGATGTGAAAGATAAGGGTGCCTGGCTCCCACCCGTGGAGGTTCTGATGGAATTAGTTTGGGGCATGGCCTAGATACAGGCAATTTTAAAGCCCCCAGTTGATTCTAACGTGCAGGCAAGGCTGAGGGCGCTGAGCTCCATGTGTGGTATGCACTGAGACGAGGTTATGGGAGTTTCATTTCAGAGTGAAGATGTCACTCACCTGAACTTTGCAATCCTGTGTCCCTGATGTTCCCCACCACTCTATTCCAGCACCTGGAGGTGGCCTGACAGATTACCATGTCGCAGAGTAAAAGACCCCAGGTGGGGAGCCTGGCTCAGTCCCTTACCGGCATTGTGACTTTGGCAGGCCAGTTAACCTGAGTCTTAGACACCTGTGAAAAGAGAATAAGGGGAAATGCATGGCCTAGTTAAGAGTGAAGATAAAAATTGCATTTATATAATGATTGTTGTTGTTGTTTGGAGCCCTGGTGGTGCAGTGGTTAAGAGCTCAGGCTGCTAACCAAAGGTCAGCAGTTCAAATCCACCAGCTGCTACTTTGAAACCCTATGGGGCAGCTGTACTCTGTCCTACAGGGTTGCTATAAGTCAGAATCGACTCAGTGTTGACGGGTTTGGTATTTTGTTGTTGTTGTTCTTGTTGTTGTTAGTTGTCATTGAGTTGGCTCCAACTCGTGGTGACCCCATGTACAACAGAATGAAACATTGCCCAGTCCTGTGCCATTGTCACAATCATTGGTATGCTCGAGTCCATTCTTGCAGCCACTGTTTGAGTGCTTTCCAACCTAGGGGGCTCATCTTCCAACGCTATCTCAGACAATATTCTGTTGTCATCCATAGGGTCTTCATTGGCCAGTTTGCAAAATAAATCGCCATGTCTTTCTTCCTGGTAGGTCTTATAGTCTGGAAGCTCTGCTGATACCTGTCCACCATGGATGATCCTTCCGGTATTTGAAATATCTGTGGGATAGCTTCCAGCATCACAGTAATATGCAAGCCACCACAGTATGACAAACCAACAGATGGGTGGTAGATAGAAAGCCTAGCTAATGATATTTGCCAATAATTTGTAGGTAATGTTTAAACAGTGTGACTCTGAAGGCAGAGACCATAACTAGCTGGGTCTCTCTACCTGCAGCGCCTGGAATATAGTATAGGTGCAGACGGTAGATTAGTTGAAACTCCTTCCCCTGAATTTTCCTGTACCAGAGCCTCTGCATGAATGGGATTTAGGGTTCATTAACACCTTGGCTCAGTGTTTCCTTGTTAATAGATCTTCCAGAAAACTAAAGCAAATGGGTTTGGGACACACTACATGCTAGAGAATCCCTGTTGGCCGGTCACAAGGCTTATTAGCATATGAAATCCTTTAAGACATTTCCACAGTGATAAAATCAGTTTAACATTATGTATACCAGCATATTCCAAAGTATATTTAATAGACCCTGGTGGCACAATGGTTAAGTGCTTGGCTTCTAAGGAAAAAAAGACCTGGTGATCTGCTCCCGTTAAGATTCAAACATGCCAACAACTGTGAACATGGCCCAGGACCAGGCAGTGTATCATTTTGTTGTACATGGGATCACCATGAGACAGAGCTGACTTGATGGCAACTAACAGCAACAGCAACATATGTAATAGAACTCTGTTTAGTATCTAATGGAGACAGTGGTGTAAGTCTGGGGAATGTCATCCTAGTTTAAATATTGCGGTAAAAAGAAGCTCACAGGAAAGAGGCCAGGAGGACAGGTTTCAGCAGAGCTTCCAGACTAAGACAGACTAGGAAAAAGGCCTGAAGATCTACTTCTGAAAATCAGCCAACGAAACTCTTATGGATTACAACAGATCATTGTCTTGCTTGCTTTGGAGATACCATCAGGAGGGATCAATTGCTGGAGGAGGACGTCATGTTAGGTAGAGGGCCAGCAAGGGTGAGGGAGACCCTTGGTGAGATGGATTGGTACAAGAGCTGCAATGATGGACCTGAACATTCTGGTGATCATGAGGATGACAAAGGACAGGGCAACGTTTCATTCTGCTGAACATCAGATTGCTATGACTTAGAGATGACTTGATGGTGGCTACCTACCTGCCTACCTACTTCCTACCTACCTATCTATCTATCTATCTACCTATCTGTCTGTCTGTCTATCTGTTTATGAGCTAGGCGTTATTTTAGGAACTTTGGAAGCCATTGGTGCCTTTCATCAAATATGTCCCATCTCTGCCTTCTAGGCACAAGTAGGATTTCACATCGTGGCTCCCTTGGTCCTGGGTGGGGCCATGTGACTACCATGCAGTGAGTCATGAGTGGAAGTGTCACTTTCAGGCGAGAGTGCTTTATTGCTGCTGTGGGCTCTCCAGGACCATCTTTTTACCCAGCACAGCAAGGGGTGACATTTGAGATGGAGGCTATTCCGCCAGCCTGGGCTCCTACACATCACAATAAGCAGAGCCAACCTGCGACCTGCAGTGGACAAATTTGAGCAATTGTTTAAGCTGCTAAGATTTTGAATTTGTTCCTAACCACAGCATAACCTAGCTTGACCTGTCTGATTCAACAATCAAACAAGACAACACATACCAAAGCTCTATCACAGTTCATAGCACATAGTGCGTGCTTGGTAAATTTCATTGTTTCCTTTCTAAAATGATGGGGGGAAGGGGAGCATTCTCTCCCCATGACTCGCACCACACATTCCATCACAGTTCAGTCCAACCTAGCGATCAGGTGGTTGTTGTTGTAGTTAGCTGTTGTGGAGTCAGCCCTGACTCCTGGCCACCTTGTGCACAATGGAACAAAATGCTGCCCGGTCCTCTACCATCTCCACGATCAGCTGTGACTCGGATCTTTGTGATCCATAGGGTTTTCACTGGCTGATTTTTGGAAGTAGATCACCAGACCTTTCTTCTTAGTCTGTCTTAGTCTGGGAGCTCTGCTGAAACTTGCTCAGCATCATAGCAACACTCAAGCCTCCACTAACAAATGGGTGGTGGCTTGTGCATTGCAGGGAATTGAACCAGGGCTTCCCACGTGGAAAGCGAGAACGCTATCATTGGACCAATGAGGAAAATAAATTACAAATCAGAAAGTATATGGATAGAATTAGAACCAAATTCTTTGGGATAATTTTCGTTTTGGAAGTTTATTCTTTGGGGTTTTCTTTTATTGAGTGCACAATAAACTAGCTGTCATTGAGTCAATTCCGACTCCTGGCGACCCCCTGTTTGTCAGAGTAGAACTCTGACAGAGGGTTTTCAGTAGCTGATTTCTCAGAAGTAGATTGCCAAGTCTTTCTTCAAAGGTACCTCGAACATCCAACCTTACTGTTAGCAGCCCTGTTGTACCACTCAGAGACTCTGAGGACACAACAGGCTCCCAGAAAATATTTGACAGGCGGAGCTGCATTTCACACCTGGGGGCGTCTGCTCAAGGCAGTTGTTCCTCAGGATAAGGACAGGCCCAAAAGGCCCCAAGTTACAGAGAAGGCTTTCACTCCTTCTGGGGCCCCCAAGCCCCACCCTTCCTGCTTAAATGGTTCTAGATTTAGTGTGTCTTCCCCTTTGCCATAACAGAGTTGCATCTTTACCTCTGACGTGGGAGGACAGCCCAGCCCTTATTTACATGAGCTGATAAACACAAACGGGAAATGCTTCTCACTAACATGCAGTCAAGATTCCTGGAACAAGGCGGCTCAGCTGTGGCGGGGTCAGCCATGCCGCAGCTCGTGTTTTTTCAGACCTGTGTTCTTTTCCCCTTGGGGTGAACGCAAACCTGGGTTATCTTAGCATAAACTACAGACTGCTTTCTCAGGAGCCGAGGGAGGGAACTCTCAGGCCTGGCTTCCAGCCTTGGCAGCAACTTCTCCCGCCGGTGGGCCCTTCGACACCAGGGCTTCCAACTGGTTCATTCGGATTCGAACCCCAGCTGAGAATTTGCATTTCCACCCCAGGTATATTCAGTCAGAATCTACATTTTAACATGATCCCCAGGTGATTCTTACCTATAATAAATTCTGAGAACCACTGTTCTACTAGTGGTTCTCAGAAATGGTCCCTAACCAGCAGCATTAGCATTTCTGAGAACTTCTTAGAAATGTAAATTCTCAGCAGGGGTGAGAACCAGAATGAACCGGTTGGAAGCCCTGTTGGAAACCCAGCTGCAGACTCCAGCCGTCCACAGCTGCTTTCCTGGGATTACAGAAAACCAGGATGCAGGGGGACTCCTGGATCGCTGAGTCAGGTCTTGCTCTCAAGCCCTGTGGTTGACCGCTGTCGAGTCAATTCCGACTCAGAGCAGCCCTGTGCGCCACAGTGGAATCGCCCCACAGGGTTTCCTAGGCTGTAATCTTTACAGAAGCAGATCCCAGGGCCTTTCTCCCACTGAGAGGCTGGGTAGGTTCCAACTAACAACTTTCTGGAAGCAGTTGATTGCTTAACCATTGCATCACCAGGGCCCCTTTCAAGCCCCTAGTATGTGGGTTTTGCAGAGTCCCAGGCTCATTATCTGCCTTGGGTTGCAGTTCCAGATGTGCCGTGCCTAACCTTAATTCACCCAGGGTTGCCTTCTTCATGCCTCGTCTTGGATTCACTGATGCCCCCAGCACGCCATGATGGTGATTCTGGGCTTTTCCTGAGAACTCCACTTCCTCCCTGGGTCAGCTTTACCCAGGAGGGGCAGCTCCAGGCCTGCAGCCCACCCCTCTGCTGTATTGGACTAAGCTAAGGCTGGTCAAGACAGGCAAAGCAAATAATAAAATACGGTGTACAGATATGGGAAAAATCACAGAGATGGTCCTCAAAGAACTAAATTTTAGGAATTTTAGTGTCTCGGAGGACTCTGTAGTCCAAATCCTATGCACTGAGATGATGAACTTCTATTTCTTCTTCCGTGAAATGGACCAACGGAAATCCTATGGATCACAGTAGTGGGATCCACGAACAATCACAGGGATGGCTCAGAACAAGGCAGCATTCCCTTCCACTGTGCACGGGGTCACCACCAGCCAGGCTGACTCAAGGACAGCTAGCAAGAAAAACCACAAAGCTTGTTGCAAGGATCAAAGAAAAAGGTGTGCAGTGCACTTAGGCCGGAACCTGGTTGTCTTAGTCACCTGGTGCTGCCATAACAGAAATACCACAGGCGGGTGGTGTTCAAGAACAGACATTTATTTTCTCCCAGTTCAGGAGGCTATATGTCCGAATTCAGCGTGTAGCTTTAGGGGAAGATCCTTCTCTACTTCAGCTTCTGTTGTTGGGTGGCGTCCAGTCGATTCCGATTCATAGTGGCCCCATGTGACAGAGGCATAGTGGACCCATGTGACAGAGTAGAACTGCCCCTTAGGGTTTTCTTGGCTGTAATCTTTACAGAAGCAGATCACCAGGTCTTTCTCCCACGGAGTCACTGGGTGGGTTTGAACCGCCAACCTTTCAATTAGCAGCCTAGAGCTTAACTGTTGTGCCACCAGGGATCCTTCTAATATGGGCAACCCTTGGAGTCCCGGGCTTGTAGGCTTGTCTGCCTCCAGTGTCTTCGCATAGTGCCTGTCTTCCCACAGCTGGGTCGGGTATGGGAGGAGACACTGATCTCTGTGTCTGTGTCTTTGCTGCTCCTTCTGTTATTCAGCAGTGATAGGATTTAGGACACACCCTACACTGTTAGGACCTCATTAACATAACAAAGAAAACACTATTTCCAAGTAGGATTATACCCACATGTATTGGGGTTAGGATTCCAACACATGTTTTGGGGGACAATATTCAATCCATAGCACATATGCCAATTTTATCTGATACTATTGTTGCTATTGTTACTGTTATTGCAAACCCCACAATCAGGGCATGAGCTTTGCCTTGTATCTCCCACAGAGCCCAGGACCTTCTGGGTACACTCCATGGGAACACAGGAGAGACGCCCTTGACTGGTCTCTGCTCAGGCTGTCCTTGGTTCACAGCCAGACAACAAGGCAGGTGGCAGAGCCTGCAGAGGTAAACCTAGCGTCTCCTCTTCGGCCTGACTCAGCTACCCTGCCTTTTCTGGACACTATTAGCTTCTGGAGCCTTGGTGTTGCAGTGGTTAACAGCTACGGCTGCTAACCAAAAAGGTCAGCAGTTTGAACCCACCAGCTGCTCCTTGGAAACCCTATGGGGCAGTTCTACTCTATCATCTAGGGTTGCTATGATCGGAATCAACTCGACGGCAATGGGTTTTTATTTAGCTTCTGCTACTAACTGAAAGGTTGGCAGTTCAAACCCACCCAGTATTCTGCAGAAGAAAGGCCTGGCAATCTGCTTCCATAAAGATTACAGCCAAGAAAACTCTATGCAGCAATTTTACTTTGTAACACATGGGTTCACTGTGAGTCAAAACCAACTCGATAGCAATAGTTTTTTTGGTATTTAGCTGCAGGGCACCATGAGAGCCTAAAATGAAATCATTTACACAGGAGAATGGATTCCCAAGGCAGGTAATTTTGTAGATTTTCCAGTGAGGCCAAAGGTCCTGGCAGCCAGGTGTATGTCTGCCTTCTGGTGTGATTATCTCTGGGCTTAGCCAGATGAAGATTCGAAGTGCAGAAACTTTGCCCGGTGCTTATAGAAACCTATCAACTGTGTGGCAATCATTGTCTGAGTTAGCTAATGGCAGGGTACGAGGACCTCCTGCTGAGATTCCATTACCTTGTGATTTTCATCTCGTTCACTGTTGGCAATAAAGCCCCTCTGTCTTAAAATTCCCCAGCGTTCACATCTCATCTTCTCAAGTATGTAAGATGCTTTCTGCTGGGGATTCATTGAGATAAGTTACTGAAGTCGAGCAGGGAGGGAGGCCTCCAGCACTCGGCTAGTCATCTCAAAATTTATGTCCCTGCTTTCTTCTGAAGGTCTAATGTAATCGCAAACAAGGTGCTCTCTGTATGTTTAAAAATGCATTTGCTTCCTGTACGGTGGAGGTGGGGGGGTGAAGAGCCCCATGCTTGGGGCTCATTAGCAATAGGAAGCTTGGAACAGCTGACTCATTTTTGATGTAATTTCTATGTGATTGAGAAACTACCGTCATCCCAAGCTATTCAGCTGGGAGGGGAAACCACGTCTAGATATACTCATTAATCTGGCCCGGAGTGAGCCCTGTAATCTACGAAACCGAAACCAAACCAGTTGCCATTTGTGGACTCTGACTTATGGCGACCCCATGTGTGTCAGAGGAGAACTGTGCTCCACAAGGTTTTCAATGGCTGATTTTTCAGAAGTAGATTGCCAAGCCTTTCTTCCGAGGCACCTCTTGGTGGACTTGAACCTCCAACCTTTCAGGTAGCCAGCCAGCACATCAACCATTTGCACCACCCACTCCTCTGGTTCTTTGGCCTCTGAGATTTGACCCTTGTCTCCTCTCCATGCACACAGGCCACACACTACTTCTGAGTCTTAACATGACGATCTCATGGGCATCCCTGCCCCTGTTAGCCCTCTGGTTTCATCCAGCTCACTGCCACCTTCTGATCTTCCCCGATCAGTGGTATCCTCAAAGCTGCCCTCCTCAGGAGGCCCTTCTCTGCTTCCAGTTGCCAATGAGAGAAACAAATTCAAAGGTCTCAGGGCTGGACTTAGGGCCCAACCATGCCTGCCTCCAGTTGATAGCCAGCAGCATAGATTGAGGGAGCTGCCTTTGAGGGTCCCAGAGATGGTCTGAGAAGGGAATGGAGCGAGAATCACAGGGCCCTGGGCTCATGGCCCTCAGTCTACTGCTGTCCTCAGCCCAGGCAGCTTCCCAACTCGGTTTGTGTGCAGCATAATTTAAGGCCACCACCGGTCAATCAGTGTGCCATACTGTGGTGGCTTGTGTGTTGCTGAGATGCAGAAAGCTACATCACCAGTTTTTCAAATACCAGCAAGGTCACCCACGGTGGGCAGGTTTCAGAGGAGCTTCCAGAATAATACAGACTAGGAAGAAAGGCCAGGTGATCTACTTCAGAAAATCAGCCAGTGAAAACCCTATGAATCACAATGGCTTGCTCTGTTGTTGCATTGGGTCACCATGAATTGGGGGTCAACTTGATGGCAGCTAATTACAGCAACCGTTACAACAGCAACAGTAACTGGACGGAGGGAGATGGTGCAGTCTCTGTCTCCCACATGCTTTTCCAAACAGGTCTTCTACCCATATTCTAGGTGCTAGATAGAGCACTGTCTTCCCCTGAGGATTAATGGGCAAAAAGCCCTGAGATGTATTGCTCAGATTCCTTTCTTTCTCACTAGGCAGGGGATGAGCAGCCGTGGGCCTGGGGGCCTCAGTGGCGGGCTGATGTGCTGCAGGGAGCAGCATCCAGGGGACTCAGTCTCTCTGGGGTACCTCAGTGGAGGGCCCTGGCGGGCTGCTGATATTGCTGCTTTCAGATTGGGCATGAGCTGTGGGTACAGAGGAGAAAGCTGGGCTGAGACAGTGATAGGAGGAAGCCTGCTGTATAGCCAAGGTCAATGTCATCACCAAACACATCTGCTCCCTGCTGCCCTTGGCCATGAAATAACCCAGTGTTCTAGAAATTCTGACTTCAGTTCAGTTCTATCCACCTAACAAGTACTCAGCATCTACTGAACAGGAGGCTAGGCGTGGCAGGGACGTGTATAGATGAAGAAGATGGTATAACAGCAAGTCTGGGGCTATCATTCTCTGGACTGGGTATTCAGTCTTGGTGGGAAATCATTGAGCTATGCAGAGCTGCACTGCAAGCTGTTATGGATTGAATTGTGTCTCCCAACATATATGGAGGAATCCTAACCTCTATCCTTGTGGACGTAAGCCCATTTGGGAATAGGTTTTCTTTTTTATGTTCACAGAGCCATATCAGTGCAGGGTGTGTCTTAACCTAATGACTTCTGAGATATAAAAAGAGCAGATAAGGCACAGAGAAGCAGGCACCAATGGAGGGGAAGACAGGTGCCACGTGGAGATAGCCAAGGATTTGAGGCACTCCAGGTCTACAGATACTGAAAGAGACCTCCCCTCCGAGCCAACAGAGAGAGAGGAACTTTCCCCTGGAGCTGGTGACTGAATTCAAACTTCTAGCCTCCTGGTTGGTGCCCCAGATTGTTAAGTGCTTTTTGGAGCCCTGGTGGTGCAGTCGTTAAGAGCTACCTATGGCTGCTGACCAAAAGGTCGGCACTTTGAATCCACCAGCCACTCCTTGGAAACCCTCTGGGGCAGTTCTACTCTGTCCTATAGGGTCACTATGAGTTGGAATTGACTTGAGGGCAATGGTTTTTTTTTTTTTTTTTGGTACTGCTAACCAAAATGTTGGTGGTTCAAACTCACCCAGAGGTGCCTCTGAAGTAAGGCCTGCCCATCTGCTTCTGAAAGGTCACAGCCTTCAAAACTCTAGGAGCAGTTCTATGCTGCACAATGGGGTCACCATGAACCGAAATCGACTCGACAGCAACTAACAACACAAGCTTCCTGAACGGTGAGAAAATTAATTTCTGGTCTTCAAAGCCAACAACGTGTGGCATTTCTGTTACTGCAGCACTAGGAGACTAAGGACACAAGCCTTTCCAGAAACCACAGCCACCAAGAGGCTTCATCCCTCCACCAACGAGGGGAGGGGTCTCTCACTTTGGAGGGGAGTGGTTTGCATCCCCCTCCCTCTGCATCTCACCAGAGGAGAGCATGGGGCTCTGAGTATAAAAGCTGTGTCCTCAAAGGAAGCCTCTGTAGCCCCCTCTGGCAGATCCCCGCTTTGCCAGCTGGCTGCAGTGGAGGGCCTGGAAAAGCCTCATTAAGCCCATAAAGCCAGCTAAGACCCGACAAAGCGGGCTGCAGCTGCCTGGCGAGCACTGCAGCTGATTGCCTGTGATCCTGGCAGCCCGCGGTCACGTGCCTGCTGACACGGCCTGTTGAGTGGGAGACCTTATTATTGCAAATCCCCTTCTTAGCCCACAGATTCCTCGGAAATTGCAAACATGTCTGTCTGTGGCCAGCCTGCTGGAAAGGTCACTGCTGCAGCTACTTGGCCCCGCTGCTGTTTTGCTCGTTCACACACATACAACCCTTAAAGGCTCCAGGTCAAAACAGTCATGGCCCTTCCAAAACTAGTTGCCGAGGAGTCGATTCTGAATCATGGTGATCCCGTGTGTGCAGAGTAGGACTCTGCTCCGTCGGGTTTTCAAGGCAGAGGACCAGGCCTTTCTTCCGAGGCACCTCTGGGTAAGTTTGAACAACCTTTTGGTTAGTAGCCAAGAGCTTAACCTTTTGCCTACCTCCCACCCCCACCCCGGAACTACAGCCCTTCAGGTGGCTGCTTAATACTGGCCACACCCAAGCGCTCCCTTTGCATGGGCCTTCAGGTTTTGTCCCCCCAAAGCAGCGCTTCAGAATACGCCCAGGGATTCTAATTTAATGGATCTGGCATGAGCCCCTGGAAGCTGTGCTCTTAGAAACTCCCTAGTTGAGCTCATATGTAGCATGATTGAGAACTCCTGGCAATAACACTGAGTGAGCTCCTACAGGATGCCAGGCCCTGCATGTTATAACTTTGTCTCATTTATCAACAGAACAGCTATTAGCAGGGTACCTCCTTTTTGGGGGGGATGAAGGAAAATAAAATGTAGAGAAGTTAAAAATAATTGCTCATACCAGTCCATACCCACTAGAAAGGCAAGCATAAAGAGACTGACAATACCTAGTACTGGTGAGGAGGTGAAGCAATTGCAACTTTTATACATTAGGGAATGCAAAATGGTAGGGCCACTCTGGAAAACATTTTGGTTATTTCTCATAATGTTTATTCTAATGTTAAACATTACCGTTGTTGTTAACTGCTGTCAAGTCAGCCCTAGACTCACGGAGACCCCACACACAATGGAAAGAAATGCTGCCCGGTCCTGTACCATCCCCATGATTGGTTGCAGATTGGACCATTGTGATCTGTAGGGTTTTCATTGGCTGATTTTCAGAAGTAAATCGCCAGGCCTTACTTCCTAGTCCATTTTAGTCTGGAAGCTCCACCGAAACCTGTTGAGCATCGTAACAACACACAAGCCTCCACTGACAGACGAGTGGTGGCCGCATGTGAGGTGCATTGGCCGGGAATCGAATGTAAGTCTCCCACAATGTCATGGTTTGAATTATGTCTCCCCAAAAATGTGTATATCAGTTTGGCTGGACCATGATTCCTGGTACTGTGTGATTTCCCTATGTGTTGTAAACCTGCCTCTATGATGTTAATGAGGGAGGACGGGGGGCAGTTGTGTTAGTAAGGCAGGACCTGATCTACAAGACTGGATTGTGTCCTGAGGCGATCTCTTAAGATATAAAAGACAGAAGTGAGCAGTGAGATAGGGAGACCTCATACCATCAAGAAAGCAGTGCCAGGAGCAGAGCGCGTCCTTTGGACCGGGGTCCCTGGGCAGAGATGCTCCTAGTCTGGGGGAACACTGAAGAGAAGAAGGCCGACCGAGAGAAAAAGCCTTCCCCTGGAGCTGACGCCCTGAATTTGGACTTAGTCTAGCCTACTTTGACTGTGAGGAAATAAACTTCTCTTCATTAAAACCATCCACTTGTGGTATTTCTGTTATGGCAGCACTAGATGACTAAGACACACATGGAAGGTAAGAATTCTACCACTGAACCACCGATGTCCCTCTTCGCTTACCAAGTGATCCAGCAATTCCACCGCTGAGTATTTACCCAAAAGAAACGAAAATACATGTCCACACAAAGATTTGTACATGAATGTTCGTAGCAGGTTTACAGCCAGAAATCTACCCAGTATCCATCAACGAGTGAATAAAAAAACCAATTGTGCTGTATCCATCCAATAGAATACTACTCAGTAATAAAAAAGCCCGGAGTACTGATGCATGCAAAACATGGATGAATTTAAAAAACATTATGTCGGGTGAATAAAAGCCCAAAACAGAGAGTATATACTGAGTGATTTCATTTGTATCAAGTTTTAGAACAGGCAACTTGTCTATGGCCACAGAAAGCACGTTAGTATCTGCCTAGGGCCCAGCGTGGTACGATGTTAAGTGCTCGGCTACTAACCGAAAGGTTACGTAGTTCAAGTCCACCCAGAGGCTCCTTGGAAGAGTGGCCTGGCGATCTTCTTCTGAAAGGTCACAGCCTTGAAAACCCTATGGAGTGCAGTTCTACTGTGCAACACACACGGGGTCATTCTGAGTAGGAATTGACTTGACGGCAACTGATTTTTGTTTTCGGTTTTGTTTTGGTTTGAGTGCTGAAGAGTAGGGTGGTTGCAAAGCGGCATTAAGGAACTTTTGGGGGTGATGTGGAAATACATTTGTCAAAACTTATTAGACGGTATACTTAAAATTGGTGTATATTATTTTTTTTTGTTTATTTTTATTTTTTTATATTTTATTGTACTTCAGGTGAAGGCTTACAGAACAGTTTCCCACGAAACAGTAGTACACATGTTGTTTTATGACATTGGTTAACAACCCCACAACATATCAAC